>NC_092707.1:365715604-366015604 GCF_047496885.1 Scyliorhinus torazame
GGGTGGGGGGTTGTTTTATTTTTATTTTGGTTTGGGGGCGGGTTTAGAAAAGGGAGATGGGTGTCGGATGGGAGTGAGCTGAGTCGGGGGTGTTGGTTGTGGGGAGGTGCAGGGAGGGTGGGGCTTTAACCGTTGCTACGTTTGGTTTTTCTATTTTCCTGTTTACCTACATATTTAAAACAACTTCAATAAAATGTTTTTTTTTTTAAAACCACTGCAGAAGATTGGAAACTTATATTAGCGAAGTAATTATGCTGTAACCGAAGATCAGTCAAATTAAGTAATATCTATAAAAGCAAAATACTGTCAATGCTGGAAATCTGAAATAAAAGGGGCTGCAAAAACGCAGCAGATCTGGCAGCAACTGCGGAGAGAGAAACAGTTGCCATTTTGAGTCTAATATGACTCTTCTTTGCAAATAATTTCTGAATTAAATATGGACACCAATACTTTTGTTTTACATTGCAGTGTCGTTTTAATGGTAGGTGCAGCCATAATACAAAATACGTAGGACTGGATTTTGCTGTTATTACACCAGCAAAACTGTCAGCATCAGCTTAATTACAACTGCAAAATAGAGAGCAACGCCTTGAGTCTACATGCGCAGTTAAAAGTGGAAAACCAGAAGTTACAACTGATGAGTCACTGTTCTTCCACAGAGGGCGCTGTTAAGTCCGTGCAAATGGAAATCTTTTGAAATCATTTTTCCATTCTGAGCTAGCAGCTTTCTTAATCATAGATATCCTACAGTGCAGAAGGAGGCCATTCGGCCCATCAGGTCTGCACCAACCCTCCGAAAGTGCATCCTACCTCGGCCAAATCCCCAACCGGTCCTCTGTAACCCCTTAACCCCATCTAACCTTTTAGCACGGCCAATCCACTTAACTCGCAAATCTTTGGATTGTGGGAGGAAACCCATGCAGACATGGAAAGAATGTGCAAAATCCACACAGTCACCAGAGATCGGGGTCAAACCCGGGTCCCTGGCACTGTGAGGCTGTAGTGCCAACCACTTTGCCGCCATGCCATCCTTCCTGGGATCTTAAAGTTCGGTGGCAAGCACTGTTAGCTCACCGCTGAATGATATCTGGTCCACCATAAGAGTTCCAGACGTACTGTTCCTTTAGATGGCACCATGAGCACAAGATTACGTAACTGATAGTGAGACAGCTTCTATACTTGGGTGCCTGCCTCTTGCTTAAGCCTTAGTAACTGCATTGTAGTCTGTTCAACAAAAATAAAACTATGCAGTCAAAAATCATGCTTCCTAGTATCATATCGGCATGGAGCGAAGAGAAAATCAGGAACATTAAAATTCCTCCACCAACTCAACTATAATAACCACAGACAACTAATCATACAAATGAGGATTAAACTGCAGATGGACACAAAGAAATAGATGAAATTGCTTAATCTCTGGAGCAATTTTATCGAATCCCACCCTGAACAGTGATTGCTACTCCCCTCCAGCCACTGAACAGAGAATTCAGCACTACTCCCACCTCAGACAGTTAGGATTAAGTGAATGATACACAAATGGGCAATAGGCAACAAAACGCGGCACAGTAGCCCAGGGTCCCAGGTTTGATTCCCAGCTTGGGCCACTGTCTGTGCGGAGTCTGCACGTCTCCCAGGGTCTGCGTGGGTTTCCTCCGGGTGCTCCGGTTTCCACCCACAAATCCCGAAAGACATGCTGTTACTTAATTTGGATATTCTGAATTCTCCCTCTGTGTACCCGAACAGGCACCGGAATGTGGCGACTATGGGCTTTTCACAGTAACATCATTGCAGTGTTAATGTAATGCCTACTTGTGACAATAAAGATGATTAAGTGACAAATTGGCAAAAACAACAGATGCAGTGTAAAGCAAGGCAGTAGCAATTTTGGCCTTCTCAACAAACCAAGGAAATGATGTGGTAGGCCATGGCAGAAAAGGCAACTACCTCCTCCTTCAAGTAAGCGAAGAGCTCCTCTCTTCCAGACAGTAAAAGCTTATTTAAATATACAAAAAAGACGAGAGGCGCTAAAATGAATCTAGACACCTTTGAGAATGGAACATGGGAAATAATAATGAGGAAATGGCAGAGGAGATAAAAAGCTTGCGTCAGTCTTCACGGTAGAACGCTCTAATAACATTCCAAAGGTACTAAATGCGGGGAGGGGTGAGGAGAATGAAGATGATAAACATCACTAGAGAAAGTACTCTGCAAACAAATGGGATTAAAGGTCGACAAGTCCACTGGGCTTGATGGGGTGCATCCTAAGATGTTCAAAGTAGCTACAGAGATAATGGATGCACTGCGAGTAATCTTCCCAAAATCCTTAAATTCTTGAAAAGTCGGAGGATTGGAAAAATGCCAATGTAACACCCTTATTCAAAAAGGGAAGAGACAAAAAACAGGGAACTATAGGCCAGTTAGCTTAACTTCTGTCATTGGGAAATGGAAGAGTCCATTATAGAGGATATAATAGCCGAGCATTTAGAAATACATAATAAAATGAAGCAGAGTTGGCATGGTGTCATGAAAGGGAAATCAAATCTGACAAATTTATTAGAATTCTGGAGGCGTAACGAACGGAATAGATGAAGGGGAACCAGTAGATGAAATATACTTGGGATTGTCAAAAAGAATTTGATACGGTATCGCACAAAAGGTTGCTTTATAATTATTAATAATAATCTTTATTGTCAAAAATAGACTTACATTAAAACTGCAATGACATTACTGTGTAAATCCCCCAGTTGCCACACTCCAGCAACTGCCCACCACTGACGCATGACTAACTGGCCTAGAATTGTTTGGCATTCTCTTCAATCCCTTTTTAAACAATGGAACCGTGTTTGCATTTCTCCAGTCCTCCAGTACCTCCTCTGTATCTAGTGAGGATTGGAAAACCATCCTCAGAGCATTTGCTATCCCCTCCCTGACCACCTCCTTCAGTAGCCTCCCCAACTGGCCCTAGCGGCTTTCAAGGATTCCAATCCTTCGAGTACTTCCTCTCTCCCATCCAACATCTTTGTTCCTTCTGGACTACTATATCGGCATCATCCATTTCCTTTGTAAACATGGAGACAAAATATTCATTTAAAACCCTTCCCACAGCCTCTGCATCTACACACAAGTTCCCCTCTTCATCCGATAGGTCCCATTTTTTCCTAACTAACCTTTTACCATTAATATACATGTAAAACATCTTTGGGTTTTAAGAACAAAGAACAAAACAGCAAAGGAACAGGCCCTTCGGCCCTCCAAGTCTGTACCGTTCATGATACCACCCTTGGCCAAACCCCTCAGCACTTCCTAGTGCCGTATCCATCCTACCCATGTATTTGTCTCGATGCCTTTTGAGTAACCAGTACAGTTGACAAGGGGGAGCCAGTCGATGTGGTATATTTGGACTTTCAGAAGGCGTTTGACAAAGTTCCACAGAAGAGATTATTGTGCAAAATTAAAGCTCATGGGATTGGGGGAAATGTATTAAGGTGGATAGAAAACTGGTTGGCAGAGAGGAAACAAAGAGTAGGGATTAATGGTCCTTTTCAAATTGGCAGGGAGTAACTAGTGGGGTACCACAGGGATTGGTGCTGGGATCTCAGCTATTCACAAAATATATTGTAGCCAGTTAAAATGGCTAACTCCCGATTTAAAATGGCGAACGGCAAAGGCTGATGGGAAAGTCAGCCAACAGGACATAAACGAGCAGCTGCAGGTTGAGTGTGTATTTACCTCTGGAAAGGCCAGACAAGATCGATACCAGCAACCATCAGCAGAACAAAACACCAGCTTCGGCATATCAATGAGCAATCCCCGGGAACAATGAGCAACATTTAGACACATAAAGCAAAACCAGACTCTTTGGCACCAGCAGAAGCCTACACAAAGGGAGGTGAACGACCACCTCAGGACCACCCATCGATCAGGGAACCGCTCCAGCATTGGAGAAAATCGAACCAAGTCACTTGGAACCAGGTACAGGGTCCGCCCCGAAAGGCGAGAAGCCCCAGGGGACTATAAGAATCAAGCTCAAGTTCAAATTGTTCTTCTTGACCGGGTCACTCAGCAACGCGAACCAACCCTTGACAGTGACCGGTCCAGCCGCCGCTGATTTCCAGCAAGTCTTACTTCAACGCTCGCTACGAGATAGGCGCCCCTAGCTACCCATCTGTACCAACTTCGAATCCCGCAAGCTCAGAACCTAAACAAAAGGCCATTTGTTTCCCTGACCTGGTGGGCCATTTCCAAAGTTAAGTATTGGCCTGTTAGTTGTAGGAAGTAGCTTAGAAGTAGAATTAATGTATAAGTATTGATTACTGTATATAATAAATGTGCTTTGATTTCAATCTTACTAAGCGGTATATTGGATTATTGATCATTACTCGGACTTGAACCACGTGGCGGTATCATAAAGATACCTGGCGACTCAAGAGCAAAGGTGATAAAACAGAGCAATTAAACTTAGGCAAAAGTTAGCAACAATATTAATGATTTGGATGAGGTAACAAAATGTAACATCTCAAAATTTGCAGATGATACCAAATTAGGTGGGAGGGTGAATTGTGACGAGGATGTAGGAATCTTGCAGCAAGATCTGGACAGGTTGGGTGAGTGGGGAAATCAATGGCAGATGCAGTATAATTTGGATAAGTGTGAGGTTATTCACTTTGGAAGCAAAAAGAGGAAGGAAGATTACTACCTGAATGGTTGTAATTTGGGATAAGGGCGTGTGCACCGGGGACCTGGGTGTCCTTGTGCACCATTCGCTGAAGGTAAGCATGCAGGTGTAGCAGGCGGCAAATGGTATGTTGGCCTTCATTGCGAGAGGTTTAGAGTATAGAAGCAGGGATGTGTTGCTGCAATTGTATAGGGCCTTGGAATAGTGTGTTCAGTTTTGGTGACCTTCTCGGAGGAAGGATGTTCTTGCTGTCGAAGGAGTGCAGCGAAGGTTTACCAGACATTCCAGGGATGGCGGGACTCTCATATGAGGAGAGATTGACTAGGTTGGGATTGTTCTCGCTGGAGTTTAGAAGAATGAGGGGAGGGATCTCATAGAGACTTATAAAATTCTAACAGGACTAGACAGGGTAGATGCAGGGAAGATGTTACCAATGATGGGTGTGTCCAGAACCAGGGGTCACAGTCTGAGGATTCAGGGTAAACCATTTAGGACAGAAATAAGGAGACATTTCTTCACACACAAAGAGTGGTGAGCCTGTGGAATTCATTACCACAGGAAGTAGTTGATGCTAAAACTTTGAATATATTCAAGAGGTGGCTGGATATAGCACTTGGGGAGAATGGGATCAAAGGCTATGGGGAGAAAGCAGGAGTAGGCTATTGAGTCGGTTAATCAGCCATGATCGAGATGAAAGGCGGAGAAGGCTCAAAGGGCCAAAAGGCCTCCTCCTGCTCCTATCTTCTATGTATCTACGAACACCGTCACGTATCTGCTTCCACAACTACTCCTGGCAACGCTTTCCAGGCACTCACCACCCTCCTAAAAAAAACCTGCCTCGCTCATCTCCTCTAACCTTTGCCCCACGAACATTAAACCTATGCCCCTGGTGACTGACCTTTCCACCCCAGGAGAGTGCTTGCCCATCCACTCTATCTTTAACTTTACTTGCTAATCTTTTTTCATGCCCTCTCTTTGATTTCCTCATTTCCTTTCTAACTTCATCCTTCCACTTCCTATACTTGGCTATCTGCAGTGCTAAGTTCTTTGTGCCTATCGTACGCTTTGCTGTTTGATCTTCCTCTAGATCACGGGTTGATCCTGGTTATGGAGCAGTTTTCTTATGAGGTTGAATAGATTGAGCCTCTACTCACTGGAATTTAAAAGAACGAAAAACAATCTTGAGAAAAATAGGATTCTCAGGGGGCTTGACTGAATAGGTGTTGAGAGGTTGTTTCCTGTTATGCAAGAGTCTCGGATCAGAGGACATAATCTCAGAATAAAGGGTCACCCATTTAAGACATAGATAAGGAGGCATTTCTTCTCTGTAGAATCCTTTACTGCAGAAGACTGTAGAGGCTGGGCCATGAAGTATGTTCAAGGCCGAGATAAACAGATTTTAAATCAATAAAGGAATCAAGGATTGTGGGGATAAGGTGGGAAAGTGGAGTTAAGCATTATCATAAAAGTACAGCACAGGAACAGGCCCTTCAGCCCTCCAAGCCTGCGCCAACCATGCTGCCTGTCTAAACTAAAATTTAGACTGCACTTCCGGGGTCCGTATACCTCTATTCCCATCCCATTCGTGTATTTGTCAACATGCCCCTTAAATGTCACTATCGTCCCTGCTTCCACCACCTCCTCCGGCAGCAACTTCCAGGCACCCACTACCATCTATGTAAAGAAAACCTGCTTCATACATCTCCTCTAAACCTTGCCCCTCGCACCTTAGACATATGCCCCCTAGTAATTGACCCTTCCACCCTTGTAAAAAGTCTCTGACTATCCACTCTGTCTATGCCCCATATAATTTTGTAGACCTCTATCAGGTCGCCCCTCAACCTCCTTCGTTCCAGTGAGAACAAACCGAGTTTATTCAACCGCTCCTCATAGCTAATGCCCTCCATACCAGGCAATATCCTGGTAAATCTCTTCTGCACCCTCTCTAAAGCCTCCGCATCCTTCTGGTAGTGTGGCGACTAGAATTGAACACTATACTCCAAGTGTGGCCTAACAGTTCTATACAGCTGCAACATGACTTGCCAATTTTTATACTCAATGCCCCGGCCAATGAAGGCAAGCATGCCGTATGCCTTCTTGACTACCTTCTCCACCTGTGTTGCCCCTTTGTGACCTGTGGACCTGTACACCTCGATCTCTCTGACTGTCAATACTCTTGAGGGTTCTACCATTCACTGTATATTCCCTACCTGCATTAGACCTTCCAAAATGCATTACCCCACATTTGTCCGGATTAAACTCCATCGGCCATCTCTCTGCCCAAGTCTCCAAACGAACTAAATCCCAGTCCTCATCGCTATCCGCAATTCCACCAACCTTTGTGTCGTCCGCAAACTTACTAATGAGACCAATTACATTTTCCTCCAAATCATGTATATATACGATGAACAGCAAAGGTCCCAGCACTGATCCTTGCGAAACACCACTAGTCACAGCCCTCCAATCAGAAAAGCACCCCTCCATTGCTACTTTCTGCCTATGACCTAGCTAGCCAGTTCTGTATCCATCTTGCCAGCTCACCTCTGATTCCGTGTGACTTCACCTTTTGTACCAGTCTGCCATGAGGTACCTTGTCAAAGGCCTTACTGAAGTCCATATGGACAACATCCACTGCCCTACCTGGATCAACCATCTTTATGACCT
The DNA here is from genome assembly GCF_047496885.1 of Scyliorhinus torazame. Lineage (NCBI taxonomy): Eukaryota > Metazoa > Chordata > Chondrichthyes > Carcharhiniformes > Scyliorhinidae > Scyliorhinus > Scyliorhinus torazame. The sequence continues at coordinate 365,722,944 of NC_092707.1, forward strand.
CCTCGAAAATCTCGATCAAGTTAGTGAGACACAACCTCCCCTTCACAAAACCGTACTGCCTCTCGCTAATACGTCCACTTGCTTCCAAACGGGAGTAGATCCTGTCTCGAAGAATTCTCTCCAGTAATTTTCCTACCACTGACGTAAGGCTCCCTGTAGTTCCCTGGATTATCCTTGCTACCCTTCTTAAACAAAGGAACAACATTGGCTATTCTCCAGTCCTCTGGGACATCACCTGAAGACAGTGAGGATCCAAAGATTTCTGTCAAGGCCTCAGCAATTTCCTCTCTTGCCTCCTTCAGCATTCTGGGGTAGATCCCATCAGGCCCTGGGGACTTATCCACCGTAATATTTTTCAAGACGCCCAATACCTCGTCTTTTTGGATGTCAATGTGACCCAGGCTATCTACACACCCTTCTCCAGACTCAACATCCACCAATTCCTTCTCTTTGGTGAATACTGAAGCAAAGTATTCATTTAGTACCTCACCCATTTCCTCTGGCTCCACACATAGATCCCGCGCGTGTCCTATAGTGGGCCCACCCTTTCCCTGGCTACCCTCTTGCTTTTTATGTACGTGTAAAAAGTCTTGGGATTTTCCTTAACCCTATTTGCCAATGGCTTTTCGTGACCCCTTTTTGCCCTCCTGACTCCTTGCTTAAGTTCCTTCCTACTTTCCTTATATTCCACACAGGCTTCGTCTGCTCCCAGCCATCTAGCCCTGACAAATGCCTCTTTTCTTTTTGACGAGACCTAGAATATCTCTCGTTATCCAAGGTTCCCGAAATTTGCTATATTTATCCTTCTTCCTCACAGGAACATGCCGGTCCTGAATTCCTTTCAACTGGCATTTGAAAGCCTCCCACATGTCAGATGTTGATTTACCCTCAAACATTCGCCCCAATCTAGGTTGTTCAGTTCCCGCCTAATATTGTTATAATTAGCCTTCCCCCAATTTAGCACATTTGTCTTAGGACCACTCTTATCCTTATCCACCTTGTATTTTTTGTTTTTGTTTGAGCATTATCATACCAGATCAGTCATGATCTCATTGAATGATGGGCTGAATTGCCTACTTCTACTCCTATGTCTTATGATCTACCGTATTACTTTTTGTTTATTTATCCAATCGACCACCAGTCCTTCCCTATGTAATTGACATTGTTTAAGTTTTGTGTTTACAATTGGACTTTGTCACTTTCAAACAATTTGGAATCTAATTGCATTATGATCACCATTTCTCATTGCATCTTTTACTGACATTACCAATTAATCCTGCCTCATTACACAATACTATAGCTAAAATAGTTTTCTCCCTAGTTGGCTCACAACATAGTAAATGGTCATGAAAGCATTCTAACAAATTAATTTTCCAAACCATCTTGGTCAAGTCTATTTAAAGATCAAGTCCCCTGCAACTATTACATTGCCTTTGTCACAAGCGCCAATAATTTATTGTTTAATGCCCTTACCAGTATAATTACTGTTACGGGGCCTAGAAACTATTCCCAGCATTGTCTGACCCTCACCATTCCCAAACTCCAGCCACACTGATTTAATTTCCTGATTTACTGAGCAAAGATCCTTTCTCACCCATATCCTTATGTCATCCTTCATCATCAGGGCTACATCTCCTCCTTTTCCATTCTATCCGTCTTTTTGTAATGTTGTGTGCCCTGGAATATTTATTTCGCAATCTTAGTCACCTTGTAACCATGTCTCTATAATGGCAATTAGAGGGCAACACGGTGGCACAGTGGTTAGCACCGCCACCTCACGCGCCGAGGTCCCAGGTTCGATCCCGGCTCTGGGTTACTGTCCGTGTGGAGTTTGCACATTCTCCCCGTGTGCGCGTGGGTTTCGCCCCCACAACCCAAAAGATGTGCAGGGTTGGTGGATTGTCCACTCTAAATTGCTCCTTAATTGGAAAAAATTAATTGGGTACACTAAATTTAAAAAAAAATAATAATGGCAATTAGATCTATACCATTTATCTTTTTGCGTCAGTAGTTCATGTATCTTTTATGTGAATGGGCAGAGCATCCGCAAAGTGACTTCAAATTTTTGTTACTATTCCCTGAATGGACCTTACTCTCTATTACCATTACAACTATGTCCCCTCCTGTGCACTCATTTTGTCTTTACCCACATCAATAAGTTACTGGAGAGGATTCGGAGGGAAAAGATATATCGACATTTGGAATGACAGGGTTCGATTGGGAGTAGTCAGCATGGCTTTGTGCCCAGCAGATCATGCTTTACAAATTTGTTGAGAGTTCTTTGATGAAGTGACCAGAAAGGTTCATGAGGGCAGGGTAGTAGACATAGTCTATATGGACTTCACTAAGGCCTTTGATAAAGTTCCACATGCTAGGCTGCTCTGGAACGTTAGATCACATGTAATCCAGGGAGAGCTGGCAAATTGGATATACAATTGGCTTGATGGTAGGAAGCAGAGGGTAATGGTGGGAGGGCTGTGACTAGTGCTGGGCCTCGGGTCAGTTCTGGACCCACTGCTGTTTGTTATCTGTATCAATGATTTGGGTTAGAATGTACAAGCACAGTGGGCTAAAACAGCTGGCTTGTAATGCAGAACAATGCCAGCAGCGCAGGTTCAATTCCCGTACCGGCCTCCCCGAACAGGCGCCAGAATGTGGCGACTAGGGGCTTTTCACAGTAACTTCATTGAAGCCTACTTGTGACAATAAGCAATTATTATTATTATTATAAGTTTGCAGATGACACGAAAATAGGTGGTATTGTAGAGTGAGGAAGGTTATCAAAAATTGCAGCAGGATCATGATCAGCTGGGTAAGTGGGCCGAGAAATGGCAAATGGAGGTCAATACAGATAAGTGCGAGGTGTTGCATATTGCAAAGTCAAATCAAGGTAGGACTTTCACGGTGAATGGTAGGACCTTAGGGGGTATCGTGGAACAGAGGGAGCTTGGGAATTCAGGTGCACGGTTTTCCAAAGGTGGAGTCACAGGTAGAGAGAGCAGTGAAGAAAGCTTTTGGCATGCTGGCCTTCATCAGTAGGGCACTAAATATAGAAGTTGGGAAAATATGTTGCAGTTGTACAATACGTTGGTGAAGACGCACCTGGAGTATTGTGTTCAGTCTTGGTCACCTTGCTATAGGGAAGAGGTTATAAACTGGAGACAGTGCAGAAGAGATTTACAAGGATGTTGCCAGGACTCAAGGGACTGAGTTAGGGAGAGATTGTACACATTAGGACTTTTTTTCTTTGGCGCACAGGAGGCTGAGGGGTGATCTTATAGAAGTGTATAAGATCATGAGAGGCATGGATAGGGTGAATGCACTCTGTCTTTTTCCCAGGGTTGGGGAATCGAGAACTAAAGGGCATAGGTTTTGGTTAAGAGCGGAAAGAATTAATGGGAACCGGAGGACGATTTATTTATTTATTTATTTTACACAGGGGGTGGTACGCATGTGGAATGAGCTGCCGAAGGAAGTGGTTGAAGCAGGGTCATTGACAACATTTAAAAGGCATTTGGACAAGATACATGGTAGGAAAGGTTTAGAGGGATATGGGATAATGGGGGCGGCATAGCGGCACGGTGGTTAGCACTGCTATCTCACAGCTCCAGGGACCCATGTTCAATTCCAGCCTCCGGTAACTGTCTGTGTGGCGTTTGCACTTTCCCCCAATGTCTGGGTTTCCTCCGGGTGCTCCGGTTTCCTCCCCCAGTCCAAAAATTATGTGGATTGGCCATGCTAAATTGCCCCTTAGGGTCCGAAAGGTTAGATTGGGTTAATGGGTTTCGAGAATAGGGTGGAAGCCTGGACTGAAGTAGGGTGCTCTTTCCAAGGGCCGGTGAAGACTCGATGGGCCGAATGCCCTCTTTCTGCACTGTAAATTCTATCAAATGCAGGCAACGGGGTTAGCTTAGGGCTTCTTGCTTGGCATGGACCAGTTTGGGCCTAAGGACCTGTCTCGATCCCGTAGATTCTATGCTGAGTGTTTTTCTATTGCCTCAACGAAGTGGCATAGTGGTATTGTCACTGGACTAGTAAGCCAGAGAACCATGGTATTGCTCTGGAGGCCTGGGTTCAAATCCCATCACAGCAGATGGTGGAATTTGAATTCAATACAAATCTGGAATTAAAAGCCTAATGATGACCATTGTTGTAAAAACCCACCTGGTCCACTCATGTCCTTTAAGGAAGGAAATCAAATCTGCGTCCGTACTTGGTCTGGCTTACATGCGACTACAGACCCACAGCGATGTGGTTGACTTTTAAATTCCCTCCAAAATGACTAAGCAAGCCACTCAGATATATTCAATCGCTACGAATTTTACAAAAAGGAAAAAATCTGGACGGACCACCCGGCATAAACGTAGGCATGAGAAATGACAACACCAAACCAAGGTGTTCGAACTTGCCGAGTCCTCCTTCGTAACATCCTTACGCAAAAATTGGGAGAGCCTTCTCACAGGCTCGTCAAGCAATAGCCTGATATAGTTGTACTGACAGAATCATACCTTATAGACAATGTCTCAGGCCCCACTATCACTATCCCTGGATATGGACAGTCCTACTGGCAGGAGACCCCCAGCAAAGTTGGCGGCACAGTGGGACACAGTCGGTGAAGTGTTGCCCTTGGAGCCCTCAAACATCAACTCCGGACCAGATGAAGTTTTGTGGCTTCAGATCAAACATGGGCAAGGAAACATCCTGCTGATTACCAGATACCAGACCCCATCAGCGGATGACGGGCAGCATGGTAGCTCAGAGGTTAGCACAGTTGCTTCACAGCTCCAAGGTCTCACGCTCGATTCCCGGCTTGGGTCACTGTCTGTGCGGAGTCTGCACGTTCTCCGTGGGTTTCCTCCGGGTGCCTTGGTTTCCTCCCACAGTCCAAAGATGTGCAGGTTAGGTGGATTGGCTATGCTAAATTACTCTTAGAGTGAAAAAAAAAGTTAGGTGGGGTTACGGGGCTGGGGTGGAGGTGTGGAGATATGATGGAGGTGTGGCCTTACATTTCCAAGGACCGGTGCAGACCCGATGGCAGAATGGCCTCCTTCTGCACTGTAAATTCTATCATTCTATGAATCAGTATTCCTCCATGTTGAACACCAGTTGGAAGAAGCACAGAGGATGGCAAGGGCACAGAATGTACTCTGGGTGGGGGACTTGAATGCCCATCAAGAGTAGCTTGGTAGTACAGACCAAACTGGCTGGGCCCTGACACAGCTGTGAGGCAGGGATTGTGGCATGTGGTGATGGAACCAAGAGGGAAAACATACTTTGCCTCATCCTCACCAACCTGCCTGCTGCAGAGACATCTGTCCATGACAGTATAGGTAGGAGTGATCACCGCTCAGTCCTTGTGGAGACAAAGTCTTGTCTTCGCACTAAAGATACTCTCCATCGTGTTGTGTGACACTCCCACCGTTCTAACTGGAATAGACTTTGAGTAGATCTAGCAACTCGAGGCGGTGCATCCATGAAGCGCTGTGGGTCATCAACAGCAGCAGAATTGTACTCAACCACAATCTGTAATCTCAAAGTCTGGCATATCCCCCACTCTACCATAACCACCAAGCCAGGGGATCAACCCTGGTTCAATGAAGAGCGCAGGAGTGTGTGCGAGGTGCAACACCAGGCATACCGAAAAATTAAGTGTCAACCTGGAGAAGCTACAGCTTGCATGCCAAACAGCATAAACAGCAAGGAACAGACAGAGCTAAACAATTACATAACCAATAGGTCAGATGTGAGCTCTGCAATCCTGTCACATCCAGTCATGAATGGTGGACAATTAACCAACGCACTGGAGGCGGCGGCTCCACAAATATCCCCATCCTCAATGATGGAGGAGCACAGCACATCAGTGCAAAAGATAATCCTGAAGCATTATCCATCTTGGCCTCCTCCCGAGGTCCCCAGCATCACAGATGTCAGTCTTCAGCCTATTTGATTCACTCCACGAGGTATCAAGAAACCGCTGAATACACTGGATACTGAAACGGTTATGGTCCCTGACAATATTCTGGCAATAGTACTGAAGACTTGTGCTCCAAATATGCTAAGCAATAACCTGCTCACTGACGCTCAGTTTGGGTTACGCCAGGGCCACTCAGCTTCTAACCTCAATACAACCTTGGTTCAAAACATGGACAAAAGGTCAGAGTGACTGCCCTCGGCATCAATGCAGCATTTGACAGAGTATAGCATCATGGAGCCCTAGCAAAACTGGAGTCAATGAGAATGAGGGGGAAAGCTCTCCACTGGTTGGAGTCATACCTGGCACAAAGCAAGATGGTTGTGGTGCTTAAAGGTCAATCATCTCAGCTCCTGGACTTCATTGCGAAGTTCCTCAGGGTCCTGGCCACAACCATATTCAGCTGCATCAATGACTTTCCTTCCATCATAAGGTCAGAAGTGAGGATGTGCCTAATGACTCAGCACAATTTACGACTCCTCAGATACTGAAGACGTCCATGTCCAAATGCAGCAAGACCTGGACAATATCCAAGCTTGCACTGACAAGTGGCAATTAACATTAGCGCCACCCACGTGCCAGGCAATGACAATCTCCAGCAAGAGAGAATCAAACCATCAACCGTTTGCATTCAATGGCATCATCATCGCTGAATCCCCACCATCAACATACCAAACTGAACTGACTTGCCATATAGATACAGCGGCTACAAGAGCAGGTCAGAGGCTAAAAATCCTGTGGTGAGAAACGCCCATCCTGTCCTCGACCCACAGCCTGTCCACCATCTACTGGGCACAAATGAGGAGTCTACTGGAATACTCGCCATTTGCCTGGATGAGTACGGCTCCAACAATACTCAAGAAGCGACACCATCAGGACAAAGCAGTGCGTTTGATTGCTATCCCTTTCAAACATTCAATCCCTCCCCCACCAACAGTGGCAGCAGGGTGTACCATCTGCAAGATGCACTGTCAGAACTCACCAAGGTTCCTTAAGACACTCCTTCCAAACCCACAGTGGCAGCAGGGTGTACCATCTGCAAGATGCACTGTCAGAACTCACCAAGGTTCCTTAAGATGCTCCTTCCAAACCCACAGTGGCAGCAGGGTGTACCATCTGCAAGATGCACTGTCAGAACTCACCAAGGTTCCTTAGGACGCTCCTTCCAACCCCACGACCATCTAGAAGGACAAAAGCAAGAGATACCTGGGACCACCACCACCTGGAGGTTCCCCTGGTCGTGGGCAGCACGGTAGCATAGTGGTTAGCACAGTTGCTTCACAGCTCCAGGTTCGATTCTCGGCTTGGGTCACTGTCTGTGCGGAATTGGCGCGTTCTCCCAGTGTCTGCGCGGGTTTCCTCCGGGTGCTCCGGTTTCCTCCCACAGTCCAAAGATGCGCAGGTTAGGTGGATTGGCCATGATAAATTGCTCTTAGTGTCGAAAAAGGTGAGGTGGGGTTGCTGGTTAAGGGGATAGGACTGAGGTGTAGGCTTATGTCGGGTGCTCTTTCCAAGAGCTGGTGCAGACCCGATGGGCCGAATGGCCTCCTTCTGCACTGTAAATTCTATGATTCTATGGGGCAGCACTGTAGCACAGTGGTTAGCACAATTGCTTCACAGCTCCAGGGTCCCAGGTCCGATTCCCAGCTTGGGCCACTGACTGTGCAGAGTCTGCACGTTCTCCCCACATCTGTGTGGGCTTCCTCCGCGTTCTCCGGCTTTCTCCCATAGTCCAAAGATGTGCAGGTTAGGTGGATTGGCCACGCTAAATTGCCCTTAGCCAAGGTGGGGTTACTGGTTCACGGGGATAGGGTGGAGGTGTTGACCTTGGGTAGGATGCTCTTTCCAAGAGCCAGTGCAGACTCGATGGGCCAAATGGCCTCCTTCTGCACAGTAAATTTAATGATTCTATGAAGACACTCGCCATTCTGACTTGAAAATATACTGCCATTCCTTCACGGTCACCGACTCAAAATCCTGGAACTCCCTTCCTAACAACACTGTGGGTGTATGTACATCTCAAGGACTGCAGCGGTTCAAGAAAGCAGCTCACTACCACCTTCTCAAGGACAACGAGGGATGGGCAATAAACACTGGCCTCGCCACCCACGACTCGTAAGTGAATAAGAAAAATCCAGGGACACAAGTTCATATTCATCCAGGACAACTGAGAATTTCAAACCATATTCATTTTTAAAAAAATTTCAAAATAAATTTAGTGTACCCACTTAATTTTTTTCCAATTAAGGGGCAATTTAGCATGTTCAATCCACCTACCTTGCACATCTTTGGGTTGTGGTGGCGAAACCCACGCAAACACAGGAGAATGTGCAAACTTCACACAGACAGTGACCCAGAGCCGGGATTGAACCTGGGACCTCAGCGCCGTGAGGCAGCAGGGCTAACCCACTGCGCCACCATGCTGCCCCAATTTATTAAATTAATCTAGAATTAAAAGCTAGAAATGATTGCCAGATTTTCTAAAAGCCTACTGGTTCACTAATCTCCTTTAGAGAAGGAATTTTGCCATCATTACCCAGTCAGGCCTATTGTGACTAAAGATACATGGCTGCCCTTTGAAATCATAGAATCGACTTCCGGTGGCGACTATGCTGTGAACAGTCGCACATTTAGCAGCTCCCGCTCTTGGTGTTTTTTTAAAACACTTTTAAGCTGGATTTTCGCGTAAAATTTTTCTAACATAAGTGGATTAAAGTGAGAGGAGGAGAAGGCGACCCCCTGTCCTATGGAACTACACTCAAAAAGTAATCGCAAAAGAAGGAATCAAAAGCTGGTTGGAAGTGAGGATCTGAGCTTGGTGGCTGCAATGGCAGAGAAGCGAGGCCCGGCCCCGTCGGCTCAATGGTCGATGGATCAGTTGGTTACATACCTGAAGAGAAGTTCACCCGGCACCGTGAGGAGTGTACGGAGGATCTGACCAAGGTGGTAACCTCGATTAAGGAGGCTGTCGACCGGATGGAGGTGACAGTGACGGCCCAGGGACAGTCGATCCAAAAGCTACAGGAGCAATCGACGGAGCAAGAGGAGCAGTCCACTGGGATAGCACTGCAAATTGGCATTTTACAGGATCAGCAAAAGCGGCTGCTGGAAAAGGTGGAAGACCTGGAGAATCATTCCCGCAGGCAGAGCATTCGGATAGTCGGTCTGCCAGAGGGAAAGGAAGGATCGGATGCCGGTGCATATGTGGTGAAGATGTTCGAGAAAATGATGGGGGCAGAGGAGTTCAACAGGCCGTTGGAGGTGGACTGGGCTCACAGGGCACTTATGCGCAAGCCCCAGGGTCATGAGCTCCCGAGGACATTGGTGGTGAGGCTGCATTGATTCCTGGACAAAAAACACATCATGAGATGGGCTAGGGAGACGAAGCGGTTCGTATGGGAAGAAGCCGAGATCCGGGTTTACCAAGACTTGGGAGCAGAACTTGCTAAGAGGAGGGCGAGTTTTAATAAAGTTAAAGCGGCCCTGTATGCAAAGAGCATAAAATTTGGGCTGCTCTACCCGGCCCGTCTTTGGGTAACCTACGAGGAACGGGAACTATATTTTGGTTCGTCAGAAGAAGTGCCGGGCGTTATGAAAGACAACAACCTGGGGGACACAGAAGGACATTAATAAAAAGAAAAAACTGGTCGGTAGCGATTTAAATCAAAAAATTGTGCGGTGCACTGTAACTTGAGTTGCGATGACCTGGAAGAGAAGGATTTCTCGGAGTTATCAAACTTTGACCTTTCAGTTTATGTACTACGGTACAGTTTATTCCCTTTTTTTGGGTTTGTAAAAAAAGGGGGAAAAAAAGGGGGGGAGGGGGGGGGAAAAGAGGAGGGGGTTGAAGAAAAGTTCTCAAATTGTGATGTTCCAGGAAGGAAAGACATCCGTTTGACTTTTTGCATGTATAATTTTTTCTGTCTCTCCATGTTTGTTTACACTTCCATCGTTTGGGGCTCTGTTTGAAGGTGATGGGATTGATAAGATGTTGAAAAGCCGTTGCACCTAGACTTTAAATGGATGGTGTGTTTGCTTTCTGTGCTTGGTGCTATTGTTTTGAAAACTTATGTTAAGAGTTGGGGGGTATCAGGGGTGCGATCTACTAGGCTAGCTGGTAAGGCTGGCTCACGGGAGCGAAGTGGGGGGTGAGCTGAAAAGTGACCGGGGGGGGGGGGGGGGAGGAAGAGAGAAGAGAGACTGCTGACAATTAGGGGACTTCCAAGAGGCTGGAGATGGAGGCTTGATGGCGGTTGTTGCCGAGGGGCGGATCTGGGGAGGTGCGGGCCATGGGCTAAAATCTGGCCTAGGAAAGGTCATGGCTGATCGACAGGGGTGGGGGGGCAAGAGCCCCCCCCCCAACCAGACTGATCATGTGGAATGTTTGTGGCCTGACTGGCCCGGTCAAGAGGGCCCGTGTGTTCACACACTTGAGACAGTTAAAGGCAGACGTGGCCATGTTACAGGAGACACTTGAAGCTGGGGGATCAATTTAGACTGAAAAAGAGATGGGTCAGACAGGTGTTCCATTCAGGATTGGACTTTAAAACAAGGAGGGGGGGGGTGGATAGCCTGATTAACAAAAGGGTGGTGTTTGAGGTGGGGAAAATGGAGACAGACCCGGGAGGCAGATTTATTATGGTGAGCGGGAAACTGGAGGGAATGGCAATGGTGCTGGTAAATATATATGCCCCAAACTGGGATGATGTCGCGTTTGTTAGGAAGATGTTGGAAAAATTCCCGGTTAATTATGGGTGGTGATTTTAACACGGTCTTGGATCCTAGGATGGACCGGTCGAGTTCTAGGTCGGGGAAAGTATCAGCAAAGGCGAAAGAGCTGCAGAGGTTCATGGAGCACATGGGGGTGTTGATCCGTGGAGATTTGAGAAGCCAAGGAGCAAAGAATATTCATTCTACTCCCATGTGCACAAGGATCGATTGTTTTATATTGGTCAAAACATTGTTAGTGGAGGTGGTGGACATAGATCATAGTATTGGACCATGCGCCACATTGGCTAGACCTACAGGTGAACACGGGAAATTCTCAGCGCCCACAGTGGAGACTAGATGCAGGGCTGTTAGCAGACAACAATGAAATGAAATGAAAATCGCTTATTGTCACAAGTAGGCTTCAAATGAAGTTATGTGAAAAGCCCGTCGTCGCCACATTCCGGCGCCTGTTCGGGGAGGCTGTTACGGGAATTGAACCGTGTTGCTGGCCTGCCTTGGTCTGCTTTCAAAGCCAGCGATTTAGCCCTGTGCTAAATCAGCCCCAGTATATGTGAACAAGGTATGTGAGGGAGGCCATTCGGGGATATATAAATACCAACGACACGGGAGAGACCACGGCTGGGGTGGTGTGGGAGGCATTGAAAGCGGTCATCAGAGGGGAATATATTTTGATTCGGGCCCATAGGGAAAGGGCTGAACCGGCGGACCTGGACAGGCTAGTAGGAGAAATCTTACGCGTGGTTAGGAGATATGCGGAGTCTCCGAATGACGAGCTCCTGAAGGAGCGTTGGAGACTTCAAATGGACTTTGGGCTCCTTTCCACAGGCAAGGCAGAGGGACAGCTGAGGAGGGTAAAAGGGGCAGTATATGAATATGGGGAGAAAGCTAGCAGGATGTTGGCACATCAGCTGAAGAAACAGGAGGCAGCGAGAGAGATAGGGAAAATTAAGGATGTGAGGGGGAAAGTAGTGAGGGACCCGGGAGCGGGTAATGACGTGTTCCGTGAATTCTTTGGTCGTTTATATGAGTCGGAGCCCCCTGCGGGGGAGATGGGAATGAACCAATTCCTGAAAAGGCTAGAGTTCCCAAAGGTAGATGAGGAGCAGGTGGAAGTCTTGGGGGGGCCCAATTGGGCTTGTTGAAGTGATAAGACGGATTGGGGGCAATGCAATAGAGTAATGCTCCGGGACCTGGCGGATTCCCAGTGGAATTTTAGAAAAGGTTTTCGGGGCTAGTGGGACCGCTGTTAGTCAAGGCTTTCAATGAATCCAAGGAGTTGGGAGTGCTTTCCCCAATGCTATCACAGGCATCAATCTCTCTCATCCTGAAGCGAGACAAGGACCCAGAGAGCTGTGGATCGTACAGACCAATTTCCCTTTTAAATGTAGATGCTAAATTACTGGCAAAAATCTTGGCCACCAGAATAGAGGACTGAGTCCCGGAGGTAATAGGTAAGAATCAGACAGGATTTGTGAAGGGCAGGCACCTGACGTCCAATATTAGACAGCTTCTTAATGTTATAATGGTGCCAACTGATGGGTGTGAGGCTACGGTGGTAGTAGCCATGGACGCAGAGAAGGCTTTCAACTGGGTGGAGTGGACATACCTATGGTATATTTTTGGCAGGTTTGGGCAGAGATTTGCGGACTGGGTCTGGCTGGTGATGTGTAGCGCGAGGGGACATAGCTTTAAATTGAGGGGAGATAGATATAGGACAGATGTCAAAGGTAGATTCTTTACTCAGAGTAGTAAGGGCGTGGAATGCCCTGCCTGCAACAGTAGTGGACTCGCCAACACTAAGGGCATTCAAATGGTCATTGGATAGACATATGGACGATAAGGGAATAGTGTAGACGGGCTTTAGAGTGGTTTCACAGGTCGGTGCAACATCGAGTGTCGAAGGGCCTGTACTGCGCTGTAATGTTCTATGTTATATCAGGCCCCAGTGGCAAATGTGAGAACCAACCGAACCCGGTCAGAATATTTTAATCTCGGGAGAGGGGCAAGGCAGGGATGCCCACTCTCCCTATTACCGTTTGCCCTGGCCATAGAGCCTTTAGCAATGGCTCATAGAACATTGAGTGCGTGGCGGGGTATAGTGAGTGGGGGGTGGAGCACAGGCTCTCTCTCTATGCGGATGACTTGCTGCTTTATGTTACAGACCCGGTGGTTTTGGGGGGGGGGGGGGTGTGTGTGACCGAAATCATGGAGGTACTGGGAGAATTTGGGCAATTTTCAGGATGCACGTTGAAAATGGGAAAGAGCGAGATGTTTGTGATCCAGGCACGGGGGCAGGAAAGGAGACTGAGGGCGTAACCTTTTAAAGTGGTGGTGGGGAGTTTTAGATATTCAGGTATTCAAGTGGCTAAAGGGTGGGGGCAGCTTCACGTTAAATCTGGGCAAAGCGGTCGACCAAATGAAAAGGGATTTCCATAGGTGGGACATGCTCCCGCTGACGCTAGCGGGAAGGGCCAGACAGTGAAGATGGCAATCCTCCCAAGACTGATTCAATGCCTTCTGATTTCTCTCCAAAAGGCTTTTTTTTTTTTTTTTTTAAAAAGAAAAATAAACGTGGCAATTACAGGTTGTGTGTGGGCGGGGAAAACCCCAAGAGTAAAGAGGGCATTCCTGGAGCGGGGTCGCGGAGAGGGGATCCTGGCCCTCCCGAGCGTTATTAATTATTACTGGGTGGGCGGCCAACATATCGATGGTCAGGAAGTGGGTGGTGGGGGAGGGGTCGGCCTGGGAGCGAGTGGAAGCGGCATCCTGCAAGGGTACGAGTTTGGAGGCTTTACTAACAACGCCCCTGCCGATCTTGCCGGCTCGGTACTCTACAAGCCCTGTGGTGGTGGCAGCCCTAAGCGTGTGGGGGCAATGGAGGCAGTACATGGGATTAGAGGCGGCGTCCGATTTATAACAATCACCAGTTTGCCCCGGGGAGGCTGGATGGGGGCTTCAGGAGGTGGCAGCAGGCAGGTATCGAGAGATTTGGGGATTTATTTATCCAGTAGGGCTTTCCGATCTTGAAGGCACAAGAGGGAGAGTTTGAGCTATCGGGCGGGAATGGGTTTCGATATCTTCAGGTCTGGGACTTTGTCCGAAGGCAGGTTCCAAGCTTCCCTCGCCTCCCCCTGAGGGGCTACAGGATAAGGTGATGTCAAAAACTGGGGTTGGAGAGGGGAGGATTTCAGCGATATACAAGGAGTTGATGGAGTGGAAGGAGGCCCCGATCAGGGAGGTGAAGCGGAAGTGGGAAGAGAGCTGGAAATGGAAAAGTGGGAAAAGGCCTTGGAGAGTCAATTCATCTTCGTCCTGTGCCAGACTTAGCCTGATCCAGTTCAAAGTGGTCCACAGGGCCCACATGACGGTAGCCCGGATGAGCAGGTTCTTTGAGGAGGTGGAGGATAGATGTGGGCGGTGTGGGGGTAGCCCGTCTAGCCATGTGCATATGTTCTGGCATGTCCGAAGTTGAGGGGATTCTGGCAGGGATTTGCGGACGTTATGTCAGAAGTCCCTGAAGGGGGGTTAACCCAGAGTCCAGAACTGGCAATATTTGGGGTACCGGATGATCGGGGGGGGGGGGGTGATGTCCTGGCCTTCTCCTCCCTGGTGGCCCGGAGACAGATTTTGCTGGGATGGAGGGACTCGGAGCCCCCGAAGTCAGGTGTGGGGGTCAGCGCTATGGCAGGGTTTCTCAGCCTGGAAAAAAAAAATCAAGTTCGCCTTGAGAGGATCAACTCAGGGGTTCACCCAGAGATGGGAGCCGTTCATCGGGGGGGAAAGAATAGGAGGCATGGCAGTGTTAGATCAGGAGAGGGAACTCAGTATACGGATAATTAGGGAATAGGGCTTGGGCAGTTGGGAACATTGTTTTTTAGGTTTTTTGCGTGCGGCGGCCCGCAAAGAAATGTTAATATGTTAAACTGTGAAAATTACAAATGCTTCAATAAAATATTTTCCAAACAAAAAGAAAATCACAGAATCGTAGAATTTACAGTGCAGAAGGAGGCTATTCGGCCCATCGAGTCATCATCGGTCCTGAATGGGCACCCTACCTAAGCCCACACCTCAACCCTATCCCAGCAACCCAACCCAACACTTGGACACTACGGGACAATTTAGCATGACCAATCCACCTAACCTGCACAGCTTTGGACTGTGGGAAGAAACCGGAGCACCCGGAGGAAACTCTCGCAGACATGGGGAGAACGCACAGACAGTGACCCAAGCCGGGAATCGAACCCGGGTCCCTGGCGCTTTGAAGTAACAGTGCTAACCACTGTGCTACCGTTCTGCCCCACTGGGCGAACCAGCCCATTTGTTTCAACAACTACAAGGTCAGTGACAAGAGTATGGCTTTCAGTTTCTGCCAATAAAAATAAGTCCTGTTCACCATCGGGGGAACCAATTCCCTGCTCTCAATATATACAGACCTTAATATTAATCTTTCACAGTTCAGGTTGAATGTTCACCAATAAGTTCCAACAGAAAAGTTAAAAAATTCCAAACATTGCATTTCTATGGATGCGAACAACAAATTAAATTTTTTTCCTTCGAGATAAATTCAACATAAAATTTTAGCTTAACGGGACAGAAGTCTGAAAATCGCCACATTTGCATGCCAATTTTCTTTTCTTTTAAAACTTGTACACTAGGCTTGGATTAGTTATCACGTAATATATTATCCATGAAACCATTTATGAGGTTTTACCAGCTAGAAAAATAAAAATACAATAAATGTCTGAATTAATTTAAACTGGAAATGTAGATAGGATAGTTGTTTAAAAAGTTACGGACAGGGTTAATGGCAAATTGGAGAATGACTGCAAAAAGATTGAAGCTTACTTACCATAAAATTGGATCGTTAGCTAATTCACTGAAGCGTTTACACACACAAGCTGCTCTGCAAAGGTCCTGTTCAAGCAGATATGAAAAGATCTTCATAACTACCTCGTCTGGTAGTTTTACTTGAAGATATTGTTCTGCTGGTGATGCTATTAAAAGGTGAAATGCAGAAAACTTATTTGGATTTCATTTTATATCTAAAGAACTTGTACCAGATCAGCAGTAGACTATTTTTTAATAATTTTTTTTATATAGATCTTCATTTTGCACAATTCTGATACTGGGATAACCAAGTCCAAATGTCTTGCTTACACAGTCAGCATTTTGCTGTAGTGTTAAAAATTATTCCACAGATTATTCAAAAAGGACATTTATCAGGTGGATACTTAGTAGCCTTCAGTACAAATACTTCCCCATTTCCTATCTTTGAACCATCTTTTTTTAAATCAACTAAATTTAACATAAGCAATTGCAAAGCGAATGCATAGTCACTAATTTATTAAATGCACATATGCAGCATTCTCTAAAATACTGTTAATCAAGTTAATCGTTGAAGAGCAAGGTCTGTGCAACAAATTCGGAATTAGTCCAATGCGAAAAGAAACCACTACTCCCTATCCAATTCTTCAATCCTACAGAATAAGACGGTCAGTTTCTCTCAATGGAATGATTCCAGCAGAAAGAAAGCAACTAGAATATTTTAGAGCGAGTAGATATGGCTGAACTTTGGCAGGAAAGGGCAAAAGGAATGAGAAATGTCAAGGCGTACAGCAGAACAATGATTTGGGTAAAAGTAAGCAGAGTGGATCAGGATGGGATACAGTGCTTTACAATAATAGGACATTAGTGACTAGGGCGATGTCAGGGAAAAGTTTAAGTTAAGGTACCATTTCAGAATGCGTGAAGCATTCACAAAAAACGATAAATTAATGGCACAACAGAGATTAATGGAGTTGATCCACACGTCATTCTCATGATGCGGTTGCAGAGTGAACCAGATCAAGAATTAACTTTTAGAAGAGGCGCAAAATGGAAACGGTGCCGTAGAGGGAGAGAAGACAGCCATTCGCAGCTCAATGACCCCATATCAGAAGAAGATTGTCCCGATAGGAACTTGGAAAATCAGATGCTTAGGTAGTGGTTTATAGGCTCCATGTAAATAGTTGTGTTGGACAGTGTACAAATTAAATGTGCATGCAACAAGGGTGTTACAACTGTGAAGTTTTGGGGCTGTCTTTTTAATTTGGGGCAAGATGAAGGAATGAAGAGGGTCATGTGATTTAGAATTCTATTGAAAAGCAAGCGTGGCTTGGTTAAATAGGGGCCAGGTTGTTTTACTGGGAAGGTGGCAAGAGATACTCTCAGCTATAAAAAACAACTTTCAGGGCAGCTCACTGACATCAGATAAATGACTAGTCTCCAAGTAACAGGGAGGCGTTAAGAATGTGAGCCTTGGTAAAATTTATTTTGGACTCTTATTTAATTTCAAGGTAGACATGGATACAAGGCCTATGTACTTCATCGTTGTCATGGAGGTGAACTTCAAGAGGGGTAAAGGCCACACAAAATCATTGCAGTGTGACCTAGAGTGTTTGTTAAGATATCCTGAACCTCACAAGCATGACAGTCTGCAAGAATCTGAGAGAAAGAGAGTGGAGAGAAACAAACAGCTGGTCTTGCACCTTAAGCAGAAAGAATACTGACCCTATCGGCTATCACATGAAACACAGACGCAAGCTCACAGGGAGAATGAGCAAACTCCGCACAGACAGTGACCCAAGCCGGGAATCGAACCTGGGACCCCGGCGCTGTGAAGCAACAGCCGCCCTAATAAGAAACAACATCAAAGGGCTCATCCGGGATTTGAACCCGGGACCTCTCACAGATTTGCAGAGTACAACCACCAAAACGGGAATCTTATCCCTAGACCAACGACCCAGTTATTAGTACATTAGCATGAAATGAGAAATGGCTAACAGACAAAACTGCAGGGATAAATGATTCATTCTTGGATTGGTAGCCTATAACTAATGGGGTACCGCAAGGATCAGTGATTGGGCCTCAGCTATTTACCATCTATATCAATGACTTAGGAGAGGGGTCAGAGTATAATATACCCAACTTCGTACCAAAGTTAGGTGAGAAAGTAAGCTGTGAAAAGGGCACAAACAGGCTGCAAAAGGATATAAATGAGTGGGAAAGAATGCGGCAGTTTAATGTAACGTGGAGAAATGCAAAGCCATCTATTTTGGAAGGAAAAGTAAAAAATCTAAGTATTTGTTAAATGGAGACCAAGAAATGCCGATGTTCAGGGAGACCTGGGTATGCATGTACTGTATAAATCCGATAACATGCAGGCACAGCAAGCAATTGGGAAAATAAATGGTATGTTCGCCTTTAATATAAAATGATTGGAGTACAAGAGTAAAGTAGTCTTACTGCAATTGTATACGGTCTTGGTGAGATCACACCTGGAGGACTGTGTAAGGTTTTGCTCGCTATACCTAAGGAAGAATATACTTGCCTTAGATTGGGTGGAACAAAGGTTCAGTTGACTGATGCCTGGGATATGGGGATTATCATGAGGAAAGATTGCATGGACTAGGCCTGCATTCCCTGGAGTTTAGAAGAATGAGAGGTGATATCATTGAAACACACAAAATTATTCAGGGACTTAACAGGGATTTGGGGAGAATATTTTCCCTGCCGAGGGAATAGAACTAGTGTTAGTCCCACGGCAAGGGATTGGCCATTTAGATCAGGGTTGAGGATGTGAATCTTAGCAATTCTCTATCCCAGAGAGCTGTGGATGCTTAGTCGTTGAGGATATTCTAGTCAGACACAGATATGGGGATATTGTGGGAAGGTGTAGTGGAATTCGAAGACCAGCCATGAGCCTACTCAATGACACAAGCTGGTGCTCTCCTGTTTTGTTATTTTCGAACTAAAGCAAATGCAGGGGATTCTGACCATACATTCCAAATACATAATAGTATCTTGGCAAAAGCCCAAAGCAATTGAAAATACTCAACCCATAGTTACTCATTAGTTCACCACAAATGGTTCACATGGATCCAATTTAGAATCAGAGCTCCTGGGAGGATCTCAGTAATATCTGTGCACAAAGTTACGGTCCCAATTATAAGACGTGACTAGTTCATGCCAATTTATGCCAAGAACTGCTGCAGCTTGTAGTTTCGCATTTTACAGTAGTGAATGGGGGTAACAGTTTGGCTGATTTTCGATCACTATTTTTCAGTTCCAGCACAAGCATTGATAGAAAATGTAATGTTGGCCAAGTGCAATCAGTAAAACAGTACTTCCATTTGGCAACGGTAAAATACATCTTCAGAGTTCCATGGCTAACCTGTTTGGTTTATAGTTTTAATCAATAGTTATACAATTTTGTTGCATCACCCTCCTTAACTCAACCCAGTTCCTTTTCAAGTGGGTATCTTTTCTGTCAAGAGATCGAGATGACAGAATTACACCCTAGCACTATGTCCACCTGTGGCAAGAAGTCCTCCAATCAATCCTTTCAAATTTGGGAGAAATTAAGCAAAGATTGAGCCATCAAGATTCCAAAGCCAAATACTGGCAGAAGTGAATGTAAAGGCACAGTAACTCCAACAAGAACCATCTAATGCAGTCATTTTCAAACTCAGGATGGGTGTTGGCAGGGCCATCGGCCGCGGCGTTCCCAATCATAAGAAGTGCTCAAACAAACCACCCCCCCCGCCCCGAAGACCACAATGAGAGTTTGCTGTGGAACATGAAACAGATACACAAGATGACTAAAGAGATGCTAAAATTGACTATTAAATTGAAATTTTAATGAAATCATGGCGTTCATAGTTGAAGGAACCTACCAGGGTTTACATAGCTGAGGGAATGAATTAGATTTTACCAATGAATTATGGTCACGCAAGCATCATAGATTATCATAGAATTTACAGTGCAGAAGGAGGCCATTCGGCCCATCGTGTCTGCACCGGCTCTTGGAAAGAGCACCCCACCCAAAGTCCACACCTCCACCCTATCCCCATAACCCAGTAACCCCACCCAACACCCAATCAGTCCGCGTGAATTAATGCTGCCAGGTTTTAGATGGAGACCAGTACCACTGGGAGTAGTGTTGTCACAATAAAGGAAGAACTGCTAAAAGCAGCCGCAGAAATGGGCACAGGATGGATTAACGGTTGAAAAAATAAAAATGCAGTAATTAGGCAGAGCTACCCAGGAGATAGACTAGCAAACAGATACCAGGCACTGGCCTATATCGCAGAATACAAAGGAAAATCAAAAAGGAAACCTTGGATAAAGACATATTTTGCTGGTCACAGAGAAAGAATAGTCAAGCCAAATCTTTCTCAGGAATATTGACAGCTAACATGCACCATAAGCAAAATACTTTTGGGATGGTGAGCTGTCTTCTGGAGCTAGAGAAGCATATATTAAGGAAAGTTAGCAGGATATTAAGGGTTGGGAGTTTAGGTCGAAGTCCAAAGATGTGCTGGTTTGGTGGATTGGCCATGCTAAATTGCCCCTTAGTGTCCAACGGTTAGGTGGAGTTACTGGGTTATGGGAATAGGGTGGCGGTGTGGGCCTAGGTAGGGTGCTCTTTCCAAGGGTCGGTGCAGACTCGACGGGGTGAATGGCCTCCTTCTGCACTGTAGGCATTCTATGATTCTCTGAAATGTAGAGACAAGTAATACAATGGCATTTAAAAAATCACATCTTAAGGTTCAAAAAACAATGATCAAGGATGTAAAGTAACGCCCTCCAATATCCTTCCAGCATCTAGAAAGGAGGCAAGTTCACCAAAATAATGGAGGTGATAAGCACAGCCGAGAGCATGGCAAGAACAGTGCGAACTTCAGAAGCAACAGGCAATCTATCCAGATTAAAAAAAGATAAACTTCTTAAACCAAGTAGGGGCAAAGAAGCCAGCAAATATTACTGGAGAGATGCACCAAGTATGGAGACAAAAGACTTCCAAAATTAGTGAATAAGTGGGAAATGAGATTCAATATGGTAAAATAGGTGGTTGTTCAGTCTGGTAGGGTAAGAAAACTACTCATTCCTTGAAAAGGTAAGAAACTAAATGACAGAAGAGCAAAGAGATCTGGGAACACACACAAGTTGATATGACCATTAATAGCACTAATAAAATACTGGTGTAATTCTGGAGCAACTGTTTGCAAAAAAAGTTGTGTATAGTTAAGACCACACCGGGGGCGCGATTCTCCGAGGCCGCGCCGGTTTTCATTTATAATCTTTAATTTTATAGTTAATTTTGTAAATAATTAAGACATGAGGATTAAGATAAAAGTTAAAGTATCCAACATTAAAAGAAAATTAAATCTGTATTTTGCATAAATTTTCACGAGAGATCATGCAAGTGACACCCCAGGAGCAGTTATAAAGCAGGAAATGGAAGGGAGGGAGGAAAATTATAGTCAGAGAAGTGGCATTGAGTAAATTGTTAAGAGATGCAAGTGGACAAGAGCCCAGGACTTGATGGACTTTATCCCAGAATCTTAAAAATGTCTAATGGGATAGTTGATACATTGGTTTTAATTTTCCAAAACTCTCTAGATATGGGAAGGCCCCACTATATTGGAAGATGGCAAATGTAACTCCATTATTCAAAAAAGGGAGACAGAAAGTGAGAAATTACAAGCCAGTTAGCTTAACATCTGTTGTGGCCAAATGTTAAGACCCTATTATTAAAGAAGTTATAGCAGCGCACTTGGATAAGCTCTCAGAGCCAGGCAGAGTCAACATGATTTTGTGAAAGGGAAATCATGTTTAGCCAACTTATTGGAGTTCTTTGAGGAAGTAACATATGCTGTGGATAGAGAGGGGGGGGGGGGGGGGTGAAGAGAAGAGAGAGAGGTGGATTTACTGTTCTTCGAATTTCAGAAGGCATTTGACAAAGCGCCACATCAACATTTATTGTGGAAAATAAAAGCCCATCTTAGGTTGGCTAACATGAAGCAGAGAGTCGGAAATGTTTCTTTTCCCAGGATGGCAAGATGTAACCAGTGGCATACTACAGGGATCAGTGCTAGGGACTCAACTGTTTACAATTTATATGAATGACTTGAATGACAGTATTGAAGGTGTGGCTGCCAAATTTGCTGATGACACAAAGTAGGGAAAGTAAGTTGGGATAACCCTGGGAATTACAGGCCAGTTAGACTTACTTCGGTGGTAGGCAAAGTAATGGAAAGGGTATTGAAGGATAGGATTTCTGAGCATCTGGAAAGACACTGCTTGATTAGGGATAGTCAGCACGGATTTGTGAGGGGTAGGTCTTGCCTTACAAATCTTATTGAATTCTTTGAGGAGGTGACCAAGCATGTGGATGAAGGTAAAGCAGTGGATGTAGTGTACATGGATTTTAGTAAGGCATTTGATAAAGTTCCCCATGGTAGGCTTCTGCACAAAGTAAGGAGGCATGGGATAGTGGGAAATTTGGCCAGTTGGATAACGAACTGGCTAACCGATAGAAGTCAGAGAGTGGTGGTGGATGGCAAATATTCAGCTTGGATCCCAGTTACCAGTGGTGTACCGCAGGGATCAGTTCTGGGTCCTCTGCTGTTTGTGATTTTCATTAATGACTTGGATGAGGGAGTTGAAGGGTGGGTCAGTAAATTTGCAGACGATACGAAGATTGGTGGAGTTGTGGATAGTAAGGAGGGCTGTTGTCGGCTGCAAAGAGACATAGATAGGATGCAGAGCTGGGCTGAGAAGTGGCAGATGGAGTTTAACCCTGAAGAGTGTGAGGTTGTCCATTTTGGAAGGACAAATATGAATGCGGAATACAGGGTTAACGGTAGAGTTCTTGGCATTGTGGAGGAGCAGAGAGACCTTGGGGTCTATGTTCATACATCTTTGAAAGTTGCCACTCAAGTGGATAGAGCTGTGAAGAAGGCCTATGGTGTGCTCGCGTTCATTAACAGAGGGATTGAATTTAAGAGCCGTGAGGTGATGATGCAGCTGTACAAAACTTTGGTAAGGCCACATTTGGAGTACTGTGTACAGTTCTGGTCGCCTCATTTTAGGAAGGATGTGGAAGCTCTGGAAAAGGTGCAAAGAAGATTTACCAGGATGTTGCCTGGAATGGAGAGTAGGTCTTACGAGGAAAGGTTGAGGGTGCTAGGCCTTTTCTCATTAGAGCGGAGAAGGATGAGGGGCGACTTGATAGAGGTTTATAAGATGATCAGGGGAATAGATAGAGTAGACAGTCAGAGACTTTTTCCCCAGGTGGAACACACCATTACAAGGGGACATAAATTTAAGGTGAAAGGTGGAAGATATAGGAGGGATATCAGAGGTAGGTTCTTTACCCAGAGAGTAGTGGGGGCATGGAATGCACTGCCTGTGGAAGTAGTTGAGTCGGAAACATTAGGGACCTTCAAGCAGCTGTTGGATAGGTACATGGATTACGGGAAAATGATATAGTGTAGATTTATTTGTTCTTAAGGGCAGCACGGTAGCATTGTGGATAGCACAATTGCTTCACAGATCCATGGTCCCAGGTTCGATTCCGGCTTGGGTCATTGTCTGTGCAGAGTCTGCACGTCCTCCCAGTGTCTGCGTGGGTTTCCTCCGGGTGCTCCGGTTTCCTCCCACAGTCCAAAGATGTGCGGGTTAGGTGAATTGGCTAATGATAAATTGCCCTTAGTGTCCAAATTGCCCTTGGTGTTGGGTGGAGGTGTTGAGTTTGGGTAGGGTGCTCTTTCCAAGAGCTGGTGCAGACTCAAAGGGCCGAATGGCCTCCTTCTGCACTGTAAATTCAATGATAATCTATGATTAATCTAGGACAACGGTTCGGCACAACATCGTGGGCCGAAGGGCCTGTTCTGTGCTGTATTTTCTATGTTCTATGTTCTATGTAAGAGCACATAAGGAGCTATAAACAGAGAGAGGTTAAGCAAGTGGGCAAAGAACTGGCAAATAGAGTATAATGTGGGAAAATGTGAAAGTGTCCATTTTGGCAGGAAGAATAAAAAAGATTATCCAAACGGTGAGAGGGTTTCTCAGAGCTCTGAGGTGCATGGATTTGGATGTCCTACTGCATTCACAGAAGGCCAGAATGCAGGTACAGCAATTAATTAGGAAAGCTAATGTTATAATTTATTGCAAGGGGAATGCAAGGGGAAAAGGGAGGTTATGCTTCAGTTGTACAGGGCACTTCAGAGACCGCATCTGGTATACTGTGTACAGTAGATTATTCATAAAGGCCTGCCTTCTCAACCTTGCACGTTGCCTGAGGTGTGGTGATCCTCAGGTTAAATCACCACCCACCTGTAGGCTCTCCCCAAAGGTGAAAGTAGCCTATGGCCATCTGGGACTATGGCAACTTTACCATTACTGGTCACCTTTTTAAGGAAGAATGTAAATGCGTTGGAAGAGTTTAGGGAAGGTTTACCAGATGAAAACCTGAAATGCGTGGGTTACCTTGTGAAGGAAGGTTGGACAGGCTAGGCACATATTCGCTGTAGTTTAGAAGAGTAAGAGGTGGACTTCCGGTGACGGCGGGCGGGAGGCGGCCACACAATGGAGGGCTCCCGGTCGGCAACGGCATCTTTGGGGCTTTAAGCCCGGTCCCAGGGTCCGCGGAGGCGGCAGAAGAAGGGAGAAGGCACGGAGGAGGCACAGTGAAGACACAGGAGGAAAAAAGGAACAAAGAAAAATGTCGAGGGTGAGCAAGAAAACGGCCGGGGAAAAAAACAGCCGGAGGTCCGTCGGGGAGTGGAAAGGTCACCACGGGGTCACCAGGAAAAATGGAGGCTGGAGCACCAGGGAAGGCCGCACTGCTTACGGCTGAAGAAATAACCAAGGTGATGGCTGCGGAATTTGAAAAGCAGTTGGCGCAGATTGCGAAATGCATGGAGACGGTGAGGAAGGAGATGAGGGAGGTTTTGAGTGTGCTGGTGGAGGCGGTTTCCCCGGTGAGGACGGAGGTGGCGAGCGCAGTGGCGGAGGTGCGAGAGCAAGGGGACGCTGAAGGAAGTGGAGGAGACGTTATTGCAGCACGGTGATCAACTTGCCTCGATGGGGAAAGAGATGCGGAAGGTGATGGACACGAACAAGGATCTGCGAGGAAAAATGGAAGACCTGGAAAACAGATCCAGGCGACAGAATTTGAGAATTGTGGGGCTGCCCGAAGGAGTTGAAGGACCGAAGCCGACTAAGTATTTTGCCGCGATGCTGGCAAAATTATTGGGGGAGGGGGAGGATCCCTCCCGATATGAACTGGATCGGGCTCATCGGTCGTGGAGGCCTATACCAAAGGCGAGTGAGCCGCCAAGGGCAGTGACTCTGTGCTTCCGTAGGTACAGGGTGAAGGAGAAGGTCCTGAGCTGGGCCAAACAGAAGCGGGTGGTGCAGTGGGCTGGAGCTGGTATACGTGTATACCAGGACTTTACGGTGGAGCTAGCAAGGAGGCGGGCTGCCTTCAACCGGGTGAAGAGGGCACTGTACATTAGCAAGGTGTGGTGCGGCATTGTATATCCAGCGAAGCCGAGGGTGACTTACAAGCTCAGGGACTTTTATTTTGGAACGGCGGAAGCAGCGGAGGAGTTTGCGAAAGCAGAAGGACTGTGGCAGAACTGACAAATTGAGGAATGGCCATGTGCCGATGTAACCTCATGACTGTATTTTCTTCTTTTTTGTATCACTGCGCGCAGGTGTAGAGATTAAAGGAGCCAATGTGGTATATATTTGGACAAGGGAAGGGACGGGACTTTCACTCGAAATGAGAGTTCTTTGGGGTGTAGGTGGACATGCGGGGTTTGTGTGCTAAAAGGGGATCTTTGGGCTTTCCTAGGGCCGGGCAAGTGGGAAAGGGACCCGGGCGGGGGCCTCCACGCTGGCCGGTTTAAGCTGGCCAGTGAACGGGAGTGAGGTGGGGGGAGGGGCTGCGGCCATCGAAGCCTGGCAGAACAGGGTCCGAGTGGTCTAGCCGGGGGGGGGGAAGGAACCGAGGTTGGGAGGAGGAGCTTTACAAGAGGCAGTGGACAGGAGGAGCTGGAGACCTGCGGTTGGGGGGGGGGGGGGGGGGGTGCTGTGTAAGATCAAGGGTGACTACGGGTAATCCCGGATTCTTTTTTGCCATTTGTTTATGTAAACATGCAGGTTGAGGTTCGGGGGTTGGTGGGTAGATGGGATCGTTGTTATTATGGGGACTGACATATCTTGCTGATTATTGTTGATGGATGTAAATGTGGGAGAAAATGTGAAAGAGGAGAATAAAATTTTTTTTTAAAGAAAAGAGTAAGAGGTGAATCAATTGGAACAAATAAGATCCTGAGGGGTTCTTGACAGGGTGGATGGAGAGAGGATGCTTCCTCTTGTGGGAGAAACTAGAACTAGGGGTCATTGCTTAAAAATAAGAGGTCACCCATTTAAAATGGAGATGAGGCAACATTTTGTGAAGATCGCGAGTATTTGGAATCTCTTCCGGAAAAGGTGGAAGCCAGAGTCTTTGAATACTTTTAAAGGCAGAGAGGTGGACAGATTATTTGTAAGCAAGGCAGTGATAGGTTATCGCAGGGATGCAGATTTGAGGTTACTGCAGGGATGCAGATTTGAGGTTACTATCAGATCAGCCATGATCTTATTAAATGGCGAACAGGCTCAAGGGGTTGGAAAGGCCTCCCCCTGCTCCTTGTTGGTATATACGTTTGTTCATATGGATGTTCGTAATTTCTTATAATGGACAAATTTGGGGTTCAACAAATATAAACTTACTCCTGTAATGTTCAGCAGTAATTACGAGCTTATAGACTGTCAAAAGCCCAGTGCAACTTTATCGAGCATTTTTGCAGTGAAATCAGTGGTATAAGAGTGAAGGGTCTCATCAGTTCAATCATTTCTAATTGATTACATACTGAAGAGGAAAAAGGCTGGGGAGAACCTCATTCATTAGGCAAGTCTCTGCATAAGCAACAGCATTCTCAGACCAGAGTCTGGCGGCACAGTGGTTAGCACTACTGCCTCACAGCACCACGGACCTGGGGATTCAATTCCCGCCTTGGGTGTCTGTCTGTGTGGAGTTTGCAAGTTCTCCCAGTGTTTACTTGGGTTTCCTCCGGGTTCTCTGGTTTCCTTCCACAGCCCAAAAGATGTGTGGGTTAGGTGGATTGACCATGCAAAATTGCCCCTTAAGTGTCCAACAATGTGCAGGTTGGTTGGGGTTGCAGGAAGGGGGGGGGGTGTAAGCCTAGATAGGATGCTCCTTTGGAGTCTCATCCAATGAGTTGAATGGCCTCATTCTGCACTGTACGGATTCTATGACACAGTCAGCACAAAAGCTTTCATAATCAGTGTGCTGGGCTAACTGGAGCAAATGCTTGCTCAACAGCTAAATTTTCAATTCGCTGGTATGAATTTCAGGTGACTTGTAAACTTGACCCTTCCTTCACAGTTAGATGTAACATCAGTTTGGGGAAAATTGAAGGAGGCCACTTCATGGCATTGACCTGATGATCTGGGAGCACACCAAAACACTACTTTTTACACAACTTTATAGAATGTACTGACATTGGAATAATTTAATATTGGTAGGCTCTTCAATTTAATCGACTTTGTAAACCTGACCTCTGTTGAAAAACTATTACACAAAAATTCATTTATAAAATTTTAAAAAAAAATGTAGAGTACCCAATTCATTTTTTCCCAATTAAGGGGCAATTTAGTGTGTCCAATCCACCTAGCCTGCACATCTTTGGGTTGTGGGAGCGAAACCGATGCAAACACGGCGAGATAGTGCAAACTCCACACGGACAGTGACCCAGAGCCGGGATCGAACCTGGGACCTCAGCACCGTGTGGCTGCAGGGCTAACCCACTGCGTCACCGTGCTGCCCACCCAAAAATTCATAAATATTAAATTAGATAGCCATTCCAACTTTCTACCCTAACTGCTCTAACAGGCACTACAATTCCATTGCCAATGTGACAACCCTCAAAAGTAACAATTTGAATCAGCCTACTTTTTCTTATCTTTGACTTTTAGAATTGCTTGGATTTTGAGCCACTATGTCCTATTTGATTAAGGCAGAAGAAAGGAGATGTCAAGCAACATCACGCAAATCAACCCAGTCTTCCTGCAACTGTCCAGCAATGATAGCTGGACAACAATGCTGATTTTCCCCCTTAATTGCTCCCAATTCTGGCCAAGAGACAAAACCAAATAACCATAGTACCACTCCAGCATCAACAGTAATCAGCATAGTTTAGCAATTGAATCCTTCAGAATCTAGATGACCTCGAACAATACCACGCATTCAAAGTTTTATTATGCTTTTTCCTTCCCTCTAGTTTCTGCAGACCAAAGGGTCAAATTAACTTCGTGGTCACATAAAAACTCAGTCCATGAATGGGAAAAAGGGCTAACATGACTCTCAAAGGTACATCAAGAACAAGAGGGCACAGATTCATTAATGGGCAAAAGGAGTAGAAGTGATGGGAGGAAAAATATTTTCACCCAGAGGGTGGTTGGAGTCTGGAATGTACTTCCTGGGAAGGTGTTGGAAGCTAGTGCGATCGAGTTATTCAAAAGGGAATTCGATTGCTATCTGAAAAGAAAGAATGTGCACGGTTATGGCTATAAGGCAGGGGAGTGGGATCTTTCAGAGAGCAAGTGTAGTAGACTCAATGGGCTGAATGGCTTCCTCCTTCTGCACTGTAAAGATTCTGTGAAATTAAAGGAACCATGCAAATTAAAAAAATTATTTTGTCAAATCTAAAAATACGTATTTGCTCACAATACCAAATTTGCTTACCTGGAAGGTCTTGTAACTTTCCAGACACCCTTGCCCGCTTAGCTCTATGACCAACATTTTCTGAAGTTGAAGTGGAAGCACCCTAGGAGACAGCAAAAAAGCAATAACTTAGTTTGCAACAAAAAACCCAAAGACAATTTCCAAATTAAATACATTTTCTACTCCGAGAAGTGAGAATAGTATGCGGTGTTATTTTACAGTCAACCTGTTCTCCCACCATTTTTACCTATCAAATTCTCCATGCTGCGTTAGCTTTTGTGGATGGAAGAGCTAGCAGATACTGGAGGATGTTTTGGTGTTATTAACTTTCAACTTTTTCCATGATGTCAAGAGTTTTGAGAGTTTGTATGAGAAAGGAAAAAGACACAAACTCCACTCAACTTGGTAACGGGATATCACTAATCCTTGCAGTAACTTGCAAAAGGAGATACGTAACTCAAGTGATTCTAAAACTGGGGTCTGCAGAGACTTTCAAGGGGTCCGCAAAATAAACAGATATGGGACATCCAAAGAAATTGCATGGCGATTGGATGAAGAACGTACCAGTCATTAGCATCGGGTTCATAGTCCAGTGCTTTACTGATCTTTTTTTTTTTTTTAAATACACAGAACAACGGTAGTAATCAAACACAATATACATATAGGTTGTCTTTTGTTATTTACACTGGTTGTTTTTCGTTATTTACAATGGTTGCAACTTCTTGTTTTGTGTTTTCCAGTGGATGCTTACTTCTAGCCGGGTCACCAACCATCCTCTCTCCACCTTTTCTTCCTGACCCCCCTCCCAATCTAGTCGTCTAGGTGCCCACTTCCCTCTTCAGATCTTATATCTTCTTCCTGTTTGGTTGATGTGACGGCGTGTATTTAATTATTTTCTGAGCATGGTCGGGCCCCATGCTTCTTTGAACCCTCCCCCTCCCCCGTTCATTTGCGTTTGTTTTCGTCCTTGGCTTTCAACTCCCTCTGGCTTACTTGCTATTAGCTGCAAACAAGTCTTGGAACAACTGGCTGAATGGCTCCCACATTTTGTGGAAGCCTACTTCTAACTCCAAGAGGGCGAATTTAATTTTCTCCAACTGGAGAAATTCCGACAGGTCGAACAGCCAGTCTGCAGCTTTGGATGGTGATCACCAGCTGAGCAGGTTTCTCCTTTGCAATTAGGGAGGAAAAGGCAAGGGCAGCGGCACTCCTCCCCATCAAGAGATCTGGCTGTTCTGATACCCCGAAGACAGCCATTCTCGGGCAAGGCTCCACCCCTCATCCCCACCACCTTTGACAATGTCTCAAAGCCAGCTGTCCAGAACCCGACAAATGTGACGTGGTTGGCCAGGCCTCCTTGGCATTTGTCCTCCACCTCCGGGAAGAATCGACTTATTCGGGTTCTAGTTAAGTGAGCTCTGTGTACCATACTGCTGATAATCTCAGCGAAACAGTAACTTGCCCATCACACCCACTACTACCTCCTCACTCCTTAAATGCTCGCAACTTGCTAATAACTGATGTGATCTCCATCCATCTCACTGATATCTGTAAATAAAATTGTTTTATTAATTTACCGGTTGTCTCAATGAGTATTTGTGTATTCTCAACTTCAATGGGGGCGGTTCATGATTACTAATCTATTTATAAGACGGTCCTTCAACCAGATACGTTAGTGAACCACTGGTCTAACTCAGGCATTGACAAACTCGGGGGCGCGACCCACAGGTGGGTTGCAAGCGGGTGTCAGTAGGGTCGCACAGCTGTCCGTCGCGGTGCACCCGATCGCGTAAATCTGCGCACAACAGCCGCAGCAACCGGCTTTTAATCACGCCGACTGCAAGCGGCCTTCAAAATGGCCGCGAAGATGTGTGGGCCGCCAAGGCTGGCCTGTTGGTAAAAATGGACCCCGGGGAAAAAGTTTGAAAAACACTGGTCTAACTGATGGCACATCAGTATGTCTGCTCTACAGAGACAGCATGAAGTGACCTCTACAGTAACATTTCCATCCTGACAATAGTTTGGCTCACCTCACTACTTCACAAAGATTAAAACCTTCACATCATATCTGAAGCATATGAAATTTAAGAAGCAAAGAGCAACAAGACGTTTGATTAGTGCAATGCTGATGCTAACCAGATTTGGCACACCCACTTTTTAGATCTAGATTTATATCAGGATTTTATTGACAATTAACCAAATTGGAATTGGAACAGTTTTATCTTTCAATAAATCATGTCTGACAGCAATCAAATATTTATCCTTACTTGTTCCATTATGTAAATACATTTTCAAAGAAATTTGCAATTGAAAAGTGAAGATGACCAGATGATGCCTGTTGAACATATTGAAAACTTCACTCTAACAGCAAACACTAAGTATCAATTTACATAAAAGGTAGAAAATCTACTAAATTTGTCGTGAACACCTTCAAATTAACCAACTCACTAAAAGGATGCAGAGAAATGTCAAAACGTTACATATGCAGCTTCAGTCTGCACTATCATCCTATCGGGCTGCATCACAGCCTGGTATGGCAACTGCTCGGCCCAGGACCTCAAAAAACTTCAGAGAGTCGTGAACACCGACCGCCCAGTCCATCACACAAACCTGCCTCCCATCCATTGACTCCATCTACACCTCCCGCTGCCTGGGGAAAGCGGGCAGCATAATCAAACATCCCTCCCACCCGGCTTACTCACTCTTCCAACTTCTTCCATCGGGCAGGAGATACAGAAGTCTGAGAACACGCACGAACAGACTCAAAAACAGCTTCTTCCCCACTGTCACCAGGCTCCTCAATGACCCTCTTATGGACTGACCTCATTAACATGACACCCTGTATGCTTCATCCGATGCCAGTGCTTTTATGTAGTTACATTGCATATCTTGTGTTGCCCTATTATGTATTTTCTTTTCTTCCCATGTACTTAATGATCTGTTGAGCTGCTCGCAGAAAAATACTTTTCACTGTACCTTGGTACACGTGACAATAAACAAATCCAATCCAATCCAATCATCCCTTAAACTATTTACAAAGACAAAGCTCACTGTGCGACCACTTTCCTCACACTGTACTCACATTAACCTGGTTTAATAAATGAAGTGTTACCGCTCATTGATACTGCTCAGAGATTTAAATCGGAGGATCTGTTATTTCAGCAATTAGCCGATGAGTCGGTGATCACTTATAGCTGTGGTTATCTCCAGTACAAAGTTTAGATCGAGTCCAGTCCCTTGCTATAGTGCAGATGGAGATGATTAGTGTTGCGACTTAGAGCAGTAGGATAGATACAAAAAGCTGTCAAGAAAAATACAAGCAGAAGGGCTGAGGTTGTGAGAAATAAGAACACTTGTAGAAAGGTCCGAAGAACATAGAACATTACAGCGCAGTACAGGCCCTTCGGCCCTCGATGTTGCGCCGACCTGTGAAACCACTCTAAAGCCCATCTACACTATTCCCTTATTGTCCATATGTCTATCCAATGACCATTTGAATGTCCTTAGTGTTGGCGAGTCCACTACTGTTGCAGGCAGGGCATTCCACGCCCTTACTACTCTCTGAGTAAAGAACCTACCTCTGACATCTGTCTTATATCTATCTCCCCTCAATTTAAAGGTATGTCCCCTCGTGCTAGACATCACCATCCGAGGAAAAAGATGTATAAAGGAAACGCTTCTACATACAAAAGATGGTAGAATTTTTGGAACGCTTATTAAAGGCAATTGATGCAGGGTCACTTGTTAACTTTAAATCTGAAACTGATCGATTTTGGTTAACCAAAGGCGATAAAAGAGTTATGTAGCAAAGGCAGTTATAGATAGAGCTACATCACAGATAAGCCATGATCTCACAGAACAGACTCAAGAGTTTAAATAGTCTAATCCTG
Organism: Scyliorhinus torazame; assembly: GCF_047496885.1. Lineage (NCBI taxonomy): Eukaryota > Metazoa > Chordata > Chondrichthyes > Carcharhiniformes > Scyliorhinidae > Scyliorhinus > Scyliorhinus torazame. The sequence continues at coordinate 365,755,159 of NC_092707.1, forward strand.
TGGTCCTATATCATCATAAACTGAAGAATTCTATCTCAGTTATTGCCCCGAGGCCGATTTATGATAAAATCTGTACAATAAAAACTGTACAATAGAAACTGAAACAGTACATAAAAACAGAAGTAGGCCAGTTGACCCTCAAGCCTGCTCTGCCATTCGACAAGGCTGGTCTGACCTTCTCACGGTATAGGTCCAACCTTCTCAAGCTTTCCTTATAAGACAATCCCTCTACCCCAGGAATCAATTTAATGAACTTTCCCTGAAAGGCCTCCACTGCATGTATATCCCTCCATAAGTAAGGAGCCCAAAACCTATGTAGTTCTCACCAATGCCATGAACAGTTACAGCAAGATTTACTGACTTTTATACTCAATCTACCCATTGCATGCTCCTGGGGTCAAGATGGAGGGGAAAACTACTAATCACTGAACAGTACAATATTAATGGACGATCTTTCCCATCCCAAGGTAGACAGGTTGGCATAAATGACAGGTTGGCATAAATGTAATAATTGTGGTCAAAGTGGGGTATGCATTTCAGGATGCATGCAAAGAACAGTTAGCGGGATTCTCCGTCCCGCCGCACCCGCCGGCAGCGGGATTCTTCGTCTTGGCAGCCGGCCAATGGGGTTTCCCATTGTGGGCACCCCTACGTCGTCAGGAAATCCGTGATCATAGATTCATAGAAATCCTACAGTGCAGAAGGCCATCCTCAGTTCAGACAAAATATATGTCACCAATCTACATGAACGGCTTTGTGATGTAATCATAATTCCATTCTTGAGAAGGCAGCAACACCATGAAAAAGACAATGGACAAACATTTAAAGTTAGAGACATTAGAGGAAAAAAAAACTTTACAGGGAAATTGAATTTAATTCAAAGAATTAAAGACATAACAAATGAGGTACAATTAATTTTCCTTTTATGATCAAGAGAGCCAAATGGCATGCTCCTAAAATTTCACGTTCAATTAGTTCATGTGCCAAGTAGCATTCCAGTGTCCAAATCTTTAAAAGATTGAAACATCTGGGGCGTCATTCTCCGACCCCCCCCGCCGGGTCGGAGAATGGCCGTTGGCCGCCGTGAATCCTGCCCCCTCCCCCGCCGAAGTCTCCGGTACCGGAGATTGGGCGGGGGCGGGAATCGGGCCGCGCCGGTTGGCGGGACCCCCCCCTCAATTCTCCGGCCTGGATGGGCCGAAGTCCCGCTCAGAAATTGCCTGTCCCACCGGCGTAAATCAAAGCTGGTATTTACCGGCGGGACCAGGCGGCGTGGGCGGGCTCCGGGGTCCTGGGGGGGCGCGGGGCGATCTGACCCCGGGGGGTGCCCCCACGGTGGCCTGGCCCGCGATCAGGGCCCACCGATCCGCGGGCGGGCCTGTGCCGTGGGGGCACTCTTTCCCTTCTGCCTCCGCCACGGCCTCCACCATGGCGGAGGCGGAAGAGACTCTCCCCACTGCGCATGCGCGGGAAACTGTCGGCAGCCGCTGACGCTCCCGCGCAAGCGCCGCATTTCCGCGCCAGCTGGCGGGGCACCAAACGCCATTTCTGCCAGCTGACAGGGCAACAAACGCCTTTTCCGCCAGCTGGCGGGGCGGAAATCCCTCCGGCGCCGGCCTAGCCCCTCAATGTTGGGGCTCGGCCCCCAAAGATGCGGAGCATTCCGCACCTTTGGGCCGGCGCGATGCCCGTCTGGTTGGCGCCGTTTTTGGCGCCAGTCAGCGGACATCGCGCCGTTGGGGGAGAATTTCGCCCGTTTCCAGTCAACCAGTAGGAATTGTCAGAGCACTGAAGTTTCAAGACAATAACAATTATCCTGCTATTTGATGGCTAATCTATTTTGCAAGATGGTTTAAAGTATGAGGAACTCTCAGACTGTGTCAAAATGACAAACCATCCCTTCATTTCCTATGTCTACTAAAGCAAGGTTCCCAAAATCCCGTCATAATCACCTAAACCAGCACCTTTCTCTTGTTCACTCTGATCTCCCCTCATGCCTTCTAAGCTACAGAATCCTGCCCCCTCAATCCCATTTCCACAAATTAAAATCACCCACCTTTCCTCCATGTCCTCATGCTAACTGACATTGTGAACTTCTCCCTCTCCTCAGGCACTATATCACTTCTTTTCAAATTAATCACCAATGCCCCCTTGCAAAAAAACTAACCTGGACTCTTGTTATCCTTGCAAAAACTCCCATTCCGATACAAAATCCCCAAATGTGTGGTTGTCTTCCAAATCCAAGCCCATTTTGTGGGATTTCCAGCCCCGCCACAATACATAAAACTCCCCAAAATCTAAATAGCATCCTCATACCGCCTCACCTTTCTCCATCTCTTTGCAGCCTTTGTGCTGGTTGAACAGATCATCCTACTCATACCCTCCTCCATTATCCAGTTGTATGACTGCCCTCGTCTGTTTCTATTCCTGCTTAACCAGGCATTGCTCAAGACTCATGGTTCTGCTTCCTGCCAACGCAGTTACTTCTGAATCCATCCTTTGCCACCTATTTCACAACTATTTGCTGCCCCTCTACAATGTCAGGTTCTATATTGGCACGGTGGCACAGTGGTTAGCACTGTTGCTTCATAGTGCCAGGGTCCCAGGTTCAATTCCTGACTTGGGTCACTGTCTGTGCGGAGTCTGCACGTTTTCCCAGTGCCTGTGCGGGTTTCCACCGGGTGCTCCAGTTTCCTCCCGCAAGTCCCAAAAGATGTGCTTGTTAGGTGGATTGGACATTCTGAATTCTCCCTCAGTGTACCCGAACAGGCCCGAGTGTGGCGACTCGGGGATTTTCACAGCAACCTCATTGCAGTGTTAATGTAAGCCTACTTGTGACAATAAAGATTATTTAAGATGGCAACACCCAGCTCCACCTCTCTCAACAACTATTACTTGGGCTGGTTCGCCCGGAGGTGGCAACCGTTCGTCGGCTTCTTCGCGGAAAATTAATCGTCAGGAAAAGGGGGAGGTTAGTTTAGCTTAGAGTAGGGGGTTAATAAAGGTGGGACCTGTAAGGGAGGGAAATGGCTTTTACACTATGTTTATAGTTTCATGCACATTGTTTATTTTGTTATAATACCAAAAAAAACCTCAATAAAATGTTTATTTTTAAAAAAACTATTACCTGGGCTGTCAAACCTTTTCTTCAACATCCAATCCTGGATGAGCCATAAATTCCTCGAATAAAGATTGGATATACCAAAGCCATTATTTGTTAACGATTCACCCCTCCCAAAAGCACGTTACGTTGGCTATCCACCCAACAATGCTTCAAAAACTTAGTCATCCTTGTGTTCAATTCCTTCTACGGCCTCACCCTTTCCCAGTAACAGCTTCCAGCAATAACCTGTATTTATTTGACATATTTAATGAATTAAACAGCACTAGGTGCTCCACGGGACCTATGTTAGACAAAAATGTGACATGGAGTTATATGGCATAGTAATGAAAACTCTTCTGCACTTGTCCAATGCTGTCCTCCAATTTGCATCACTCCACTGGCCGTCATGCCTTTAACTGCCTTGGCTCTAAACTCTGCAATTCTGCCCCTTTAATGTCTTGGCCTCGCTATCTCTTTCTTCTCCTTGAAGATATTCCTCATTCAATCCTACATCTCAAGCCTCTTCTGACATTTCTTAGTGGCTTTTTGGCCAAATCTTTGGTCACCATTCCTGACATCTGTAAGTAGCTCTGCAAATTGTGTTTTGCAACACTGCTGCCAAGTACTTCGGGATGTTTATTACATTGAAGTAAAAAATGCAAGTTGTTGGTATGCAATTCTATTCAACATTGATAAATAACAAGCACCAATCGTGGATTTTGTTCATTGGACAGGATTTCTGAGATGCATCTTTTTGAAGTGGGGGGGGGGGGGGGGGGGGGGCACTGAGTGATGTACATGTAGACTGCAACAGTAACCTATAATGAAATGAAATCTTTAGGACAGTGGTACACAAACAAAACAGAATAAGATTGCAGAGACATGTTGTCAAAGCTCTTTATTTTGCACTCATCAGGACAAAATGCAAAAATGCCAAATTTCAAATGATCACAATTTATACTTCAAACTCTCAGGTACCCCAGAATCTTCGTCAGAGTTCCACTGACTATTATGGCATTTGCTCTGCTTGAAACCAGCGGTGTTAAGATTCACTGAAAATCTGTACACCAACTTCGAAATCCCAAAAGGTCGTTAGGTTACAGGATGCATCGACACTTAGTCTTCTATTGAATAGAAAGAAGGTGAAGCATGCCATTTTAGCAGCATAAACAATGCATGTTATAGAATAACAGGAGACCACTCATCTCATCATGTCTGTGCTGTCGCTTTAAGAGATCTATCCAATGAGGACCACTCCCCTGCTTCTTCCCCACAGCTTTGTAATCATTCCCCTTATTTATTCAGTTCCAATTTGAAAATTATTAAATCTGATTCCACCAGCCTTTCTGGCAGTGCATTTCAACTAACAGCTCTGCTTTAAAATGGTTTCCTCTTCACCTCATGCTTCTTTTGCCAATCACTTTCATAGAATTCCTACAGCGCAGGAGGCCACTCAGCCCATCAAGTCTGCACTGACCCTTGGAAAGAGCAACCTACCTAGGTCCAAGCCCTCCAAGCCCCAACCCAATCCACGTAAGCATTTTGGGCACTAAGGAGCAATTTAGCAGGGTCAACCCACCTAACCTGCACATCTTTGGATTGTGGGAAGAAACCGGAGCACCCGGAGGAAACCCACGCAGACACGGGGATTCTATGATTCTATCAAACAGGATCTTCCGGTGGCGACATGTAGGTGGAGGTCACACGTTGGGTGGCTCCTGCCGGAGCTCACTTTTTGGCCTTTTCACCCAGATTTGGGGCGAAATTTCATATTATTGATCGGCAGACAAGTTGTGGTAACTAAAGGATATCAAAATCCCAACGGAAAAATGCAGGACGAAAAGAAGCGAGCGATAGTCCAGCAGAGAGCTTGAGTTTGGTCCAGAATTCTGTTGGTGGAAAGATGGCGGGAGCAAGCTCGCTGGGTGGGGCTGCACCCATTACGGTGGACACGCTGGCTGATGTGATGGCAGCGGAGCTTGAGCTGCAGTTCACCAAGCATTTTGAGCAGCATGGGAAGGAGACGATGGCCTCGCTCAAACACCTGATGGACGATGGCCCCGATAAAGAAGGCTCTTGGAAAGACGTTGGCGGCGGTGCAGGAGCAAGGAGAGGTTTTGATGGGGGCGGAGAAGGCATCGTCACGGCACAGCGACCAGTTCACATCTATAGAAGAGCTGAGGAGGGTGGAGGAAAGCAACAAAGGGCTGAGAACTCAAGTGGAGGACTTGGAGAACAGGTCATGGCGACAGAATCTCCGGGTCGCGGGACTGCCCGAGGGGCTGGTGGGCCAGAGGCCAACGGTACTTTTCGGGATGTTTACCAAGTTGTTGGGGATGGAGGAGGACGACGCATTCCTCTTTGAGATTGATTGGGGTTACAAGTCACTCCAGCCGAAGCAAAAGAACCACCAAGCTACTTCTTAGCTACTACATGAAGGTGCTGAAATGGGTGAAACAGAATCGAGAGGGGAGGTGGAACGCCAGAGGTATTCGTATATACCAAGAACTCACAGTGGAGCTGGCAAGCTGTCGGCAGTCTTTAACAGGGCAAAGACAGTGTTATACAAAAATAATGTGCGGTCTGGGGCAGTCTACCCAGCGAAGTTGAGTGTTATGCATAACTCCAGGGACTATTACTTTCAGACGGCAGAGGAGTTCATGAAGGCTGAAGAACTGGGACTGAACTGAGTTTGGACTTCGTTTTTTCTTACGTTGTGGTGGGAGGGGATGGTACTGGGACGTTGGGGTAATATGTTGGGGTTTATTTCCCTTTGGGGGTCGATGATGTTGGGTTGTTTGGAAGGACAGCACGGTAGCACAGTAGTCAGCACAGTTGCTTCACAGCTCCAGGGTCCCAGGTTCGATTCCCAGCTTGGATCACTGTCTGTGCAGAGTCTGCACGTTCTCCCAGTGTCTGCGGGGGTTTCCTTCGGGTGCTCCGGTTTCCTCCCACAGTCCAAAGATGTGCAGGTTAAGTGGATTGGCTAGGCTAAATTGCCCTTGGTGTTCAAAAAAGGTTAGGTGGAGTTACGGGGATTGGGTGGAGGTGTGGGTATAGGGCGGAGGTATAGGCTTAGGTAGGGTGCTCTTTCCAAGGGATGGTATAGACTTGATGAGCCGAATGGCCTCCATCTGCACTGTAATTTCTATGATTCTATGACTGGGTGTGGGGGCCTTTCATGTTTTTTTTTGTATTGAGCATGTGGGGAGAGGGGGCTCTGGCAGGGGCCACCTCGCTCGCAAACGCAAGTTGGCTAGTGGGGGGGGGGGGGGGGGGGGGGGGGGGGGGGGGGGGGGGGGGCTGTGGGAGCCTGTGTGGACAGGTTTTGATGGGCCTGGGAGGTGTGAACGGTGGGTGGGGAGTATGCAGAGAGAAATGGTTTTGAGAGGGAGTAACTCAAGGGCTTCTGGGAGGGAGCGGGAGGGTAGCTGGTTGACGGTGACTAGGGGCAGGGTTGAGTCCTGCTCGCTGGGTGGGGCCGGGGAACATGACTAACATGACTGATAGGGGAGCAGGAAGAGGAGAGATCCCCAGTCCGAATGGTAACATGCGGGGGTTGGGTGGACCGGTGAAGCGAGTGAGAATCTTCTTACATTTGAAGAGTTTGAGAGCCGACGTGGTGCTGTGGCAGGAGACCAATGAGGGTGAAGGACCAGGTGAGGCTTCGGAAGGGCTGTGTGTCAGGTGTTTCACTCGGGCTTCGATAGCAGGGCCGGCGGCGGGGGGGGGGGGGGGAGCGATACAAAAGCGTGAGGTTTCAGAAAGAGATGGTGGTGGCAGACCAGGGGGGCAGCTGCATTATAGTAACGGGAGCTTTGGAGGGTAGAGGTCGGTGGTGTTGGTCAGCATGTATGCCCCGAATTGGGATGATGTAGGGTTTATGAAAAGGATGGTGGATGCCATACCGAATTTGGATGCGCATCAGTTAAGTGCAGTGTTGAATCGAAAGGCAGATGGATCTAAGCTGCACTCGTTGTCTGCCTTGGGGAAGGGGAGTGGATCCACAGTGGTTTCTGCATCCAGGGAGGAGTGGATCCATGGCAGTTTTTGCATCGAGGCAGTAGGGAGTCTTCCTTCTTTTAGCTGGTGCATAATGTGTACTCAAGGTTGACTTCTTTATTATGGGGAAGTCGTTGTTGTGAGGAAAGCTGAATATTCGGTGATTCTTATTTCGTATCATGCTCCATACTTGGTATAAGTGGTTCTGGAGAAAGGGGCCTGCAGAGGCCGGCGTGGAGGTTGGATGTGGAGCTGCTGGTGGATCCGAATGTGTGTGTAAAGCTGGGGAAGGTGATTGATGACTATGTGGGTTTCAATAGGAATGGGGGAGGTCTCACTGGTGGTTTGGGAGGGGTTGAAGGCAATGGTAAGGGGCGAGATCATCTTGTTTAAGGCTCAGGTCGGTAGGAAAGCATGAGAGGAGCGTCAGGTAGGGGAAATCTTGGAAGTGGATGGGCAGAATGCGGAGGATCCTACTCGGAACTTCTGGTGAGTAGAAAGGAATTGCCGGCACAGTTTGACATTTTGTCTACTGGGAAAGCGGTAAGGCGGGCGAAGTGGGTAGTATTAGGAGTATGGGGAGAAGACCGGTCACTTGTTGGCAGGCTAGCTTCGCCGACAGGCGGCCGGGCGAGAGATCGTGCAGCCCGGGATGCTGGGCCGGGAGGGGAGCTGGTGGTGGCTGCGCCAGAGGTGAACAAGACATTTGAGGAGTTTTATAAAATGTTGTACAGGTCGAAGCCCCCGGGGTACGAGTCGGATACAAGGGGTTTGGCGTGTCCTAGAGTAGGAGAGGAGTGGGTTGGAGGAACCAGTGGGGATTGAGGAGGTTAGAGTGGCGATAGGAAAGATGCAAACGGGTACAGCACCGGGGCTGGCTGGGTTCCGTGGAATTATTATAAAATGTTTTTGGACAGGCAGGCACCTGTTGGAGAAGTTTGAGAACGTGGTGGCTAAGGGGGCACTCCTGGAGTCAATGGGACTAGCATCCATTTCGCTGTTGCTAAAAAAAGGATAAGGACCTGGTGGAGTGTGGATCACATAGGCCAATATCTCTGCTAAATGTGGATGCTAAGACTCTTGCCAAGGTATTGGCGCTTAAGTTGGAAGAGTGCCTCCCCCCTTTGGTGATTGGGGAAGATCAGACAGGGTTCTTAAAGGGTAGGCAGTTGCCTTTGAATGTGCAGCATTTGTTAACCGTTGTGCTCTCATCGTCAGAAGGGAGGGAGCCGGAGGTGATGGTGGCGCTGGACACGAAGAAGGCATTTGACCAAGTAGCGGGCAGCTACTTGTTTGTGTTGTTGGAGAGGTTTGATTTGGGCCTAAGTTTGTGGCATGGGTTATATTCTTATAGAGGGAACCAAAGGAGAGAGTGCGCACGAATGAGGTGAATTCGGGGTATTTTCAGTTACATAGGGGAACGAGGCAGAGGTGCCCCATATCCCCCCTCCTGTTTGCACTGGCGCTAGAGCCCTTGGCCATTCGCTGAGGTGCTCAGATAAGCAGAGGGGGATAGTGAGGGAGGTGTGGAGCACAGGGTGTCTTTGTATGCCGATGATTTGTGGTTGCACTTCTCCAACCCAGGTCCATGGTGGGGGATATAATTGGGCTGCTCAGGAGATTCCTAACTTTTTCATGTTTTAAGCTGAATCTGGAAAAGGTGGATTGGTTTTTGGTGTCTTCTCCGGGGCGGGAGCTGACTTGGGGCTGTTGCCGTTTCGGGTGGCAACTATTCAATGTAGGTACTTGGGGATGCAGGCGGCTCGAGACTGGGCCCAGCTTCATAAATTGAATTTCACGTGCCTGGTGGATAGAGTCAAGGTGGATTTGTGGAGATGGGACAGCCTGCCACGATCATTGGCAGGCTGGGTGCAGGAGGTAAAGATAAATATCTTAGCACAATTTTTATTTCAGTGCCTACCGGTCTTTTTGCCGATAGTATTCTATGTGAGTGGAACAATTTTGTAGTTTGCCTGGGCAGGTATGGTAGCAAAGATCCGGAAGATGGTGCTTCAGAAAGGGCGGCAGTCAGGGGGGTTGGCCCGCCCAAACCTATTGTATTATTGGGCGGCGAATGCTAACTGAGGGGTTGGGAGTAGGGAGCCGGATTTCTAGAGGGGCGGTTAACAGGTCATGTCAGCGATCCTGCATGTGGATTTGGAACCCAGTCCCCTGGGGGCCTTATTTGGGGTGCCGGACTTGCCGGAGCTGCAGATGGGAGTGGGACTATGTTCTGGCCTTTGCCTCACTGATTGCTTGCAGGCAGGTCCTGTTGGGGGTGGAGGTCAGCATCTTGGTGTGTGCGCGCGCGCGCATGCGTGTTGTTTTGAGGTACTTGGGTGTTGCAGGATGGAGGTTGGGGTTTATTTTTGTACATTTAAAATATTAAAAATCAAATTTTAAAATGTTTTATAAAATAATTAACGAAACAAAATTAATAAGTTAATGAGAAGACATTTATTTCAGGGGCAGGGAATTACAGACAAGGGTTGAAACAGACAAATTAGTCACGTTTGAAGTGAATTTTAGATGTCCCTTAGAAATATTAAAGATCTCATGAAACACAACGCCACCGACCTCCCTCATATGCAGAGTTTTAAACTACCACAGCATCCAACGTTGTCTTCACAAAAAGCTGAACATTTTCAAGGTGTAGCCTACAGTGTATGCACAATACTTAATCCCAAACAGAATAGTTTTCATCCACTTGATGCAATACATTTGCAACTTTAATTCCAGCCTTTGAAATTCATAGGAGGAATACAATGCTCCAGGCACCAAAGTATTTCATGCAAAATCCTCGGTCTCCAAAACAGAATTTATCAAGTCAGAAAATAGGAGAGGTAGCAGCAGGAGTAGACCAAACAGCCTACCAAACCTGCTCCACCATTCAATACAAATGAGCTAATCTTGAGTTTCAACTCTGCCTTCCTACCCACTTCTCATATCCCTTGATTCCGGAGACCGCAACAATCCATTTATTCCAGCCTTAAATATAATCAATGATGGGAACGGAGCGTCCACAACCCTCTGGGGTACAGAAAGTTCTTGCAGAGCTGCAGATGGGAGATTTGAATAGACACTTAAGCCAAAATTGCAACTTTCCAAATAGATAGCTGCTGTAATTCCAAAATATACACTTTCCAAACACTGATTTTTTTTCCCAGATGGTATCTTTGCATCAGAATTATTTCCAAAGCAGTTAAAGTTCTATTAGATCAAAATCTAATTGGGTGGCACAGTGGTTAGCACTACTGCCTCATGGCAGTGAGAACCCGGGTTCGATCCCAGCCCTGGGTCACTGTGGAGTTTGCACATTCTCACCATGTTTGTGTGGGTCTCACTCCCACAACCCAAAGGTGCGCAGGGGTCACGCTAATTGGAACAAAAAAAATTGGGAAGGCTAAATTTATTTTACGTGATCAAAATCTAATCCACTTATTTGGAGTCTGCTAATTTGAGTCATTAGATCTATTCTTTTCAAAAACTAACAATGTAAAGAAATAGTATATGCTGCTGAAATTAAATAGTCATGACATGATTATTTTCCTATCAACAAAACATACTGCTTTAAATCTAATGACTGTACGTATCAACATCCAATGCTCACGTCAGCAAACCTCCATCGCGAGGGCATTAATTCCCTCATACAAAATTAACCCAAATACATGGTACACAAGACAAACAATGTCCATCTCACCCTACAAGAACAACTCCATTATCTGGTCAGTAACAAAATGGGAACTGTTAATACAGTCATTGTATTGGCCATGCTTCCACAGAAAAAAAGGCATATATACTTTTCATGATGGAATGGACATTAAAACATTTTCTTAAAGCTGTGACGTTACTCACCTCCATACTATTCTTTGTAGGATAAGCTGTCCGTTTCGATAGTAGTGACTTTCTCCGCAGCTGGTATGGGCTGTTTTGTGCACCAGGTCCGGATTCTTCTGCAATCATGTCTGCAGGGACATCCTCATCTATGAATGAAGAGATAAAAAGAATTGGGTCTTACAGAAAGCATGTAAGCTGGGGGTTTTACATTCTTCAAAGAACTTCATAAAGATATCAATCAGCTCCATTATACAATTCACCAAAACAAAGATTCTACAAACATTTTAATGATCTCTCCTAACAAAAAGAAAAACTACCCAGTAAACCATGAGTTTAAGCCCAGGTGAATAAAGCATCAATTTTGGACACCACTCTGGACATGAAGACTTGGGAAAGAGAACAGAAGTGATGAGGGATTACAGTTACATGGGAAGGCTGAAGCTAGGGTAGATATATGGTGGGCTGTTTAAAATCATGAAAGGTTTTCTTTGGGGGGTCGAAGATAGGTGTTCTTTGGGATAGAAAATAGGTGCGCAAGGTGTGCGGATTTGGAACGGACGAACCACGTCCATATATTCTGGGCATGCCCGAAGCTTAGGGGATTCTGGCAGGGGTTTGCGAATGTCATGTGGCACCGAGTCCAGAGTTGGCGATTTTCGCAGTGTGGGAAGACCCGGGAATCCAGGCGGAGAAAGAGGCAGGCGTTCTGGCCTTTGCTTCCCTTGTAGCACAGAGACGGATATTATTAGGTTGGAGGGACTCAAAGCCCCCGAAGTCAGAGACCTGGCTAACTGACATGGCTAGCTTTCTCTGTCTGGAGAAAATCAAGTTCGCCCTGAGAGGGTCAATGTTAGGGTTCATCCGGAGGTGGCAGCCGTTCGGCAACTTCTTTGGGGAAAATTGTAGGGCAATGGGGAAAAGAGCCAAACTGCATCAGAAAAGCTGGCACAGACTTAATGGGCAGAATTCTCCCCTGAACTGTTCTATGATTTGATGAATACAATTCAATCTTACAACCTGCATTATTGATTCTTGAATAGAAGCCTTCCTTAACAAATCAAGAAAGGAAGATCGTCATACATAGAAATATTCATAGGGATAACGGGAAGCTTGGTCTGAAGTAGAATTCAAAAAAGGCAGAGATGGAAAGAAAGATGCAGAGGATGGGGCCACCCAATGGTGGGGGTGACATGTTGCACTAAAGGACAGGAGGAAGACAGAAAAGTGGAGGTCACTGCTTGAAAGAAAGCAGCAATGGAAGTCTTGATAAATCTTGTTGATAATGTTGAATGGTAGCAGAGGATAGCTGCATGCTTACTCAAGAAGGATTCAAACCAATGATGGCAGGACAATAGAACAGTGAAGGAGTAGTGATGATTCGAGTTAAGGAAAGGGGAGAAAGAGAGAGAGAGAGAGAGAGAGAGAGAGAGAGGAAAGACAGAGTACCTGAGACAGGAGAGGGGAAGGTCAAAGGAGACAAGAAAACCTGGGTGTAAAAGTAGATCCTCCTGGAATAACTGGTGCAGCACATTATGATTTTAGCATTTCAACCACAGTATAGAGGACAGGAAAGATAGAGAATAGGATTAAGCCCTCTGAGCCTGCACAATCGCAGAATTTTTTTTTTTTTTTTTTAAATTCGGTCTAATCTTCCTGCCTGAAGGGAGGCAGAGAGTCGGTCGCCCCACCCCCCGAACGTCAACATCACATGCTTTGAATAAGATTGCGATTCCTCCATTTTGTCAGCAGCAAACAAGGTCGGCCGGCGTGGGCCGCGAAGGTCGGCCGGCGCGGGTCGCGAAGGTAAGCCGGCGCGGGTTGTCAAGTTCAGCCGGTAGGTATAAATGGGTGCCCGGAAAAAAAGTTTGAAAATCACTGGTCTACCCTTTACCTTGAGAATGTGACCCCTTGTTCCAGAACACCCCACCAGCCAGAGGAAACAACAACCCTGTACAGCCTGTCCTGCCCTGTCTGAATTTTATACATTGCAATAAGATCCTCTCGCTTTCTAAATTCCAGTGAATACAGACATGGTCGACCCAATCTCTCTTCATGCAACAATCCTGAGAATTGAAAATGTGAAAAAAAACAGCTTCTATTTACATAGCACATTTAATGCAATGGAACATCCCAGAGTACAAGTAAAATTTGACACTGAGCCACAGGTATTTTTTGGACAGGACCAAAATGGTGAATTTTAAAGAGCAACTTAAATGAGGGAAAAGGGGAAAAACAGAAGCTGAGAAATCTAGGGGCGAAATTCCAGAGATGAGGGCAGAAGGCACAACCAACAACAGTGGCGCGATTAAAAGTGGGATTGCACAAGAGGCCAGAATTAGAGGAATGCTAACATGAGAGCTGTGGAGTTCAAGGCCAATTCTCACAAGGGTGAAAGTTTTAAATAAGGTTTTGCCAGCCCAGGAGCTATTGCACAGCCGCAAGCACAGGGATGACTGATGAATGGAGACGTGGTGCGACCTCGGAGACAGGCAGTAAAGCTTTGAATGAGTTCATGTTTGTGGAGGAAAAAGCATGGAAGGCTGGCCAGGTGAACATTAGAATAATGATTAATGATTGACAAAAAGATCAGCCGTGATTCAAAGTCATCGGGTATGTTATTTTCAGCTGAAAACAGAATGTGCATTGCTGGTAATGGATATACAAAAATCACAAACAAAACAAAAATCATAAATAAAACAAAGCTATGAAAAGGCCAAAATTCAAAGACTGAATTTTTAAAAGCTTTTAGTTGCAATTAATTTTAACTCAAAAAGACCAAACCTGCTTCTCTTAAATTTGGAACTTTCCCCATAATTCAAAAATAACACTCCTAAAATACCCACTTGCTTAAATTACCACTAGTGAAATTCCAGGGAGAGGCCACCCCAACAAATTGCATCTTCCCAGGTATATCTACACAATAATTCTGAAGAACTATTACCAAATTTGAAAATGGCACATTTTCTTCCAAATGCAGTACCAACTAGTGTGCAAGCTTTTTCTTGGCAATAGCCAAGCTCACTGATACTCGTACACAGAAATTGTGCAACGGGGATTGCCACTGGGACACAGTTGCTGTCAAGCAGCAGAGGCACGCTATATGTCAGTGCAGTCAAGTTTTATCAAAAAGGTGCCTGGAGTGGAATCTGGAGTGGCAGTCTTGGTACTGATGTACTTGAAGCATGAAGTGCTATGAACTTGATCACAAGACTCTTGGAAGAAAATATGGTTGGCAGATAAAACATAGGCAACTTCGAAATAGTTTAAGTCCTCATCTGACAGCTACCCTAATCAACTGGCAAGTTAGGTTGGTTGCATCACTGGAACATGAAGCCTCTTCAAATGTAGAAACGGGAGATTTCTGATACTGGTCAAGCGAGAGAGAGTATAGATGCTCCAGCCGGCAGTTCTTGTGGCAAATTTCATATTTTTTTCCTATATCTGCTGATTTTACCTTTTATTTTGCTACCTTCATCTTTGGGGTAGTGAACAACATATTTTACAAGGTAAGGAATAGGGCCCCTGGAAGACAGTTTTTTCAGAGCTCCAGTAAAAAACAGCCAATCACAGAGGTGTTTCTTGTGTCCCCAGACTAGGAACAGTCCTTGTGGAATTCTATTGCTGATCCATACTTAATGACTAACAGAAAATAAATTCCAGATTTCTGTTCAAAGTCATTTGATCTACACAAACTTCTAACCCACAATATATTGATTTCAAAATCCTTGGCTTTGTTTAGAATTCCCTCCAAATTAGAGCCTTTAACAATCTCACTTCCACATTGCAATTTTTCTCCTTAAATTCAAGAGAATCAAGGGTTATGGGGCTACGGCGAGAAAGTGGATTTGAGGATTATCGTATCAGATCAGTCCATGATCTCACTGAATGGTGGAGCAGACTCAATGGGCCAAATGATCTACTTCTGCACCCGCATCTTAATGGTGTTATTCCTCTAAATTACTATATTCCCACCCAAACTACCCCACCATCATCTTCAAATGTCTCCTTGCAATTTACCTCTTTTTTCACACCTTTTGCAACCATTTCGAAGTCTTCTAATACCCGTGTAGCTAACTCCCATTTTGTGAAACATCTTAAAAAAGCATTTTGTTACTTTAAATGTTCTAAGCGAAAGTTAAGAGTTCTTGGGCTTTGCAAAAATATAGATTAGGCCAACTTTCCAAATTTAATTTCTTCTTTTTGAAATGTAAATGGCTTCCATTGAAGTGTTAGCACCAATGATTTAGAACAGGATTATTGTTTGGCTGACTGAATTGGGGGCATCTTTAAATTCTTCTGCAACTGCTACAGAATAGGTAAACAAGTTAATGGTGCACAACAGTTCGATAGATCTTTTTCTTCTAAATTATTACAGTTTTGATGCAGCACCTCTGTCACTTAACAGCCAAGTTTTTTTTGCAATCTGGAGAAACATGGCAACTGATTCCATAGCAAATATATTCAGTCAGCCAAAGCTGTGCAATACAGTTTCAGCTTTACCAGTTAATCTAGTCTTTCAATTAGACACAATTTGAATGTCCATTTAATAAAATCCAGAACCGGTTTTGCAAACTAACCTCATTTGTAAAGTCCTAGGCAATAAACAAATAGAATGCAAAGAAAGCTACAGGTATCTGTTTTTTCTACTTTTCACAAAGTATGCAGTGTTTTTACTCCAATTTGAAAAAAAAAATTAGGAAATTAAACAAAGTATACGCAGACCGGTTTTCTTGAACAAGAGGAGGAAAACAAGAAAAGGACAAGTTTGTTTTGGGATGCTAGGAGGGGCAACACGTGGAGTTATTTTTTTCCAGACCTATCAATTTACAAAACAAAGCCATTTGACCAGCAGTCTTGAATTCACATGACAAATTCAATGCACAATGGCAAGACAAGCCTGTTAAAATCCCAGAGTCTCCAAAAAACTGGATACTAGTCTTGAATCCAACTCAACTCCTTGAAATTTTTGGTAACTGATATGACTGCTCCTCGCGTTAAAAACTCTTACTGTTACATGGTTTGGCTGCAGTTTCAAGAGGAAACATCAGCACAATTCTACTCCCAGCTACGTAGCAGACTTTTGTCTCATGCTCCTCGTTCACCCCAAACAAAACTCGGTTTCAAAATCTGAATCAAAAAGGTCATCTAAAAGTACAATAAAAATGTATTGGCTGAAGGATAACCCAGCCAGTATCTAAAAATTATTCAGGTCTCTTAAATACACTGCACCCAAATGGGGTTATGTGCAATTGGTAAAATACAGTCACCGCCATTTATTTAAAGAGAATAAGAATGGGACTCAATAGCTAGCTTTCAAATGGCCAAAGTCACAATCTGCTCACTCATCTGCACTTTAAAATTTGATAATACAGTACTTTTAAGCAAACTCCTTCTCCAACACTATTCATTTTATTTCTAGTTTGCAGTCGTGATGAATGAAACATTTGAGATTATTGCTCCATTCTCACATCTGACAATGTGCATGCAATAAGGATAATTGGACCAGATAGTCAGCAGTGCTTACATTGTTTTCAAGATGTCATTTGACAAATAAATCAACACACAAAATCATATTATCTGATCATGGCACAACAAAATTTTCAAGGGTCTTGTGCTTGATCCACTTTTGTTTTCAACAGTGCATACTGACAACTTGGACTTGGGCACAAGAACCATAATCATGATGTGGTAAAATGGCCAACGGCCTGAATCTTGGATCCAACACAGAACTGGACACTTGGGGACAGAAGTACAATGGTTAGCACTGCTGCCTCACAGCGCCAGGGACCCGGGTGCAATTCCAGCCTTGGGTGACTATGTGGAGTTTGCACGTTCTCCCCACCTCTGCGTGGGTTTACTCCTGATGCTCCATTTTCCTCCCACAGCCAAGAAATGTGCAGGTGCGTGGATTGGCCGTGCTAAATTATCCCTCAGTGTCCAAAAGGTTACGTGGGGTTATTGTGATAGAATGGGGGCATGGGCCTAAGTAGGATACTCTTACCAAGGGCCGGTGCAGACTCAATGGGATGTATGGCCTCCTTCTGCACTGTAGGGATTCTATTCTAAATTAAACCACAGACAGGTCTAATGAGAATTCAAACAGCCAAGTTCAAATACATTGGTCAGAGACAGGCAAGCCAGGGCAAGTCTGGACTTGTCCTGTAACCAGGAGAATGGAGGTAATCAGCCCTATTCAGGTAGATTGATTGATTGTTGTGGATTGCCCAGATGCAGCCAGACTTTCCGGTACCTTGGATTTCACGCCTTTACCTTATATGGGATACGGTTACATGCGGACAATGCACCAGAGGATGGATCCCTGGTTGGTTGGGGTGGGGGGAGGGGGGAGAAAAAGAGTGTCCTGCAGTGCTGGAATCAGGAACTCCCATCGGGAGTGACCTCAATTATGGAGGGCCCCATACGCCACATATTTCACTGTGTTATACATTAGCAATGGCTTCTGGTCGATTTCCCAAGACCAGCAATGCCAATATAAGTTTGCATTCACCTTTCAGGTGCAGTTTACTTGGACATGCCTAACAGAGGCGTAACTCACCCTCCATATTTCACCAGACTCGCCAAGGACCTGGGTTTCCAAACCCGACTGTTTAGCGCAGTATGTGGATGACCTCCTCCTCCAAATCAAAACCCGGGGGGGGGGGGGGTGGGAGAACATCTTTTCACAGCGCCAGGGTCCCGGGTTCAATCCCACTTGGGTCACTGTGCGGAGTCTGCATGTTCTCTGTCTGTGTGTGTTTCCTCTGGGTTCTCCGGTTTTCTCCCACCAAGTCCCGAAAGACACGCTTGTTCGGGGAATTCTCCCTCAGTATACCCGGGCAGGCGCCAGAGTGTGGCGACTAGGGGCTTTTCACAGTAGCTTTGTTGCAGTGTTAATGTAAGTCTACTTGTGACAATAATAAAAATTATTTATTATTAAAACTGTTGATGGAATTGCTCCTCCTCACACTAGACCTAAAAATCAACCCCAAGAACGCCCAGATTATGAGATTACAGGTTTCATACTTGGGGACAGTAGTGACTATGGGGAAGCACAAAATAGAAAGAAAGCGAATCAGGTCAGTAACACACCTTCCGCTCCGAAGGACAGGAGCTCCTCGCTCTCCTTTCTAGGCTTGGTGGGGTACTGCCAAAATCACGGTGTGGGATTCACCAGCAAAGCCACCACAAAGGCCTCCCCCCCCCCCCCCCCCCCGCCCCACCACCAAAGGAAAATATCTTGTGTGAGTGGACTGAGCCCCACACATGGCTGTCTCAGAGTTAAAACAGACCCCAGCACTGCAAGTACCTGACCCAGATCGCCCTATTGCATTAGAAGTAGCACCCGTGGACTACTTACTTGCAGCCATACTTCTGCAGGAGCGTTATGGGAGACTTGGACCGGTAGCCTATGCCTCCCGGCTCAATCGATCCAGGTTTGTGTGCGCGAAAAGCACCCTTCAGTGTTTTTCTGGGCAGTATAACGTTTGTTAGATCTCTGGCCTAAATCCATTAACCATTCTTAAGGAGCACATTCCCATAGAGTTAATGTTGGACAACCGGATTAAAGACGGGACGTTCAGTCAAAACCATATAGCGCACTGAGGTGTTAGATTGTAGAAATACAGAAATTAGGCAAGTGTGTAATAAAGGCAGAGTAGTATTAATGGGGGATTTTAACTTACACATAGATTGGGAGAGGCAGACATGCATCTGTCAGAAGGGTAGTGAATTTCTGGAATGTGTCTGGAATAGTTTCCTGCAGCAATATGTTTTGAATCTAACAAGGGCAATTGTAGATATAGTTATGAGCCAAATTTAATTAGTAGCCTAACTGCGCACAAACATTTATCAAATAGTGATCACATGATCGAATTCAATGTAGTGTTCGAAAGTGAAAAGCTAGATTCAGTTACTAGAATTTTAGACTTTGAAAAGGCTGACTTTATAATAATCTTTATTTTTTTAAAATAAATTTAGAGCACCCAATTTATTTTTACCAATTAAGGGGCAATTTAGCATGGCCAATTCACCTACCCTGCACATCTTTGGTTTGTGGGGGCGAAACCCACGCAAACACGGGAAGAATGTGCAAACTCCACACAGGCAGTAACCCAGAGCCGGGATCGAACCTGGGACCTCGGCGCCGTGAGGCCACGGTGCCAACCCACTGCGCCACAGTGCTGCCCATAATAATCTTTATTGCCACAAGTAGGCTTACATTAACACTGCAATGAAGTTATTGTGAAACGCCCCTAGTCGCCACATTCCAGTTCCTGTTCGGGTACACAGAGAATTCAGAACGTCCAAATTACCTAACAGCACATCTTTAACGGAATGAGACAGACACTGTCCACGGTAAACTGGAAAGATCTGTTAATGGGTCAAACGACTGAAGAACAGTGGAGAATATTTAAAGAAACATTTCATGAAATACAGAGCGATATATACAAGAAAGAAAAAGGCTCCATTTCACAGAAAAACAGCCATGGCCAATAAAGAGGTTAGGGACAGCATAAAACTAACAGGGCTTACAAAAATGCAAAACACAGCACAGATTCAGATGAATGGAATAGATACAAAAAGACTAGCAAACGGGTCACAAAGCAGCTTATAAGAGCAACTAAAAGGGATAATCAAAGGAAACTTGCAAGGGACATCAGAAGTTTTAGAGTTATAAAAAAGGAAAGCAGGTGTTCAGGAGCAATATAGGCCCACTAAAAGGAGAAAATGGAAATAGTGTCATTGGCAACAGGGAAATGGCAAACATGTTAAACAATTACTTTGCCTTAGTATTTACAGTTGAAAAGGAGGATAACTTGCTGCAAGTTTCAAAAAATGTAATAGTGGATAGAGGACAGGGACTTAATACAATTAAGTACAGCATCAGTAACTAGGACATTAATGGAACTGAAGAGTGACAAATCCCCAGGACCCGACAGTTTCCATCCGAGTAAGTGGATGTACATCGTAGATGCCCTAACTATAATCTTTCAGAGTTCCCTAGATTCAGGAGTAGCCCTTCTGGATTGGAAAATTGCGCATGTCACTCCATTTTTTAAGACAGGAGAAAACTAGGGAATTATAGACCAGTTAGCCTAACATCTGTGGTGGGGAAATTGCTGGAATCTATAATCAGGGATGGGGTAACTGAACACCTCGCAAAATTTTGGTCGATCAGGGAAAGCCAGCATGGATTTGTGAAGGGAAGATCATGCCTGACAAATCTCATCGAATTTCATGAAGAGGTGAGTACGGTAGTGGACAGGGGAATGTCTATGGATGTCATTTATATGGACTTCCAGAAGGCATTAGATAAAGTCCCACTTGAGACTTAACTAAAATGGATGCCCACACAGTTGGGGGCAAATTTATAGTTGGGAAATTGATTGAGTGGCAGGTGACAAGAGTGGGGATAATGGGCAAGTATTCTAATTGACAGGATGTGACTAGTGGTATACCAGAGGGATCGGTGTTGGGGCAATATTCATATTATTCATTAATGACTTGGATGATAGCGTACAAATCCATATCTCCAAATTTACTGATGATATAAAGTTAGGCGGCATTATACAGTCTAGACAAGAGCATAAAATTGATATTGACATACTAGGTGAATGAGTAAAATTGTGGCAAATGGAATTCAATGTAAGCAAGTGAGAGGTTATCGATTTTGGACCAAAAAAAGGATAGAGCAGAATACTTTATAAGTGGGAAGAGGTTACATACAGTAGATGTCCAAAGAGGTGTGTTCAGGTGCATAGATCCTTCAAAAGGCACAAACAAGTGCAGAAAATAATCAAAATGGCTAATGGAATGCTAGCCTTTATATCTAGGATTGGAGTTTAAAGACACAGGAGTTATTCTGCGGCTATACAAACCCCTGATTAGATCCCACTTGAAGTACCGTGAGCAGTTCTGGTAACCACATCTTAGGAACGATATATTGGCCTTAAAGATTTACAAAAATGATAATAGGGGTTAAGTTACGAGGAGAGGTTACGCAAATTAGGCCCATTTTCGCTAGAATTTATAGTTATGCGGTGATCTGACCAAAGTATGCAAGATATTAACAGGGAAAGGCAGGGTAGATAAAGATCAACCACTGGTTGGAGATTCTAAAACTTGGGAGCATAGTCTAAAAACTAGGGGGCATAGTCTAAAAATTAGAGCCAGGCAGTTCAGGAGAGGTGTTAAGAAGCACGACTTCAACTCAAAGAGTGGTAGAGGTTGGGACCTCCCTCCCACAAACAGCAGTTGAAGCTAGAACAGTTGTTCATTTTAAATCTCAGATAGATGGATTTTTCTCAAGCAAAATTATTACGGGATATGGACCAATGGCAAGTATATGGAGTTAGGCCACAGATCAGCCATGATCTCATTAAATGGCGGGACAAGCTCCAGGGGCTGAATGGCCTACTCCTGTTCCTATGTTCTCAAAGTTCAAATGAGCTCATCAAGGAAGCATCTGTCTTGTTGGGTACAGGAAGGTATTATCAAGCAGGGTTCTCAAATTTGTTTGAGGCTTCCCTCCTGCGCTATAAAAATTCCACAGGACTCTCTAACATCAGGAGCACTTTTGTACAAATTGTTTGTTTTACTTACTTGAATGCTATCCTCCTAGTCTTTCTTCTTCTTGGACTAACATCTTTTTTCTCCACACTGACTAACTACAGATATTGTGCATAATTATCCTTGCAGTCAGCCAGTTCTTTGTGTCTTAACAAACTTTCTTTTAATGCACATTGGTATATGGCCCTGAACACAAATATAATTTCCATTGGTACAGCAGACTGTCACTCAATGTCGGAGTGGAACAGTGAAATCACATGCCACGGTAACTATGGAGAAGCCAGAAGTTCAAAAATGCAAACACAGAATTTTGTTGACTAATTTGATATACAATCAGATCACTGGGGAACTAGGGCGGCACAGTAGCACAAGTGGATAGCACTGTGGCTTCACAGCGCCAGGGTCCCAGGTTCGATTCCCTGCTGGGTCACAGTCTGTGCGGGGTCTGCACGTTCTCCCAGTGTCTGCGTGGGTTTCCTTCGGGTGCTCCGGTTTCCTCCCACAGTCCAAAGATGTGCAGGTTAGGTGGATTGGCCACGATAAATTGCCCTTAGTGACCAAAAAGGTTAGGAGGGGTTATTGGGTTACGGGGATAGGGTGGATGTGAGGGCTTAAGTGGGCCGGTGCAGACTCGATGGGCCGAATGGCCTCCTTCTGCACTGCATGTTCTTTCTAGATTTAAAGGTTGAAGTCACTGTCTTTCTCTGTTGCTCACTGTGTAATGAATCATAGGAACATTGAAACAGGTATAGGATGCATACTCCCTACAGCCTGTCCCACCATTCAATGAAATCATATGGCTGATCTGTGACTTAACTCCACATAACTGCTTTGTCCCATATTCCTTCAGATGTTTGGTGAACAAAATTTTAAACTGAGATCATGAATTGCAGAGTTGATCTAGCATCTGTTGTCATTGTAGAGAGTTCCAAACATCAACTGCCCCTTTTGTCTTCGGCACACCAGCTTGTAGTTGGATTTTTAAAATACATATATACACTTCCAACCAACACCAACAAAATAGGGATGCCAGTTGTTTCACTACTATTGGACAGCATCCCTGTCCAGGCAGATTGTTCCATACATGAAAACATAGGACATACAATAAATACACAATGTAAATACATAAACATAGATATTGGGTGAAGCACATGGAGGGAGTATAGTGTTACAACAGTAGAGAAGATGTGTGGAGATCAGTTCAGTCCATAAGATGGCCATTCAAGAATCTGGCAACAGCAGGGAAGAAACTGCTTTTTAATCTGTTAGCGAGAGTTCTCAGACTTTTGTATCTTATGCCCAATGGAAGAGGTTGGAAGAGAGAATAATCCGTGTGGGAGGGTCTTTGCCAAGGCAGTGGGAGGCGGAGGCAGAGTCAATGGATGGGAGATGAGTTCACATAATGGACTGAGCTGTGTTTCTTACCGTCTTGAACCAAGCAGTTGCCATACCCGGCTGTGATGCAGCCAGATAGGATGCTTTCTACGGTGCATCTTTAAGAATTGGCAAGAGTCAATGTGGACTGCCAAATTTTCTTAGTTTCCTGAGGAATTATAGGCGTTGTGCTTTCTTGGTCATAGCATCAACGTGGGTGGACCAGGACAGATTGTTGCTGATGTCTACACCTATGAATTTGAAGCTATCAACCATCTCCACCTCAACACCATTGACGCAGATAGGGGCATTAATGACACGACACTTCACATTCTTAAATCGATGACCAGCTCCTTAGTTTTGCTGTCATTGGGAAAGAGATAGTTGCTGTTGCACCATGCTACTAGGCTCTCTATCTCCCCATTGTTTGTGATCCGGCCCACTACGGTCAAGTCATCAGCAAACTTGTAGATGGAGGTGGAATTTTACCCCATGGTCATGTGTACGAGGATTTAGTATGGTGCCAAGTACGCAGCGTTTCATGGCCCGGGTATTGAGGACCATCGTGGAGGTGTCGTTGTTTATCCTTACTGATTGTGGTCTATGGATTAGGAAGTCGAGGATCCAGTTGCAGAGGGAGGAGCCAAGTCCTCGGTTTTGAAGTTTGGATATGAGCTTGGCTGGGATAATGGTATTGAAGGCGGAGGTGTAGTCAATGAATAGGAGTCTGACGTAGGAGTCCTTGTTGTCGAGATGCTCCAGGGATGAGTGTAGAGCCAGGGAAATGGCATCTGCTATGGACCGGTTGTAGCGGAATGGCATCTGCTGTGGGCCGGATTGCAGTGGATCACGGCATTCTGAGAGTATGGAGTTGATGTGTCTCATGACCAACCTCTCAAAGCACTTCATAATGATAGATGTCAAGGCCACCGGACTGTATTCGTTGAGGCACATTGCCCGGTTCTTATTTGGTATGGGTTCTTGGTACCGGTATGATCGGGTCTTTTTGAAGCGGTGGGAAACTCAGAACAGAGTAGGGAGATGTTGAAGGTGTCTGCGAACACACCCGCCAGTTAGTGCACGACCAGGGACTCCGTCAGGACCCATTGCTTTCCGTGGGTTCACTTTCAAGAATGCCGTTCTGACTTCTGAGGCTGTGACGGTAGGTCTGGGCAATAGTAGCATGGGCAATAGAATGACTGATTTTATTAGGGAACAAATTTTAAGTGGTGTGGTTTTGAAACTGATCTTGAAACAGACAATTAGATGTTCATATTTCAAAAGTTTGTTGCAATTTTTTTTGAATTGGTACATTAGGGGTATCCATGCAAAAAAGACATTAAGAATTGAGATTTCACAAATCAAGTGGAAGTGCAACCTCAATCAGCCACAATTAAAGGCATCAATGAGGGAGGGAGAAGAAATCACAGATATTAATCATAAGCTTCCACCTGCACCAAAAATCAGCTCAAAATGGGCTCAAACACATCTTGCCTTGCAAAATTTCAAATTCCAGCTTATTTCAGTGAGACAAAATGCAAGAGGTGCAATCAGACTGCACATTCTGATGACTATCACCAATCCCTCTGAATGGAGGCCCTGAAGGGTGGTAAAATGATGAATGTTTTCATCATTTTTCCCCTCCCCCCACTCTGCCATATGCATACTTGGATCTGTTGCCTGGTAGCAAAGCAGCCTATTGTGAGCAGGCTCAGACCGATTCTCCCAATTTAACAGTAAACCAAAATGCATGCATAAACTTTGACGTAGCATAGTATCCACCCACTAGGAGCGCACAGACAAAAAAGCTCTGGGTACAGTCATAAGTCACAGGCTATCTCCATGGACAACATCTGAACTGGCAAGTTGTCAAAACATCTCCACTCCTTTCCTGTATATTCACCATTTACATTTTTTTTTACATTTCCAATTAAGGGGCAATTTAAGTGTGGCTAATCCACCTACCCTGCACATCTTTGGAGTGTGTGGGTGAGACCCACGCAGACACGGGGAGGATGCGCAAACTCCACACGGACAGTGACCTGGAGCCAGGATCAAACCCGGGTCCTCAGCGTCTTGAGGCAGTGCTAACCATTGCACCATGCCCCGCCCAACAGGAATTTGGCAAATTCCTAAATACACTCCGGGAATTCCCGCACTAAAAACCACTGATACCACTATCTTCTTCTAGAGCCTTTAGCGCGTGTAAAATGGTATCATATCCAATTGTACCTGCATGCTAGCAGGAATGACATAATTGCATTATTTAAACTTCACAGAAAAAAAGTAAATTTTACATTATGCTAGTTTAGAAAAATGTGAGCTGTGTATAGTTGCTAAATTCAACTTGGCCTCTACAATTGTTTAGAGGAAACACTAGTATCCAGAACATCTACAATTGCCAGGAAAGGATGTTCAAACAAACTGAATACCAAGCTCCTTGGTCTGTCAAAACAATTAATGGCCTTGCCTATTGCCAAGGTTAGTCTTTTATAGCAGTGAGAGCCCTTGCACAGCAAATGTTTCTATGCATTAAGCACAGTCCATTGAACAGGATAAGCAGTATCAGAACATAGGCACAGTCAATATAAAAGAAGAAAAATTGTCAAAAGTATTTATTTAAGCAAAAAATTATGGCTTCTCAACATGATCAACATATTACATGCATGACTGACCACTAATCAGTTAGCCTAGCTTTTAATTAGTTCATCCGCAAATAAACTAACAGATGCAATACATTTATGTCCAAACCACAAGATGTTTTTAGTTCAACCAATTCCTCCAGGAAACTAATCTGGCAACTGAATTCCTTGTGCCTAATTGAACACTCTAACAACACCCTCCCCACTGCAATTTGTTAACTAAAAATGCATAGAGTCCCCAAAATGTCACCCATGCTTAAACTGTGTCATTTCTGAAAGATCATGTAAAAATAAATGTGTAATGGATCTCACAGCTGTTGAGCCACAGGAAGTTTTAATTTGTAGCTTTGAAACCACAATATATTTCAAAGCTGCTAAGCTGAATGTTTCACAAAGTAGCGTTATGAAATAAAAACACTATGTAAGCAAGATCTTGCAGTTATACAACACCTCAGTAGGTCCACAAGACATCCCAAAGTACTTTACAACCAATTGTTGAAGTCCAGTCAATTACATGATCAAGTACAGCAACCACATTGCACACAAGGTGTTACATACAGCTAATTAAATAAACCCAGTTCTGATTTTGTTGCCATTGGTTGGAGGATGACTGTTAACCAGAAATACTGGAGAACTCCTTGCTGCTCCCTTCAAAACACATCACAAGGTCCTTTATTAAATTAACCCCTTAACAGCTGAGTGACTAGCTCCTTAAAAAAGGAAATTAATGGCTGCCATCTTAAGTAGATCCCTTCTACCAGCCCTCTAATGGTGTACCTAACCTTCTCCAAATGTAAGACACGAGGTCACCCAACCAAGCCAATGTACTGGGTGGAGCAGAACACGTCTTCGGGCTATCAAAGAAGCGAAGGGAAGGACATCTGAAGCACGAGGGCCTCTGATGCCCCAAAAATGGCCACCAGCAGACACGGATCCAAATCAACATAGAGTATCTCCGACATGATATTGAAGAAAGGAGGTTCAAAAGCTTACCAACATGGGACAAGACCAGAACATACACGAGTGTGGTTAGCCGTCCCCCGCACCCCCCCCCCCCCCCCCCCCCCCGCACGAGCAACACTCACACGTGCCCTCCACCCGAGAAAGAAATCCACTCATCCTTGCCAATAAGCCCTGTGCATCACCTTAAAATGAATCAAACTGAGCCGAGCACATGAAGACATATTGACCTTGCAAAGAGCCTCACTCCATGCCTCATCACCCAGAATGGGACCCAACTCATCCTCCCATTCATGTAGAGTCCAAACCCACTAGCAAGAAAAGGTCGTTATTGCAGATGGGGGCAAGCGAAAACTGGGAACAGCGCTTAAAATGCTGCCTGAACTGCTTCCAGATTCTCAGGGTGGACACCACCACTGGATTCATGGACAAGTGTATCAAGAGAAAGGTAACAATACAGTTATTATTGCACCAAGGCTATAAACTATGCATGAGCTCACTTCTATTTGTCCCCATATGGAACCAGGATCACTGAACCACAACAATATCTCCTGAATATTGGCTGCCCAATCATAAAAATTCGGTAGAGCCAAGCTCTCAGGTTGCCCATCCCTTTGGAGCAAAACGCCACGGATCCTAGGAGTCTTACCCGTCCAAATAAAGGAGGATATTAATTTATTGACTTTGACAAAAAACCAGACCGGTGCAATTTAATTCATGAAGCGAGACCCAATTGTGGGCCACTTAGACAATGAAAGCTAATCTTAGCAAGGCGAAACAGCAGTGTCCCCAGTTGGGCTCTCCTCCCCAGCGGGGTTGACCAGGAAGCATTCACTCTTGTCCAATTTCAACTTGTACCCCAGAGAAGGAGGCAAAACTCCCAAGCAGCTACATTATCTCGTCTATAGAGGGTACTGGGTCCGGATAATGCAGAGAAGTACATCATCTACATAAAGAGACACATGATGCGCCACCCCTATAATTTATCCCCCTCCACTCGAAAGGACCTCAGCGCCATCTCAAACAGTTCTATTGCCAAGCAAACAGGAGCAGAGACAGTGGACACCAATGTCTTGTGCCCCTGCAGTAGCCAGAGGTAAGAGCATTCATATGAACACTAGCAGTGGAACCCTATACAGCTGACTTAGCTGAGCACATGTGTGATGGACACTGCGAAGAGCCTCACTCCATACTGCACCTTCCAGCATGGGACACAACTCTCCCTTCCATTTCACCCTCGCCTCCCTCAACGGAGATGACTCCGCTGAGAGGATATGGCAATATATGGCCCTAAAAGTCTCACCCACCAAACCCGGCCAAAGACAAAATCCTGTTCAACATGAAAACGGGTGGTACCAAGAAAAAGGAGGGAAAAGCTTTGTGTGAAAAACCTGAAAGTATCTGAAAAGACTCCGCCAATCGAGGAGATAAACTTGTATCCAAATCCTAACATCCCAAGAATCTCAAACAGATATTCCCACTGCTATCAATCGCCTTTTCGACATCTAGGGAAACCATCACTTTGGTTCAGGCACAGAGGGGAGGAAAAGAACAACGTTTAGCAGGCAACATATATTGCCTGACAAGCGTCAACCCTAACTGAAGCTGGTCTGATTCTCTGAGATCACCCCTGGGAAGCAGGGCTCCAGCCGCATCACCAGCACTTTGGCAAGTAACTTAACATCCGCATTTAACATCCTCTATATGACCCACACTCTATTGGTACTTTCTTAAGAATCAAGGAGATATAGGCCCATGTGAGGGTAGAGGGCAATGAACCCAAGGTAAATCCAAAATTAAAGCTACTAACTGCACCGCACACTTCTTATAAAATTCAATGGGGAAGCCACCCAGACCAGACTAGTCTGCATCAACCCAACCCATTTCATGATTTCCTCTGGGCCCAACAGAGATTCCAACTCCTCACTGTTCTCCCCCCTCCACAGCTGGGATGGATCGGCTGTCCAAAAAGTCAGTCATGACCGAATCCTCAGCCAGAAAGACCCTGATATAACAATTCAAAAGCCGCATTAACCTGAGGAGTGGTGGAAACCAGACTGTGGTTCATGTTACGTACCTGAACAATCTCCCAGAAAGCCACCGATCGCTTCAGCTGGTGAGCCATGAGGCTACTGGCCTTCTCCACGTATTCATAAAACACACCCCTCATGCATCCCAACTGGCCCACCGTACTTGGTTGACAATAGCTCAAATTGTGTCTGCAGCTTTTTCCCCACATGCCAACAACTCTGGGATTGGGGCAAGTGAGCGAGTACTGGTCAGTCCACTTCAAGAATGGAGTCCACCAGCCTCTGCACTCCGCCCTCACTGTCTTCGCCATGTGCATTTTGCAGGAGATGATTCCTCTCCCCTCCCCTCGGACCACCTTAAATTCTTCCCAGTGTAGAAGGTGAGATTGACTCACTTTTATTATATTTTATATATTCCCCAATGGCAGTGGACATGCATTCACAGAATTTCTTGTCCGCTAATAATGTCGTGTTCAACCTCCGTGGCAGATGCTGGGAGAGACCCGACTCATGCCAAATCAATAACATGCGGGGCATGGTCTGAAATCACAATGCTGTGTAACCAGCCGTCACTATCTGCGAGTATACCTGACGCACTTGTGGAAAATGTAAAACTCTTTCTCCACCCCACCCCTGCCTGGTCCAGACGAGGGTTCAGAACACAATTTAAGTCCCCACCCAAAATAAACTGACCCGAATCCAAATCAGGAGGGAGGCTAGCAGATTAGTAAAATTTGTTTTGTCCCAGTTTGAAGCATAGATATAAACCAGTGCCACCAGAGTGTCCGCCAGTGCGCCACAGACAATAACATGTCTGCCATTGAGGTCAGCAAGTCGTAGCGGCAGAAAACTAAACCCTTTTATTAATATTGTCACCCCCCCCCCCCCCCCAGGCTGTACCATCAAAGCCTGAAAAGACTTGTCCCACCCATCCTTTCCGCAGCCTTGTCTGGTCTCTAATCCACAAATGGGTCTCTTGCAAAAACACCACATCCGAGTTTAAACTCTTACGGTGAGCAAACGCTCTCTGCCTTTTCGCTGAGCAATTCAACCCCTGACATTCCAGGTGACATTGGGGTCTCCCACCCCCACCCCTCCTCCCCAACCCCCAATCCTGAGTCAGCCATTTCCACCAGGAAAGATTGACCAATGGATACATAACAGGTTCAGCAACCAGGCCCACCCAAGATGGCCACCAAACTAAATCATAAGACAAAATCACAAGACTAAAGAGAGAAATCTGCAGGCACCACTACCCCCACCCCTCTAGACCTCACCCTCTGATACTACCACACCCAAGTAAGCATACAAATAGAGGCATGGCTAACACAAAAAATAAAATCAACTTCAAACAAACCTAAACCAGAACTCTGTGCTCAATATCTAAAAAATCTACAATGAGCTGCAGTCAACCCTTCAACATTGGTGGGTTGTCGGGGGACCTCCGTAAATTGATGGAGGCGGCCTTGGCCCCCATCCGAGTGGCTCTGGAAAAGACCAACAAAACCGTGAGACTGTGGAGCTGCGATAAAAGACATGGAAGTGGCCCTTTTGAGACACAGTGATCAGATTGTCTCACTGGAAGTAGAGATGTCGCTGGCAGCCGAAGAGAATAAATTGCTGACAGCCAAGGTGAATGATTTCCGTCAAAATGTTCGAATTGTGGGGCTGCCAGCCCACTGAGTTAATATCTATGCTTCAGTGTTAGCTAACTCATAGTTAACAGGGAGGCTCCGAACTAGATTTGAAAAATGGTTACAAATAACAAACACCAAAACCCCACAAACCATCGCACTCCATCAGGGAGATATATATTTTCAGAACCATCAGAACAGAACCCTACATAAAACTAAACACCAAACTGCAGAAATTTAACCCTGCCAAGAACAGGAAAATGCAAAAATAAACATGGAGCCCCAATAATGCAACATGCCCGGCCCCAACACCCAAAACTCAATTACACCACGCCCAACCAGTGTTTCTTAACACCCCGCCTCTCTCAGCGCATCAAATAAATAGTCCTTTCCTTCGAAAGTCACTCTTAGCCATGCCAGGTACACACTAAATCAGACTCCCACGTCTGTACAGGGCGGCTCGGCTTTGTTGAACACAGCCCTCTTCTTCACCATCTCCGCTGGTAAAACCTAATGGCGTGTCCTTCCAGTTCGAAGTCACGATGCTCTCTCATTCATTTCAGAACCCGCTCTTTCTATTTGAAGCTATGGAATTTTATTATTACCACACGCGGTGGATCCTCAGGACAGGGCTTTTGCCAGAATGTACAGTGGGTTCGGTCCAACTCAGGAGGGGACCCGTGTCCCCCACCATCTTCCCGAACATCTCTGCAAAGTACTCAGTGGGCGTTGGGTCTTCCATCCCCTCGGGCCGGCAGCCCCACAATTCGAACATTTTGCATCCTTGACACAAATAATTTACCTTGGCCTTCAGCGATTTACTTGCTTTGGCCACCAGAGACATCTCGGCTTCCAGTGAGGCAATCTGTTCACTATGTCTCAAAAGGGCCACTTGCATGTGCTTTAAGTCCTAATTGTGGAGAGGCATGGTTTTGTTGGTCTTTTCCAGAGCCACTCGGATAGGGGCCAAGGCCTCCTCCATCAATTCCCAGAGGTCCCCCGACACAACCCACCAGTGTTTATCAATTGTTTTTGCCACTGTACTCAAAAGCACCTCAGTGGAGTGGCCAGAGCCTCAGAGGCTGCCTTCGTCATTTTATCTGCCGACGAGCTCAGAGAGGCCTTTTTCCATTGATGAACTTCTATTTTCCCTGACCTTTCTGGGCATTTCACCTTTATAGGATCCTTAGCCCATTAATTATGTCAGTTTTCAAAAGAAAATACCCCAGAAACTAAGAGAAATGGGCAAAAAGTTCAGTACTCTAACAGGAGCCACCTCGTGCGGGACTTCCCTTACATAATGCCATAAAGTCTCAAGTTATGAGATCCTTGATGCTCACTTGATTCGGTATACGTGATCTGTGCAGAATCTCATTTCAAAAACACGAACACAACACTTAGTACTGCATTTACAAAAGCTCAGGAAAAATATATTATAGCAATCAAGTTTACCTTTCAGTGAAAAATAGCGACCACAATATGAAAGACATTATTGCAAATGTACTAGAGACTGGTTGCAGTACACTAGACTGCACCGGTGATGGCCAGAACTCAAACATAGGAAATGGGAAAAGAGGATAAACTCGAAATACACATGGCCTTTTATAGTTCTTCGCTTGTGGCCTTCAGCAGACTTGCTGCTCAACGTGCCTTGTTCATGCCTAACCTCACTGTGGTATATTGTCAAGTGGAAATTTGGGTGGTTTCTTTTTTCTGACAAAGAATGCTCTTAAGAAACAAAGCAGAATTTGCACTCGGCAGATGAAAAGGTGTTGACAGTCATTTATTACAGTATTAGTTTTATTTTCCTAACTATGGGAAAGTGTTAGGCCTCAACTTGATAACAGCTCACAAAGTCACCATTATCCCTGGCCAGAACGGAGATAAGTAATTCTCTGTCAATTACTGCTGGTTAAGTACCAATACTTATTTTACTCCACTCTTACACTTTGTATGAAAATACCCTCCACTCACTACATTTTGCTGGAGAAATCATCCTTTTATTTGGTGTTCCAGTGGTTCATAAAGACTCTAAAAAGGCTTTGTGGGTTGTTTGCTCGAGAGTTCTCTCTGGACTGCTGCTTAAATCAGTGTTTTTTTTAACTGGGACCCATTTTTAACACCTGGCCATTCTTCAGGACCTAAGCCGGCCGACCTTTACAACATCCACCATTTTCACTTACCATTAATGTGACAGATGAGCCGCTTGGGCCTCACAATCTCACTTGCTTTGTTATTCAATGTTACATTTCTGATAATTACTTCAACTGATGATTTTAAAATCATCATTGATTTTTGAAAAAAATAAAGAGGTTTGTCCATGCTTAGTCGTCTGATGTCTTTTGAAGTTGAGGGTTTTAAATTTCCATTTGCTAGTGCTTCCCTGCATATAACACACATGAAATTGTATTCCGGATTTGCAGTGGCACAATTAATAACCAATACCTCAAGTAATCATCTCTATGCTGCTTTGTTCCTGTTTTCAGCTTCTTATTCATGGGTTGTTCACCAGAGACCCTGGAGTTCACACCAGCACTGCTGGCAGATGCAAAATGGAGGAATCACTCTCGCGCACCCACAGCATGGGACTTCAGTGTTCGGGCACATGACCTGCTCTCTGCCACCACTCCAGGCAGGAAGACTCCAGCGATTTTAAAAAAAAATCTGCTCCCGAGTCAGCACAATGACGTCAGGAGGCGGTTGCTGTGTTGGGCTCCAGGCCTGCAAATTACTGAAGGGGCACGCACGCGCGTAACGGCCGGCATTCCGAAAGCCCGGCATTTTTAAAAGCCGGTCGCACCGCTGAGCACTACTTCCGGCAATTGGGAACGGCGCGACGCATGGCCCCGCAACCCTCCCACGACCCATCTGCGGGCCTTGACCCTGGGTTTGAAAATGACTGGATAAATAGATTCTGCAGAACAAATGTACTGTTTTTTGAGAGTCTTGCAGTCGGTCCCACCTCACCTCTAGCCACAACAGTCTTCCTTTATTCTAGGTCTAAGTCCAACTAGTGGAGAGAAAGAGTCTCAACCTCCACACCATCCTAATTCATCCCTCCCTCCCCACCACCCTGATTCCAACTGACTTTAATTTTACTAGGGGCTGTTTAGCACAGGGCTAAATCACTGGCTTTGAAAGCAGACCACGGCAAGCCAGCAGCACGGTTCAATTCAGGTACCAGCCTCCCCAAACAGGCGCCGGAATGTGGTGACTAGAGGCTTTTCACAGGAACTTAATTTGAAGCCTACTTGTGACAATAAGCGATTTACATTTCATACAGCCCGATAAGAGACGTCACTCTCACATCAGATTTCAGATCCTTTGTTCATTTTTGAACCATGGTTATAATGAGGTCTGGAACCGAGTGGTTCTGAAGATAATTTTCTGGCAAGAGCAGAATTTACAATGCATGTGTCTGATCACGAAAACCGGTTTACGTTGTCTCATTTCTTTAGACAACGGCAAATCCTTCTGATAACAATCAGAAAGTCATCAGCTTTTATGAAACTCACTGGAAGCTTGGTTCTACAATGATAATTCTCTGTTAATGACTGTATATCCACAGGCTGATTAATTGATGAGAGTCTTAAAATCTGTTCAATATGCGCTGGATAAAGTTAAATAAATCACTTCTAAGCTCCCAACAATCCCGCTGAACATTTAGTTACTAATGGAAATATTGCCACAGGAATGCAAAATTTGGAACTTAATCGCAGATGCAAACTATTGGTAGGTCTTTACCTTAAATAGCAATCTCTACATAAACTTTCATATATACAACTTTCATATATACAAAGTTTCCAAATAAAGCATAAAATATTAATTGCTCTACTCAAATCTAAGTTTGTTGAAAGTAATTCAAAAGGAGATATTATCTTCTGCAAATTTTGTTTTACATCAAGGTTAAAATGTATGCCTCTACAACATTAGAGTAGACGAATAATCCTTTAGCTTTAAACATGTTCTGTTAAATTCATTGCAAACAAAGATTTACTCCAGTGGCTGCAGTAGAGTATACAGGAAGTTGCATTGACAAAGAAATGTGCCTCTCCACAATTAGGATTTAAAGCAAACCTCAAGGTTCAAGTATGTCAATTTCCACAGATCTTTAGGAATGCCATTGGGTGGAGCAGGGACAGTCTTGGGCCAGTTCAATGAAGCAGAGTATCAGACATAGTGTAAATAGCAATTTGCAGTTGACTACATCAATCCCGCCCACCCATTGTCTACTGCAACAAATGATACTTAATTGATTTTTCTTTTCCTTCCACTTTCCTGCCTCATGCAAGAATTATTACAAGTACTACGAATACTCTAACAGTAGTGAACTCGCCAACATTGAGGGCATTTAAAAGTTTATTGGATAAACATATGGATGATAATGGCATAGTGTAGGTTAGATGGCTTTTGTTTCGGTGCAACATCGTGGGCCGAAGGGCCTGTACTGCGCTGTATTG
Organism: Scyliorhinus torazame; assembly: GCF_047496885.1. Taxonomy (NCBI): domain Eukaryota; kingdom Metazoa; phylum Chordata; class Chondrichthyes; order Carcharhiniformes; family Scyliorhinidae; genus Scyliorhinus; species Scyliorhinus torazame. The sequence goes on from NC_092707.1 coordinate 365,789,770, forward strand.
TTCTATGTTTTATGTTCTAACACTAAGGAAGAATGCCTCAGAAAAAAATCAAAATAAAATAAATCAAGTCCTATACACACAGTTAGTTGACTGTGCCATCTAACTTACTAAACTGCAAGTTTGGAAAATCAACTCTCGATTCCTTCATCTAAGCCTTCAATATATATTGTGGAAAAACTGTCCACAGCACAGTTCCCTGCCAAACACGAGTCACTTCCCAGAGTACATGCCCGGTATCATAACTTGCTTGTATTTCACTACCAATTACCAACTCGTGGCTCCGTTTATAATTTTCACATTCAGAAAGCTGCAAAACTGCTCAACTCTTTTTGATGTGGAGATGCCGGCGTTGGACTGGGGTGAGCACAGTACGAAGTCTTACAACACCAGGTTAAAGTCCAACAGGTTTGTTTCGATGTCACTAGCTTTCGGAGCGCTGCTCCTTCCTCAGGTGAATGAAGAGGTCTGTTCCAGAAACACATATAGACAAATTCAAAGATGCCAAACAATGCTAGGAATGCGAGCATTAGCAGGTGATTAAACTTTACAGGTCCAGAGATGGGGTAACCCCAGGTGAAAGAGGTGTGAATTGTATCAAGCCAGGACAGTTGGTAGGATTTCGCAGGCCAGGGGGTGGGTGATTTTCTCATCTTAAAGTATATATTATCTCAGCATAAAGGATGGACTTCACCCTTTTGAAAACATGTCTCAGGCACCTATATATCAATTGCCATATGCAAGATACTCTGTCCATCAGATCAGAGATTTCTGCTCCACTGGACATAGAGTATGTATCTCTCCTTTTCCACTGTCTTACATACTATGTAACTGTTTTAATTTTTATTCTTGCCGCCTATGCAAAATCTCTCTTTTAAATTCACTAATCCCAAATGTAACCTGGCATTAAATACTCATTGGAAATGGTAAAGACAGGGTTCATGGATGTTTAACCTTTACAGTACTTTTGTTTTGTAGATGAGAACCTGCCAATTACAGCTCAAAACAAATTCTTTTGAAGACATATTATACAATACCTTTTTTTTGTGTCACTTGCTAATTTTGAAAACGTGCCCTATTCACACAAGTCATCGATGCATATCAAAGAAAGCAAGGGGATCCCAACATCGACTCCTAGGGAACCTCACTTTATACCTTCTTCCAGTTCAAAACAACCAGCCACGGTGGGCTGGGGAATATTCTGAAAGAGGGTTAATTGGTTTCCTGATGACATCATTCGGGTCCAAGAAATGCCCATGTAACCAGAGGTTGCCATTGGGATGAATAGCTAAGAAGCAATGAATAAATAGCAAGGTAATAGTGATGTGGGTTGGGTTAGCCAGTGTATGGTAGTTCAAAATATAATGCGCCTGAAGAGGAAACAAGCAAGGTTCTCTCCAAATGGAAGGTGTCTTTTTTTAAAAATAAACATTTTATTGAGGTATTTTTGGTTTTACAACAACAACAACAAAATAAACAATGTACATGAGTCCATAAACATAGTGCAAAAGCCTGCTTCCTCCCTTACAGGTCCCACCTTTATTAACCCCCTAACCCCCCCCCCCCCCCCCTTTCTGCTGACGATTAATTTTCCGCAAAGTCACGAACGGTTGTCACCTCCGGGTGAACCCTAACAATGACCCTCTCAAGGCGAACTTGATTTTCTCCAAACAGAGAAAGCTAGCCATGTCAGATAGCCAGGTCTCTGACTTCGGGGGCTTTGAGTCCCTGCAAGCTGATAATATCCGTCTCCGGGCTACCAGGGAAGCAAAGGCCAGAACTTCTGCCTCTTTCTCCTCCTGGATCCCCGGATCTTCTGACACCCCGAAAATAGTCAACTCCGGACTCGGTGCCACCCTTGTTTTAACACCGTGGTCATGACATCTGCAAACCCCCGAGCTTTGGGCAAGTCCAAAACATGTGGACATGGCTCGCTGGCCCTCCCGCACACCTATCTTCTACCCCAAAGAACCTCTCATCCGGACCACTGTCATGTGAGCCCGGTAAATGACCTTAAACTGTATCAAGCTGAGCCTGGCGCATGCTGTGGACGCGTTGATTCTACTCAACGCATCTGCCCAGAGACCATCCTCTATCTCTCCTCCTAACTTCTCTTCCCACTTGCGCTTAAGCTCCTCAGTCTGCGTATCCTCTGACCCCCATGAGTTCCTTATAGATGTCAGAGATCTTCCCTTCTACCACCCACACTCTGGAAACTACCCTATCCTGTATCCCCTTGGTGGTAGGAGCGGGAAGGTTGAGACCTGCCTACGTAGGAAGTCCGGCACCTGCAGGTACCCTAATTCATTTCCCCTCGCCAATCCAAATTTCTCCTCCAGCTCCCTCAAGCTAGGAAAGCTCCCCTCTATAAACATATCCCCCATCCTCTCAATCCCTGCCCTCTGCCATCTCCGAAACCCCCCCATCCTCTCTTCCCGGGGCAAACCGGTGATTATTACAAATTGGAGACCAGACCGATGCTCCCTCCACTCCCACATGTTTCCTCCATTACCCCCAGACTCTCAGGGCCGCCACCACCACGGGGCTGGTGGATTACAGTGCCCGGGGGGAACGGCAGAGGCACCGTTACAACGCCCCCAAGCTGGTGCCCTTGCATGAAGCCACTTCCATACGCTCTCATGCCGACCCCACCCGCACCACCCACTTCCTAAACATGGCTATATTCGCCGCCCAATAATAGTTACTGAAGTTTGGCAGCGCCAGCCTGCCCTCTCCCCGGCTCCATTCAAGCATCCCCCTTTTCACTCGCGGAGTCTTGCCTGCCCATACAAAGCCAGTGATCACTTTGTTAGCCCATTTAAAAAAGGACAGCGGAATTAAGATGGGGAGACACAGGAACACCAACAGGAATCTCGGAAGGACCGTCACCTTCACCGTCTGGACCCTCCCAGCTGATGACAACGGGAGCACGGCCCATCTTCGGAAATCGTCCTTCATTTGGTCTACTAGTCGGACCAGATTAAGTTTGTGCAACCGTTCCCATTCTCGCTCCACTTGGATGCCTCGATATCTAAAACTTCCCCCTGCCACTCTAAACGGCAGTTCCCCCAGTCGCCTCTCCTGTCCCCTTGCCCGGATCGCAAACATCTCACTTGTCCCCATATTTAGTTTGTACCCAAAAAAACGGCCAAATTCCCCCAGAATCCTAATTTCTTCCATCCCCTCTGCTGGGTCCGATACATACAGGAGCAGGTCGTCTGCGTAAAGCGAGACTCTGTGTTCCACTCCTCCCACCCCAGCCCCTTGAAGCTCTCAGTACAATTGCCAACGGCTCTATAGCTAATGCGAACAACAGTGGGGAGAGGGGGCATCCCTGTCTCGTCCTCCGATGCAGCCTAAAAATCCGATGTTGTCCTATTCGTCCATACGCTCGCCACAGGAGCCTGATACAGCAACCTGACCCAGTCAATAAAGCCCCGCCCAAATCTGAACCATCCTAGTACCTCCCACATATATTCCCATTCTACTCGATCAAAAGCCTTCTCTGCGTCTATTGCAACCACTACCTCCACCTCCCTACCTTCTGGGGGCATCATGATCACATTTAACAACCTTCTTACATTGGCCACCAACTGCCTTCCCTTAACCCCCTCTGGTCCTCCCCAATCATAGAACATAGACATAGAACATTACAGCCCAGTACAGGCCCTTCGGCCCTCAATGTTGCGCCGATCTGTGAAACCACTCTAAAGCCCATCTACACTATTCCCTTATCGTCCATATGTCTATCCAATGACCATTTGAATGCCCTTAGTGTTGGCGAGTCCACTACTGTTGCAGGCAGGGCATTCCACTCGTGCTAGACATCACCAACCGAGGAAAAAGGCTCTCACTGTCCACCCTATCCAATCCTCTGATCATCTCGTATGCCTCAATTAAGTCACCTCTTAACCTTCTTCTCTCTAACGAAAACAGCCTCAAGTCCCTCAGCCTGTCCTCATAAGATCTTCCTTCCATACCAGGCAACATTCTGGTCAATCTTCTCTGCACCCTTTCCAATGCTTCCACATCCTTCCTATAATGCGGCGACCAGAATTGCACGCAATACTCCAAATGCGGCCGCACCAGAGTTTTGTACAGCTGCAACATGATCTCATGGCTCCGAAACTCAATCTCTCTACCAATAAAAGCTAGCACACCGTACGCCTTCTTAACAACCCTCTCAACCTGGGTGCCACCTTTCAGGGATCCATGTACATGGACACCGAGATCTCTCTGCTCATCAACACTGCCAAGAATCTTACTATTAGCCCAGTGCTCGGTCTTCCTGTTATTCCTTCCAAAATGAATCACCTCTCACTTTTCTGCATTAAACTCCATTTGCCACCTCTCAGCCCAGCAGCTTATCTATGTCCCTCTGTAACTTGTAACATCCTTCCGCAATGTCCACAACTCCACCGACTTTAGTGCCGTCTGCAAATTTACTCACCCATCCTTCTACGCCCTCCTCCAGGTCATTTATAAAAATGACAAACAGCAGTGGCCCCTTGTGGTACACCACTAGTAACTGGACTCCAGTCTGAACATTTCCCATCAACCTTGGTCTTGAACTCAATAAGGTTTGTGAGGCACAATCTACCCTTCACAAAACCGTGTTGACTATCTCTAATCAAATTATTCCTTTCCAGATGATTATACAGCATATCTCTTATAAACCTTTCCAAGATTTTGCCCACAACAGAAGTAATCATATCCAGAACACAATCTTCAATCCTAGAGGATAAAATTTTGGCCAGCAGTTTGATGCCCACATTCAATAGGGATATCGGCCTGTAGGACCCACACAGCTCCAGGTCCTTGTCCCGCTTCAGGATCAGCGAGATCGTGGCCTGTGACATCGTCAGGGGAAGCACCCCTCTCTCCCCTTCCTCATTGAATGTCCTCATCAACAGCGGCCCCAATATCCCAGAGAGCTTTTTAAGAACTCCACTGGGTACCCATCCGGCCCGGGGCTTGACCCGACTGAATGGCTTTTAGCCCCTCCGCTATCTCTTCGATCACGGCCCCCAGCCCTTCTACCAGCTCCCCATCCACCTTCGGGAAATTCAGACCCCCGAGGAAGTGCCTCATGCCCTCCGGCCCAGGTGGGGGTTCCGACCCCTACAGCCTACTATAAAACTCCTTAAGCGCCTTATTCACCCCTGCTGAGTCTCCCACCAGGTTACCGTCTCCATCCTTTACTTTTCCTATCTCCCTGGCTGCCTCCCTCTTTCTAAGCTGCTGTGCAAGCATTCTGCTGGCCTTCTCTCCATGCTCATAAATTGCATCCCTTGCCTTTCTCAGCTGCTCTACCCCCCTTCCTGTGGTTAACAAGCCGAACTCCGCCTGTAGCCTCCGCCGTTCCCTTAAAAGCCCTGCCTCTGGTATCTCCACATACCTGTCGAGCTGTAGTATCTCCTTTGCCAAGCGGTCCGTCGCTGCCCTGTCTACCTTCTCCCTATGGGCCTGTATCGAGATCAGCTCCCCTCTAACCACCGCCTTCAATGCCTCCCAGACCACCGCTGCCGAAACTTCCCCCGTGTCATTAACCTCCAGGTAGTTCTGAATACATTTACTCAACCGCCCACACACCTCTTCATCCGCTAAAAGTTCCACGTCTAACCTCCAGTGCGGGCGCTGGTTACTGTCTTTACTGACCTGTAGGTCAACCCAGTGCGGGGCATGGTCTGAGATTGTGATCGCCGAGTACCCAGTGTCCACCATCCCCGTCAGTAGAGCCCTGCCCAGAATAAAGAAATCAATCCGGGAGTACACTTTATGCACGTATGAGCAGAAGGAGAACTCCTTCACTCTCGGCTGCCCAAATCTCCATGGGTCTCCCCCCCCCACCCCCATGAACCCTTTTAGTTCCTTAGCCATTGCTGGCACCCTGCCCGTTTTTGAGCTTGACCGGTCTAAACCAGGGTCAATAACTGTGTTGAATAACTCTGAAGGTGCGTCCCCTGCAGCATTACCATGTCCGCCTTCAGTCCTCTCAAATGCACGAACATGCATGCCCTCTTGACCAGCCCATTTAGCCCTCTTACATTCCAGGTGATCAGTCTAGTTGCGGGGCTCATCGCCCCCCCCCCCCCTTCGATCAGCCATCCCTTCTCTTGGGCCAGTCACCAGCCTGCGCCCCCACGCAGCCTCCGCCCCCGACCTCCTCTCTGTCCCTCAGCAAAAGTCCCTTCCTCATCAGCAGATCATTTTCCCCCCTCCCCCCCCCCTTAGTAACAGCACAAAATAAATCAACCCCTTTGATAAGCCTAACATTTGCTCACCCCCCACTATGCTTCCGTAAGCTAGCCCGCCCAGCTAACTTGGTGGCCCTCGCCCCTGGCGCCATGCATTCTCCCACCTATTGTTCCCTCCCCCCTGCTCATACATACATATTCAAATGAAAAACAATCCCAACAAAATTGCCAACACAGCGGGAAAAAAAAACTCCAGTTAAACAAAGATCAAGCAAAAGATCCAGCATCTAGACAAACACACCTTCATCCCCCTTAACCCACTCAGCTCTGCAACTGGCCCCAGATCAATACAGAATGCATTACAAATAACGTCCACAAAACGAAAAACAAGAAACTTTTTTGAGCATAAACGTTGGAGCAAAGTTCAACGTTCTCAGTCCGACACCAGTCCTTTCCTTTTCGCGAAGTGCAGCGCTTCCTCAGCAACTCAAAATAAAAATGTTGCTCCTCGCATGTGACCAGAGGTGGGCCAGATACAACAGCCCGGACTTCACCTTTTTCTTGAGAAGGGTCGACCGTATCTGGTTAAACCCCGCTCTTCTCCTGGCCACCTCTGCACTCAGGTCCTGACAGATCAGTAGGATACTGTTGTCCCATTAACAGCTCCGCGGCTGACTTCCGGTTGCGGCGATGCCCAGCTAAGCCGCATGTTTCGGCGGCTCCAGCTCAAACGGACCTTCGGGCTCTTTTAAGAGCCCCAACGGGGAATTTTTCCAGGACGAAACCCGGTGTGGGGTGAGTTAACAGGGAGTCCCCCCCAACGAAAGAGAAAAATATCGGCGGTGGCGGCTACATCGCAAGGAATCCTCGACGATAGGGACAGGAGGAAAAAAAAAAGCAAGATGGCGGCAGAGAAAGCCCAGGCGACATGGGGGCCCGATCAAGACGAATTCTTAAGACGGTGTGTGGAGCTACTTAAGGAGGTGCTGACCCCGATGCTACAGGCAATTGAGGGGCTTAAGGAGGCACAAAGGACCCAGGAGACAGAGCTCCGCGTGGTGGAGCAGAAGGTGACGGATAATGAAGACGAGATCCTGGGCCTGGCGGTCAAAACACAGGCGCACGAGGCGCTCCACAAAAAGTGCATTGAAAGGATTGAGGCCCTAGAAAACAGAGCACGAAGGAAGAACCTTCGGATCCTGGGTCTCCCCGAGGGAGTGGAAGGAGCGGACTGCGGGGCTTACGTGAGCACGATGCTAAGCTCGCTGATGGGAGCTGAGGCCCCTTAGAAGTGGAGGGGGCATATCGGGTCCCTGCGAGGAGACCAAAGGCGGGAGAACCACCTAGGGCGACAATCGTGCGATTTCACCGCTTTAATGATAGAGAAGTGGTTCTGAGATGGGCCAAAAAGGTACGGAGTAGTAGATGGGAGAACGCGGTGGTACGGGTGGACCAGGATTGGAGTGCGGAGGTGGCGAGAAGGAGGGCGAGTTTTAATCGAGCCAAGGAGGTGCTACACAAGGTGAAGTTGGGGATGCTGCAGCCGGCGCGACTATGGGTCACGTACCAGGAGAGACATCACTACTTCGAAACGGCGGAAGAAGCATGGACCTTTATTAAAGACGAGAAACTGGATCGGAACTGAGGGACTGATATTAGAGAGAAATGTTACTGTCGATGTATATAGAGATGTAAATTGGGAAGGGGGGGGACACTAAGAAATGTGGGCTCCGGTGGGGGGAAAGAAGAGACATAGGCGGAGAATGGAGAGGGAGCTGCGCCATAAGGGGCGGGACAGCTACAGAGAATATGGAGCCTACTGTCCTTGTTCCCGCGCCAGAAAGGTGATGGCGGGAAGATAGGCGCAAGGTAGATGAGAGTTCCCCACACGGGGGGGTCAAGGAGTGAGCGGAAGAATCGGGACGTGGGACTGGCCTAGAGAGGGGGATGGCTAGTCGACGCGGGAAGGGGGCAGGTAGCCCCCCAGTGCGGCTGATCACGTGGAACGTGAGAGGCCTAAATGGACCCATTAAAAGGCCCGAGTGTTCGCGCACTTGAAAGGACTGAGGGCAGACGTGGCTATGCTTCAGGAGACACACCTGAAGGTGGCGGACCAAGTTAGGTTAAGGAAAGGATGGGTGGGACAGGTGTTCCATTCAGGGCTGGATGCAAAGAATAGAGGGGTGGCCATACTGGTGGGGAAACGGGTATCATTCGAAGCTAGGAGCATTGTAGCAGATAGTGGAGGCAGATATGTGATGGTGAGTGGCAGGCTGGAGGGAATGGAGGTCGTGTTGGTTAACGTATATGCCCCGAATTGGGATGATGCGGGATTCATGAAGCGGATGCTGGGACGTATACCGGACCTGGAGGTAGGAAACTTGATAATGGGGGGAGACTTCAACACCGTGCTGGACCCAGGGTTAGATAGAGCCAGATCTAAGACCGGAAGAAAGCCGGCAGCGGCCACGGTGCTTAAGGGGTTTATGGACCAAATGGGGGGAGTGGATCCATGGCGATTTGTTAGACCGAAGGCCAAGGAGTTCTCCTTCTTCTCCCATGTTCACAAGGTGTACTCGCCGATAGATTTTTTTGTTTTGGAAAGGTCGTTGATCTCGAGGGTGGAAGAAACTGAGTATTCAGCCATAGCTATCTCGGATCATGCCCCACATTGGGTGGACCTGGAGCTAGGAGAGGAGAGGGAGCAGCGTGCACTCGGGCGATTAGATGTGGGATTGTTGGCGGATGAGGGAGTCTGTGGAAGAGTGCGGGGATGCATAGAGAGATACCTGGAGGCCAATGACGACGGGGAGGTCCGAGTGGGAGTGGTATGGGAAGCACTAAAGGCGGTGGTCAGAGGAGAGATGATCTCCATCAGGGCCCACAAAGGGAAAACAGAGGCCAAGGAAAGGGAAAGATTACTGGGGGAGATTTTAAGGGTGGACAAAGAATATGCGGAGACTCCGGAGGAGGGACTGTACAGGGAGAGACGACTCCAGACGAAGTTCGACCTTCTGACCACCAGGAGGGCGGAGGTGTTGTGGAGGAAGGCACAGGGGATGAGATGAATATGGGGAAAAGGCTAGTCGCCTGTTGGCTCATCAGCTGCGAAAGACAGCGGCGAGGGAGATAGGGGGAATTAGAGACGAAAAGGGAGCTACGGTGCAAAGAGCAGGGAAGATAAACGAGGTGTTTAAGACCTTTTACGAAAGACTATATAGGTCCCAACCCCCGGAGGGAAAAGAGGAGATGCGGCAGTTTTGGGACCAATTAAGGTTCCCGAGGGTGGAGGAGCAGGAGGTGGAAGGTCTGGGGGCACCAATTGGGGTGGACGAGGTTACCAAGGGGCTGGGGAACATGCAGGCAGGGAAGGCCCCGGGGCCAGATGGGTTCCCGGTGGAATTTTATAGAAAATATGTGGACTTGCTGGCCCCACTGTTGGCGAGGACGTTTAACGAGGCCAGGGAAGGGGGGACTCTACCCCCGACAATGTCGGAGGCGACGAAATCGCTAATTGTGAAGCGGGATAAAGATCCGCTGCAGTGCGGGTCCTATAGGCCTATTTCACTACTAAATGTGGACGCCAAATTGCTAGCAAAGGTGCTGGCATCGAGGATAGAGGACTGTGTCCCAGGGGTGGTGCACGAAGACCAGACAGGATTTGTAAAGGGGAGACAACTAAATGTCAACGTGCGACGGCTATTAGGGGTGATAATGATGCCCCCAGCAGAGGGGGAGGCAGAGATAGTGGCGGCAATGGATGCAGAGAAGGCATTTGATAGGGTGGAGTGGGAGTATCTATGGGAGGTGCTGAGGAGGTTCGTAGTTCAGGGACGGGTTTGTTAGCTGGGTCAAACTCCTCTATGGGGCCCCAACGGCAAGTGTGGTCACGGGTCGGCAAAGATCGGAGTATTTCCGACTAAACAGGGGAACAAGACAGGGATGCCCGCTATCTCCATTACTGTTCGCGTTGGCAATTGAACCACTGGCCATGGCGCTGAGAGACTCCAGAAAATGGAGAGGGGTGATTAGAGGGGGAGAAGAACACCGAGTGTCACTCTACGCGGATGACCTACTGTTGTATGTGACGGACCCAGTGGGGGGGGATGACAGAGGTCATGCAGATATTGAGGGAGTTCGGAGATTTCTCGGGATATAGGCTTAACATGGGAAAGAGTGAACGTTTTGTGATACACCCTGGGGACCAGAGTAGAGGGATAGATGGCCTGCCTTTAAGGAAAGTGGAAAGAAACTTTCGATACCTGGGGATTCAGGTAGCCAGGAGCCGGGGAACCTTGCACAGACTTAATCTGACACGACTGGTGGAACAAATGGAAGAGGACTTCAAGAGGTGGGACATGCAGCCACTGTCACTGGCGGGTAGAGTGCAGGCAATTAAGATGATGGTCCTCCCGAGGTTCCTATTTGTATTCCAATGTCTCCCTATACTGATCACTAAGGCCTTCTTTAAAAAAATAGACCAGAGCATCACGAGCTTCGTGTGGGCAGGGAAAGTTCAGAGGGCAAGGAGGGGGTTCTTACAACGTAGTAGAGACAGAGGGGGACTGGCGCTGCCGAATTTGGGCGACTACTACTGGGCCGCCAATGTGGCGATGATCCATAAATGGATGATAGAGGGAGAGGGAGCGGCGTGGAAAAGATTAGCGAGAAAGTCCTGTAAAGGGACGAGTCTAGAGGCGCTGGTGACGGCGCCACTACCGTTCTCACCAAAAAATTTTACCACGAACCCAGTGGTGGCGGCAACATTAAATATTTGGGGGCAATGGAGGCGACAGAGAGGTGTGCTGGGAGCCCTGGTGGGGTCCCCAATTAGGAACAACCATAGGTTTGCCCCAGGGAGGATGGATGGAGGATTCCAGAGCTGGCACCAGCTGGGAATTAGGAGGCTGGGAGATTTATTTATAGACAGGACGTTTGCGAGTTTGGGAGCGTTGGAGGAAAGGTATAAGCTGCCCCGGGGAAATTTCTTTAGGTATATGCAGGTGAGGGCGTTCACAAGACAACAGGCGAGGGAATTTCCATTGCTCCCGACGCAGGGGATCCAGGATAGAATGCTCTCGGGGGTGTGGGTCAGGGAGGGCAAGGTGTAAGAAATATACCGAGAGATGAGAGAAGAGGGGGAGGAGCTGGTGGGCGAACTGAAAAGAAAGTGGGAAGAGCAGCTCGGGGAGGAGATAGAGGAGGGTCTGTGGGCTGATGCCCTAAGCAGGGTAAATTCCTCTTCCTCGTGTGCCAGGCTTAGCCTGATTCAATTTAAGGTGCTACATAGAGCACACATAACAGGAGCAAGGTTGAGCAGGTTCTTCGGAGTGGAGGACAAGTGTGGGAGGTGCGGCGGAAGCCCGGCAAACCACGCACATATGTTTTGGTTGTGCCCTGCACTAGAGGGGTATTGGAGGGGAGTGACGGGAGTGATTTCGAAGGTGGTGAAGGTCCGGGTCAAACCAGGCTGGGAGTTAGCTTTATTTGGAGTTGCGGATGAGCCGGGAATGCAGGAGGCAAAAGAGGCCGATGTCGTGGCCTTTGCGTCCCTAGTAGCCCGGCGTAGGATTTTACTCATGTGGAAGGAGGCGAAACCCCCCGCACTGGAGGCCTGGATAAACAATATGGCGGGGTTCATAAAACTGGAGCAGATTAAGTTTGCACTGAGAGGATCGGCTCAAGGGTTCACCAGACGGTGGCAACCGTTCCTCGACTACCTAGTGGAACGTTAGAGGGAAGATAGATGACCAGCAGCAGCAACCCGGAGGGGGGGGGGGGGGGAAGAGAGAGAGGGAGGAGGGGAAAGTTTCATTTTGTGTTATTGGGTTAGTTTACTATGTTAGTTAGTTACTCTTTATTAGATTGTAGTTATCATGTTAAATGTACTGTTAAATTTTCTTTATGTTTGATGTGTAATTGTGAATGAAAAATTTCAATAAAATATATATATATTTTTTTAAAAACAGCTCCGCGGCTGCTTGGCCCACTGTTAAAATACGCTCCTTATCCAAATACCTGTGGAATCTCACCACCATTGCCCTCGGGGGGGGGGGGGGTATCTTCCATTTGCGGCTTCCTCGCGAGCACTCTGTGAGCCCTGTCCACCTCTAAAGGTCGAGGGAATACCCCATCCCCAGCAGCTTCTCGAACATGGACGCTATGTATGCCCCAGCATCTGCTCCTTCGGACCCCTCCGGGAGCCCAACGATTCTCAAGCTCTGCCAGCGGGACCTGTTCTCTAGGTCCTCCACAGTCTCCAGGAGCCTTTTCTGCTGGTCTCTCAGCATCCCCACCTCCAACTCCACAGCTGTTTGATGTTCCACATGGTCAGCCAGCGCCGTCTCTACTTTCTACGATCTTGGGCATCCAATCTCAGCTCCAGCCGCGCAATTGCCTTTTTAATCGGGTCCAAGCTGTCCTGCTTGGCAAAGCCCTCCTGGATAACTTGCATCAGCTGCTCCGCTGACCGCTGGGTCCTCCGCCATGCTTCCTCCCGGTGCAGCTTCAGCTCAAGCCTTCTCTGTTCTTCTGTTTCTGCCTTTGCGAGCACTTCTAGTCCTCCTCTCCATGCACCGGAATCCAGTACACAATTGCCTCGTCATCGATTTTCCAAATCAAGTCCGGTAAAAAATCGGGGGGAAAGGTCCAAAAGTCCGCCGCGAGCGGGAGCCAACAAATGTGCGACTTATAGCCGCCACCGGAAGTCCAAATCGAAGGGTTTTCTGTTTGGCAGTCTGCCAAAAGATCATGGTGTTGAAGCTCTGAGAATAATCCATGCTGGTTTTCCTTAATACATTCACATGTGTCCAAGTAACTGTTAATTTTATCCCATTAAAAGCTTTCCCACCACCAAGGTTAAACTGATCGGTCTGCAATTGCAGACCTGTAGCTGCTAGGTTAATCTTTACACCAGTTTTTGAACAAGGATGGAACATTGGCAATTCTCCAATCCTCTGGCACCACCCCATAACTAAGGCGGATTGGAAGATTATGGCCAGTGCCACCTCAATTTCAACCCCTGCTTCCCTCAAAATCCTTTTTCTACCTTATCCAGTCTCGAAAACTTATCACCTTTACTGCCAGCCCATTTAATAGATCTATCAATTTTTCTGCAAACCAGATCAAATATCTTTTGCTTAATTTCTGTAAAGCAAAACTTGCATTTAGATAATACCTTCCACAGCCTGGCATCGCAATGTGATTTAGAGCTGTAGTTTAGTCCATGTTGTGATATATAGCGATGTGCTCACACAGCAAGCTTCAACAAATAACAATATAACCAGATAGTATGTTGTTTGGTGATGTTGATTGTGAGATACATATTGGCAGGATACCATGGATAACTCCCTTCCCCTTCAAAATAGTGCCATGGCATCTTTTCCACCCACCCAAGAGAGCAGACAGTTTAACGCCTCATCTGAAAGATGGCACCGTCAACTGTACAGCATTCCCTCAGCATTGCAGTGGAATGTCAACCTAGATCTTTGTTCTCATGTCTTTTGATGTAACATCTAAGAGATACAAGTTTAAAAGTGCAGTAAAATAAAGATAGGGCAACCGTAAGTGACACACATGCTTCAAAGTACTTGGAATTGTGTTGTTCGAAGTCTCAGCAAAATTTCAATGAGAAACACCTACTGCTTTACTCAATGCAGCCATAAAAAGAACTAGCACTAGAAAATGGTCCCTTAAAGATGATTAATATCCAGATGGCAAAACATTGGTTGTATCTGAATGTTATTACCAATGCTTATACGGTTCCATATAACAAGTAGCAAATCATGAAAACTAAATAGATTATATATGTCATTATAAAAGTTTTCAAAAATAAGTGCTAGGTGTACACAGTTCCATACTTGTTTGCATGCATTTCAAAATGAGCAGGGAATTTTAATGATTTATGCAACATCTGACAAAAATCAACACTTCCAGTGCCAAGTTCTCATCATGCATTCAGGCCTGTTTTGCATTGCTAAATGTCAACTGAAACGTCTACCGTAATTTAGTCCAGTTTCTTCAACAATATAACCAAATCAAATAGTCTCTTGATACACAAAAAAATAAACTGAATTCAATCAATGTCGGTCAGACATTAATCAAGTTGAGAAGCCCAATTTGGCCCATTTATTTAGTCCATCAATCCGGAAAGACCGGAAAGGCACCATTGTCGGCATCCAACTATAGAAATGATTCCAGAGTTTCTCTCTGATGACTCAATCTGGAATCAATTCCATACATTGATCTGTGGGGACTGAAGAAAAATATTCTAATTTTGCCCAAACTTTCCTCTTACTTGGTCACTGAGAATGGGCACAAAACTGAATGAGAAGAGCACTGGGTACGGATTCAAAAATAGTTCAGAATGAGTCTTCAGACATTAAAAGCAATGCAGACAGGTTTTTTGGGGGAGAAAAACTTCTGAAAGGAGGTAAAATAAACAAAATCAAGTATCTTGGGTGTCTTTTAAGTGAGACAAAACAAACCATCAGTCTGGACTGGTTTTGCTCATTTCCCCAGGAGATGTTTTCATTAAGTACCATTGTACATGTGAAAAACTATGCATCTCTCTTGATAGATTCTTCATTGTTATAACATGTCCAAACTGTAAACAATTTCATTGTCTTCTGTGGGTTCTCTAGTTCGATGTGAGATTGGCATGGATGCTCAGAGCTGGCAGCTCATATTATCATTATTGGTACTCGAGGGAACTGCTGCAGCATCTCTGGCCTTCCTCGTGGCAAGTCCAATGTTGTGAATTTGACACCGATGGTCCTTAAAACATGTTACACCAAATTTCAGAACATGCCTCCACAAGGCCCAATCAGCTGCTTTGTTTTCCAAGAGAGGTCGCCTGCAATGCAAAAGTTTGTACGGTCCTTTTTTTTTAAAGTGTGCCCTGACATTGCTTGTACTGACTACCATAGACAGACTTACCATAGAAAACCCTCTCAAGTTTAACAGAAGCATAGAAGTGAAAGTTTGAACTCCTGAAAGACTAACTGAAAACCATCAGTGCATAAAGATCTTTTACCCTTCATCATTTTTCTTTCAGCTCTACCACCCTTGCCTTCCATGCTGTGTCTGTCTGTGTATATGGGGCAAATTGGAAAGGGGGTATTAGGTAATTACTGTAAAATAATAAAAGGTTATTTGTTTTAAATTTACAAACCTGGTGACTGCAGTTTATTGGGCTCAGCCAAGGTCCTCAGCTTTTTTAAAATAACATCTAATTTCACCGGTGTTGGGACTACGGGTCAAGCGGGGCTGGAATTGACCACACACTAACCCAGGGTGTAGCAATACTACCTTGACATCATTTACATCAATTACATCAAAAGTTTCCCATAGAAGCTCTGCTTGGGATTCTGTAATTTTCTACGTGGGAGACATGGCCTGCCGATCCAACTTGCCGACGGTCTCCATGCTGTTGTGCCCAGCACAATAGGAGGACCTCATTGGTTGCGGTTTGCTGTGTCATCAAATTCTCATGATGGACCTCATGTCTTTGGTGAAATTGTTGAAGTTTTGATGTGATGCATATAGTAGATCAAGGATTCTGTGCATATAGCAGGGTGGTAAAGACAATGGCCTGAACAGTTTGAATTTATTTTTGGATACTTGCATGGATACCTTCCAATAGTGAAAACGCTGAAGAGCACACTATCAAGGTGTGAAAACTTTTCTACAACCTTGCAACTGGTGCCACCAATGTTCAAGCTGAAACATAACCCTGGTCTTGGGAGAATTGATTGAGACACTCTTCAGATTTTGCCACTACAAAAACTACAAACATGGGAGGGCAGTGAGGTTCATAAGATGAAATCTGAACAGTCAGTTTTTAAAAACTGAGCCTGCAACTTCACATGTGAACAGCAAAGAAAAATTTCCTTCTGCATATCGAACTTCAGATTATAATGGTTTGGGAAAACTTGCTGAAAACACAGCAAAAAAGTACATTTTACATTTTAAAATGGACAGTAATTTTTAGACATCAAATTCAGCAGTTTGCTCTTATCAAGATGGATTTGTAGGCAATGTGGGGAAGAGAGTATTGTATGTAATGCATATGGGCAAGACAGTCAAGATATACAACATATTGCAAGTTGCAATATTTAACTAGGATAATGAAAACACATCAAGGGGTGAAACATTTTCATTTCCTTCCTGCAGCAAGTGCTACTAATGCCTAATTTAATTTTCTTTTTGAAGGGTGGTGTTACAAATATCTAGCTCATAATTCATACATTTTAGAATAACTTTTAGTTTTAGAAAAGCAGCTTGCTTCCTGTCCCTGATCATGTGGCCAAGCAGCCAACCCTATAGTGAAAAAGAATCAAACAGAAGTTAATTATAGGGGGGGCTAGATTCCTTGATGTGTTTCAGACAATTTAAGTTAAAATAAACAGAATGCAGGAAGCATCTCTCACAAGCAGAATTCAGTTGAAATTCTGTGTTGGCTAAAAGCATTTACAACACGTGATAACTAAATGGCTGTATTAACAGTAAGCTGGACTATTGGGATAGTCAAGCTGAGTAGAAAGTGAGTTCGGAGATGCAAGACCCCAGAGTTAAAGAATATTTGATCCAGGAGAGCTTGAGAATGAGGTGGCAATGCTCAAGATGCTAGCAAAGCCTGTATAGAACGGAGAGTCTACAACTGTGGGAAAGTTGAAGGATATTTGAAGGAATAAACTTCCCAAAGTGAAAGCACTAGAAATCTCAACCCGTATTTGAAACTCTGAAATATATCGAGACCAAGAGGTTAATTGTCAAATTTCTGAGAAGGAGGACTTGGGTTTTTGGGGATGCAAGTCAAACGTGTAGACAGAAATTTGAGTTAGGAAGTTGCACCAGTATACATTGCACTTTTAATATCTTCAACTTAATTGACTAAGAAATATTACTTCCGTGTACTTTGATTTTTGTACAGTTTCATTATTTTGTTTTAAATGTGAACTTCATGGTTTCATTCTTCTCGCAAATACCTGGGGTTTTCAAATTTTCAAAAAAATAATAAAAATATTGCTGGTCTCCCAAGAGATCATAACAGAAAATATAGGACACAATTCTGAAATATGCAAATGACACCAAACTTGGAAATGTAGTAAATATGTTGACGATATAATAGACTTCAAGATGAGACAGGCTGGTGGAATAATGGGCACATGATAGATGGAATTCAACATAGAAAAGCTTGAGGGGATACATTTTGGGAGAGATTAATTCAATTTAATGGTAAAACTTTGAAGGGATTACAGGAAGACGGATTTTTAAGGGATAATGGCCAATTCACCTACCCTGCACATCTTTGGATTGTGGGGGTGAGACCCATGCAGACACGGGGAGAATCTGCAAACTTCACATGGACAGTGACCCGGGATTGAACCCGGGTCCTCGGTGCCATGAGGCAGCAGTGTTAACCACTGCACCACCATGCCGTCCTATGCAGTAAGAGAGATAACTGGGGTTGCCTTTGCATAAATCTTGGAACGTTGGAAGAACAAGAAGTATAAAGGATCCTGGGGTTTATAAATAGAAAAAAATAAGTTATCCTAAACCCATTTAAAACACCAGGAATTTATCCTAACCCAACATAAAACACCAGTTTGGCCCTAGCTGAAGTATTGAGACCAATTCTGGGCATCACATTTTAGGAAGGGTGTGAAGGCTTTGTAGAGGGCACAAAAAAAGACTAGAATGATTTCATGATGAGGGATTACAGTTACTGGAATAGACTAGAGAAGCTGGAGTTGTTCTCCTCAGAGCAGAGATATCAACGATGAAATTTGATAGATGTTTAAAATCATTAAGGGTTTATATGGCGTAAAGAGACACTGTTTCCAATAGCTAACAGGTCAATACAAGAGAGCACTCATTTTAGGCAACTGGCAAAAAACTAGGGACAACCTGAGAAAAAACATTTACGCAGAAATTTGTTCGGATTTGGAATGCAATATCTGATATAGTGGTAGATACTGAAAGGAAACTGGATGAACACTTGAATGAGATATAACGTTGCAGGCTAATAACAATTACAGACATAACAATTCAAACTTGGACATTTGACATAATCATTCCTCTCTCTCTTTCTCTCCTCCCCCTCCCCCCCCCCCCTCAATTTGATAAAGAATTACCACCAATTACATTTTCTGCACACCACATTACATTTCAGTGTCAAAATCAGAACAAAAGTTAGTTTTGTGCTCATGGCTATAATGTAGAACCAACTTCAAAGAGTTTAGTTCTTCTGTTCATTGATGGCAGCGTGGTTGCGAAGGGAATGTTTGTTGTTTAACATCATTCTATCCAGTGGCCAGATGAAAGTAAAGCTAATAGTATAAAATGTTGAATGTTTTAAATCCATACCCACAAGGAGTTTAAACCATTCTTTAAAAATCTCAACTCGTGAACAAAAGCCCGCAGAAAAAAATGCATCACACCACTGTCGCCCAGATGTAATTTTTTATTTATTAATTTTTTTTTAAAAAACAGATGCAAACTCCAACTGTGCCCATTTTCAACAGGGACCAAGAGAATGCAGTCACTGAGCTTTGATGCATCAGGACCAAAAATCACTTTTATTGTTCTTCCAATGTGTGTGTCATGGGTTTAAGTAATCAACTGCTATGAGCACTACAGCAAGCAATACCTTACTCCACTAATATACAGCTCAAAATGCCCTCTCTCGATAACTCAAAAACCCACAATTTTATTTCAGACAACGTTGTACTTCAAATGAATAGTGTACCCAAGTATCACATCCATTGTCTCTTACATGCACCCAAGCAACAAGTCATCTGAGTGAAGAATAAGAGGGTACTTATGAAGCTTATTTATAAGCATTTGTTGTACTTCCATATTATTCATGCAGAAAACTGCTAGTTTGGAATATCTCAGCCAACAAATTGCATATTACATTGTTTAAAATATAAAAACATCCAAAGCACACTAAAGGAAAAATAGCTAAACACAAGAGCTTTTGCGAGGCAAGATTGGAGAATCAAAATTTGATAAATTACCTTCAGTCCCAAATGATTTTGGAAAATTAAGCAACCAAGGATTAACAATAAAGAGGAGACTTAATCAACATCCCCAGCCTCAATTATGGTGTAATCCAAAACACAAGGGCAAAAGGCAAGGCTGAAGCATTCATAATAGTTTTCAGCCAAGTGGTGCCAATTGGATATTCCTTCTTTGTCTCTTCCCGAGGTCTTCACTTTCACAGATGCCAGTCTTCAGTCAGTGTGTGTGATATCAGGTGTCTGTATTGACTCTCTGGCAGAGACATTCTTTTTTTATTGTAAATATTTTATTGAAAATTTTTGGTCAACCAACACAGTACATTGTGCATCCTTTACACAATATTATAACAACACAAATAACAATGACCTATTTTATAAACAAAAAATGAATGAATCAATAATAAATAACAAAAATGAAAACTAACCCTAATTGGCAACTGCCTTATCACAAGTAGCACTCTCCAAAAATATAATTTAACAGTCCAATATATAATTACCTGTAGCAACGACCTATACATATTATACAGTATATATTAACAACCCTGAGAGTCCTTCTGGTTCCTCCTCTCTTTCCCCCCCCCCCCCCCCCCGATCCTGGGCTGCTGCTGCTGCTGCCTTCTTTTTTCCATTCCATCTATCTTTCTGCGAGGTATTCGACGAACGGTTGCCACCGCCTGGTAAACCCTTGAGCCGACCCCCTTAGGACAAACTTAATCCGCTCTAGCTTTATAAACCCCGCCATGTCATTTATCCAGGTCTCCACCCCCGGGGGCTTGGCTTCTTTCCACATTAGCAATATCCTGCGCCGGGCTACTAGGGACGCAAAGGCCAAAACATCGGCCTCTCTCGCCTCCTGCACTCCCGGCTCTTGTGCAACCCCAAATATAGCCAACCCCCAGCTTGGTTCGACCCGGACCCCTACTACTTTTGAAAGCACCTTTGTCACCCCCATCCAAAACCCCTGTAGTGTCGGGCATGACCAAAACATATGGGTATGATTCGCTGGGCTTCTCGAGCACCTCGCACACCTATCCTCCACCCCAAAAAATTTACTGAGCCGTGCTCCAGTCATATGCGCCCTGTGTAATACCTTAAACTGAATCAGGCTTAGCCTGGGACACGAGGACGACGAGTTTACCCTGCTCAGGGCATCTGCCCACAGCCCCTCCTCGATCTCCTCCCCCAGCTCTTCTTCCCATTTCCCTTTTAGTTCATCTACCATAGTCTCCCCTTCGTCCCTCATTTCCCTATATATATCTGACACCTTACCATCCCCCACCCATGTCTTTGAGATCACTCTGTCCTGCACCTCTTGTGTCGGGAGCTGCGGGAATTCCCTCACCTGTTGCCTCGCAAAAGCCCTCAGTTGCATATACCTGAATGGATTCCCTTGGGGCAACCCATATTTCTCGGTCAGCGCTCCCAGACTCGCGAACTTCCCATCCACAAACAGATCTTTCAGTTGCGTTATTCCTGCTCTTTGCCACATTCCATATCCCCCATCCATTCCCCCCGGGGCAAACCTATGGTTGTTTCTTATCGGGGACCCCCCCAAGGCTCCAGTCTTTCCCCTATGCCGTCTCCACTGTCCCCAAATCTTCAGTGTAGCCACCACCACCGGGCTTGTGGTGTAGTTCCTCGGTGAGAACGGCAATGGGGCTGTCACCATAGCCTGTAGGCTAGTCCCCCTACAGGACGCCCTCTCTAATCTCTTCCACGCCGCTCCCTCCTCCTCTCCCATCCACTTACTCACCATTGAAATATTAGCGGCCCAATAATACTCACTTAGGCTCGGTAGTGCCAGCCCCCCCCTATCCCTGCTACGCTGTAAGAATCCCTTCCTCACTCTCGGGGTCTTCCCGACCCACACAAAACCCATGATGCTCTTTTCAATCCTTTTAAAAAAAGCCTTCGTGATCACCACCGGGAGGCACTGAAACACAAAGAGTAATCTCGGGAGGACCACCATCTTAACCGCCTGCACCCTCCCTGCCAGTGACAGGGATACCATATCCCATCTCTTGAAATCCTCCTCCATTTGTTCCACCAACCGCGTTAAATTTAATCTATGCAATGTGCCCCAATTCTTGGCTATCTGGATCCCCAGGTAACGAAAGTCCCTTGTTACCTTCCTCAACGGTAGGTCCTCTATTTCTCTACTCTGCTCCCCTGGATGCACCACAAACAACTCACTTTTCCCCATGTTCAATTTATACCCTGAAAAATCCCCAAACTCCCCAAGTATCCGCATTATTTCTGGCATCCCCTCCGCCGGGTCTGCCACGTATAGTAGCAAATCGTCCGCATACAAAGATACCCGGTGTTCTTCTCCTCCTCTAAGTACTCCCCTCCACTTCTTGGAACCCCTCAACGCTATCGCCAGGGGCTCAATCGCCAGTGCAAACAATAATGGGGACAGAGGGCATCCCTGCCTTGTCCCTCTATGGAGCCGAAAATATGCAGATCCCCGTCCATTCGTGACCACGCTCGCCATTGGGGCCCTATACAACAGCTGCACCCATCTAACATGCCCCTCTCCAAAACCAAATCTCCTCAACACCTCCCACAAATAATCCCACTCCACTCTATCAAATGCTTTCTCGGCATCCATCGGCACTACTATCTCCGTTTCCCCCTCTGGTGGGGCCATCATCATTACCCCTAACAGCCTCCGTATATTCGTGTTCAGCTGTCTCCCCTTCACAAACCCAGTTTGGTCCTCGTGGACCACCCCCGGGACACATTCCTCTATTCTCATTGCCATTACCTTGGCCAGGATCTTGGCATCTACATTTAGGAGGGAAATAGGTCTATAGGACCCGCATTGTAGCGGGTCCTTTTCCTTCTTTAAGAGAAGCGATATCGTTGCTTCAGACATAGTCGGGGGCAGTTGTCCCCTTTCCTTTGCCTCATTAAAGGTCCTCGTCAATACCGGGGCGAGCAAGTCCACATATTTTCTATAGAATTCGACTGGGAATCCATCCGGTCCCGGGGCCTTTCCCGCCTGCATGCTCCTAATTCCTTTCACCACTTCTTCTACCTCGATCTGTGCTCCCAGTCCCACCCTTTCCTGCTCTTCCACCTTGGGAAATTCCAGCCGATCCAAGAAGCCCATCATTCTCTCCCTCCCATCCGGGGGTTGAGCTTCATATAATTTTTTATAAAATGTCTTGAACACTCCATTCACTCTCTCCGCTCCCCGCTCCATCTCTCCTTCCTCATCCCTCACTCCCCCTATTTCCCTCGCTGCTCCCCTTTTCCTCAATTGGTGTGCCAGCAACCTGCTCGCCTTCTCCCCATATTCGTACTGTACACCCTGTGCCTTCCTCCATTGTGCCTCTGCAGTGCCCGTAGTCAGCAAGTCAAATTCTACATGTAGCCTTTTCCTTTCCCTGTACAGTCCCTCCTCCGGTGCTTCCGCATATTGTCTGTCCACCCTCAAAAGTTCTTGCAGCAACCGCTCCCGTTCCTTACTCTCCTGCTTCCCTTCTCTAGGTCCGGAATGCGTCCTAGCATCCGCCTCATAAAATTGGCATCATCCCAGTTCGGGGCATATACGTTTACCAAAACCACAGTCTCCCCCTGTAGTTTGCCACTCACCATCACGTATCTGCCCCCGTTATCCGCCACTATAGTCTTTGCCTCGAACATTACCCGCTTCCCCACTAATATAGCCACCCCCCTGTTTTTCGCATCTAGCCCCGAATGGAACACCTGCCCCACCCATCCTTTGCGTAGCCCAACCTGTATCTCCCCCAGGCGGTGCCCCCCCGCCCATCCCCTCCCATACCAGCTCCCCCCTCTCCCCAGCAGCAGCAACCCAGTAATTCCCCCCTCCCACCCACCCCCGCTAGCGTAATTACTCCCCCCATGTTGCTCCCAGAAGTCAGCAAACTCTGGCCGACCTCGGCTTCCCCCCGTGACCTCGGCTCGCACCGTGCGACGCCCCCTCCTTCCTGCTTCTCTATTCCCGCCATGATTATCATAGCGCTGGAACCAAGCCCGCGCTTCTCCCTTGGCCCCGCCCCCAATGGCCAACGCCCCATCTCCTCCACCTCCCCTCCTCACCACCTGTGGGAGAGAGAAAAGTTACCACATCGCAGGATTAGTACATAAAACTCCTCTTTCCCCCCTTTTTAACCCCCCTCTTTGCCCCCCACCACTCTGTTCAAACGTTCTTTTTAATAATCCGCTCATTCCAGTTTTTCTTCCACAATAAGAGTCCACGCTTCATCCGCCGTCTCATAGTGGTGCCTCCCTCGATGTGACCCACAGTCTTGCCGGTTGCAGCATTCCAAATTTTATCTTCTTTTTATGAAGCACCGCCTTGGCCCGATTAAAGCTCGCCCTCCTTCTCGCCACCTCCGCACTCCAGTCTTGATAAACGCGGATCACCGCGTTCTCCCATTTACTGCTCCAAGTTTTCTTTGCCCATCTAAGGACCATTTCTCTATCCTTAAAACGGAGGAATCTCACCACCATGGCTCTGGGAATTTCTCCTGCTCTCGGCCCTCGCGCCATCACTCGGTATGCTCCCTCCACCTCCAACGGACCCGCCGGGGCCTCCGCTCCCATTAACGAGTGCAGCATCGTGCTCACATATGCCCCGACGTCCGCTCCCTCCACACCTTCAGGAAGACCAAGAATCCTCAGGTTGTTCCTCCTTGCGTTGTTCTCCAGTGCCTCCAACCTTTCCACACATCGTTTCTGATGTGCCTCATGCGTCTCCGTCTTCACCACCAGGCCCTGTATGTCGTCCTCATTCTCGGCTGCCTTTGCCTTCACGACCCGAAGCTCCCGCTCCTGGGTCTTTTGTTCCTCCTTTAACCCTTCGATCGCCTGTAGTATCGGGGCCAACAGCTCTTTCTTCATTTCCTTTTTGAGCTCTTCCACACAGCATTTCAAGAACTCTTGTTGTTCAGGGCCCCATGTTAAACTGCCACCTTCCGACGCCATCTTGGTTTTTGCTTGCCTTCCTTGCCGCTGTTCTAAAGGATCCACTGCAATCCGGCCACTTTCTCCTCCTTTTTCCATTCGTATCCAGGGGGGATTCCCTTCTGGTTTACCGCACAGTGTTTTTAGCCGTCAAAATTGCCGTTGGGGCTCCTATCAAGAGCCCAAAAGTCCGTTTCACCGGGAGCTGCCGAAACGTGCGACTCAGCTGGTCATCGCCGCACCCGGAAGTCCTGGCAGAGACATTCAATTGATCTCACTTCTCATGGCCCCATAAAGATTTTCCCTTTTGAGTATTTATTCAATTCCCCTTTAAAAGGTACTACTGCATCTGCTTCTACTGCTTTCTGGCAGTACATTATAGATCATGACAGCTCACTATTTTCTTTACAATTCAGAGGAATCTGTCATGGGGTTATGATCTATCAGAAAGTTTTCCTTACTTACATTATCAAAACTATTAATAATTCTGAACACCTCAATCAATTCTCCATCTAACCTACTCTGCTCCAAGGAGAACAAACCCAGTTTCTCCACAAAACTGAAATCCCCCCATCCCTGGTTCCATTCTTGTAAAAAAAAAATGAAAAATGCTGGAAACATAGTCGAACTGGCAGCATCTTCGGAGAGAAAGTCAACATTTCAGGTCTGTGGCCTTTCATCGGACCTTTCATCACTTCAATTCTAGTAAATCTCTTCTGTACCCAGAAAAGCTGTAACATCCTTCCTGAAATGTGGCAACAGGAATTTAACGCAATACTTCAGTTAGTCTACAAAGTAATAAGACCATAAGACTTAGAAGCAGAAGTAGGTCATTCGGCCCATCAAGTCTGCTCCGCCATTCAATGAGATCATGACTGATCTGGTGATAATCCTCAACTCCACTTTATCCCCCAAATCCTTGATTCCTTAACTGATTAAAATCTGTATCTCAGCCTTGAACAGATTTAACGTCCCAGTCTCTGCAGCTGTCTGCAGTGAAGAATTCCAGATTCGCTACCTTCAGAGAAGAAATGACTCATCACTGTCTTAAAACACCCCTTACCCTGAGATTATGCCCTCTAGTTCCAGACTCTCCCAAAAGGGGAAACAACCTCTCAACATCTAGTGTTGAGCCCCCTGAGAATACTATATGTCTGAATAAGGTCTCCTCTCATTCTTCTAAACTCCAGGAAGGAAAAGGGCAGCATGTGCATGAGAATTCAAACACTTCCCAAGTTACACACCATCCCAATTTGGCGATATGTTCACAAATTCTTCAGCAGGACAAAATTCCAGAACTCTTACCTAACAGCACTTAGGGAGCACTTCTGCCACTGGGATGCAGCAAGTCAGGTGGCTAATCAATGCCTTCTATATATAAATTAGGAAATTATTTGTTTCCTCAAGCTTGCTCCATTTGTAAAGATCACAGCTAACTAGATTGTGGCCTTAAGTCCATTTTCCTAGGTACTCCCTAGTCAATCCTATCTTAGCCTTAAATATGTTCAATGACCTTGTCACCACTGCGCTCTGGCACAGACAGTCCCACAAACTAACAACCTTCCAGAGGAAAAAAATTCTCATCACAGAGCCTTAACAGGAGACCCCCTTCTTTTAAACTGTCACCTAGCTCTAATTTCTCCGACAAGAGGAACAAGAACAACTAGGTATGGACAATATACGCTGGCATTGTCAGTAAATGAATTATTATTTTTTTAATAAATGTTTTATTGAAAATTTTTTCCCAAACAACAATTTTTCCCCTCTTACAAAGCAAACGCAACAATAACAATACAGAAATTTTAAACAATACACAAGTAACAAAACCCCTTTATCTTTGACCTAAACTAAACCCCCCCCCCCTCCCCCCTGGGTTGCTGCTGCTGGTCATCTGTCTTCCCTCTAACGTTCCCCTAGGTAGTCGAGAAATGGCTGCCACCGCCTGGTGAACCCTTGAGCCGATCCTCTCAGGGCAAACTTTATCTGCTCCAGTTTAATGAACCCCGCCATATCATTTACCCAGGCCTCCAGTCCGGGGGGTTTCGCCTCCTTCCACATGAGTAGGATCCTGCGCCGGGCTACTAGGGACGCAAAGGCCACAACGTCGGCCTCTTTCGCCTCCTGCACTCCCGGCTCTTCCGCAACTCCAAATAGAGCTAACCCCCAGCCTGGTTTGACCCGGGCCTTCACCACCCGCAAAATCACTCCCGTCACTCCCTTCCAATACCCTTCCAGTGCCGGGCATGCCCAAAACATATGTGCGTGGTTTGCCGAGTAAATGAATTATTAACAATGAATTTGAAAAAGGTGCTTGGGTAGAAAAAAGGAAGTAGCAGATTTGAGAGTAACAAGGTCCAAAGATTGGGATGACTGCTCATGGCCGAAGCAAAGCAAAAGACAATCCCACCAAAAGGTGTGGGTGGGAGCACTCATGATCCCAGAAGGATTTTGGGGATGGGGTGGTCATGGAGGTTTTCCAGGATAAATGTATGGATGATTATCCAAGGCCCTTAGTGTTGGGTGGGGTTACTGGGTTATGGGGATAGGGTGGAGGTGTTGACCTTGGGTAGGGTGCTCTTTCCAAGAGCTGGTGCAGACTCGATGGGCCGAATGGCCTCCTTCTGCACTGTAAATTCTATGATAATTCTATGATTATTAGTGTATAAATGAAAGGATTAAATAATCTTAGAACCAACAGATATTTGAGAAAAATCCTAACAGCTTACTAAAATTACTGATAATTGTTTCAATTTAACAGTACGATTAAGACCTTGTTCATTCATTTATGATTTGTAACCTTATGGCTAAAACATGCAGCTCCATAAATGATTACAGACTAGACAGCTAATCTTTTAAAAGCGTATGATTTAAGGCATTTAATAACTATTAAGTAATTCGAAGAAACTATTTTGGTGTAATAAAAGGTTTTTTTTTTTAAAGAGCTTTTCTTTTTGAATGAGTGAGTCTAGGGTAAAGCTTAAATTTGGCCAATAGCATTTAGAGAGAAGGAAAACAGAAGACAATGTTGACAATGTCTCTTCAAATCTAACATGAATTATTCAGAGTTGCAATATTTTGTTACTGTCCAAAATGAACTCTGTTTAGGCTGACTATATATAAACATACTTCTGACAACCAGCAATAGAATTACTACTCAAATACAGTTGAAAAGAGCAACTCATTGTTCCATAGATGACACTGTGGCGCAGTGGCTAGCACTGCTGTCTTACAGCACGAGGGACTATGGTTCAATTCCAACCTTGGGTGACTGTGTGGAGTTTGCACTCTCTCTCCCATGTCCCCATGGGTTTCGTCCCCCACTACAGTTAGGTGGATTGACCATGATAAAATTGCCCCTTTGTGTCCAGGGATGTGGCTAGATGGGGTTATGGGGATAGGGTGGGGAAGTTGGCTTGGGTAGGGTGCTCGGTCGAAGAGTCTCCTTCTATACTGTAGGGATTCTATGAAATCTAGGGCAGCACGGTAGCACAGTGGGTAGCACTGTTGCTTCACAGCTCCAGGGTCCCAGGTTCAATTCCCGGTTTGGGTCACTGTCTGTGCGGAGTCTGCACATTCTCCCCATGTCTGCGTGGGTTTCCTCCGGGTGCTCAGGTTTCCTCCCACAAGTCCCGAAAAACATGCTGATAGGTAATTTGGGCATTCTGAATTCTCCCTCTGTGTACCCAAATGTGGCGACAAGGGCTTTTCACAGTAACTTCATTGCAGTGTTAAATGTAAGCCTACTTGTGACAATAAAGATCATGAAAAATCTATAACATGTTCGGTATTTTGATTTCAATGGACAAAATACAGCAATTCGTTGCTAAATGACCCAGTGGAGAAGGCATAATTTAATGCGTTAGTGAAACCTCACAAAATAGAATGGCAGTGTGAACTGCTCTCGGCCTTGGGCAACTCACCCAGAGAATGGAGAGAAAAAGAAAACCTGAACTCCCCTTTACACAGAACTGTACCTGTATAGTTGCAGTGGTCCTATCTCTAGCCTCACAGCCAAATTAATAACCATTTACGCTGAAGTACCATACCTGCAAACTTCCACAGTACCCAATGCCAGAGAAACACAAACTTCACACAGGGGTAAAGCACCAGAACAACTTGTGTAGTAAAGACACTTCACAGGGCTTTCAAATATAATTTGTCACTAAGTTACTTAAAGGAATGTCATGTTAGATGATCAAAACCTCAATGAAAGAGATAGATTTTTTGAAGCTTCATAAAGAAAGGGGAGGATTAGGGATGCTTTAGAGCAGAGATAACAGAGCTGCAGGAGATTTCAGAGTAGCCAGGATCGGTGCCATGGAGAGATTTGAAAAGCAGCATGATCATTTTAAAATCATGGGATTGCTTGCTTGAACAAGAACCAAAGTAGGTCAGTAAGCATAGGCGTGAAGGTTGAATGGGACTTGGTGTGATTTAAAATACACGCAGAGCTCAGGATAATCATAATTTACAGAGGATGGAAGAGAACACAGGATAGCCAAGTTGAGGTAACATAGGCATGGGCGAGGGTTTCAGTGGAAGATGAGCCGAGGCAAGGTATTGTTACTGACGTGGAAATAATAAGAATCTTTATTATTGTCACAAGTAGGCTTATATTAACACTGCAATGAAGTTACTGTGAAAATCCCTTAGTCGCCACACTCCGGCGCCTGTTTGGGTACACAAGAGGGAGAATTCAGAATGTCCAAATTACCTAACAGCACGTCTTTCGGGGCTTGTGGGAGGAAACCGGAGCACCCGGAGAAAATCCATGCAGACACAGGGAGAATGTGCAGACTCCACAGAGTGACCCGAGCGGGCATCAAACCCGGGACCCTGGCGCCGTGAAGCAACAGTGCAACCACTGTGCTACCATGCCGATCTTTGTGTTATCCTTTGACAAGCACAACAAAATGAGTGCAGTATTAATAACATTTTGGGGAAAGTAGATGAAAGTTGGACACTTCTCTGCCAAACAGCCCCCTTTTATCAAATGTCTTGAGCTTGAACTGAAACTAAGATAGCATGGGAAAAATAAATGCTCTGGTAATATCGCGTTCACAATGAATTCTGTAGCCACGTAAAATGGCTGCGTTCCGATTAATTTGGCCAAAACCCAGTTTAAAATGGCTAACCCGAAAGACTGCTGGGAAAAGCAGCTAAGAAGACACAAGCAGGCAGCTGCAGACAGTATTGCATATTCGGCTCTGGGAAGTTAGCCCAGATCGATACTCAGGGCTATCAACCCAGGTATTTGCAGTTGCATTCAGGACTGTTTGCAGCCCATCTATTCAGACATCCAGTTAAATCGGCTATCCCCGGGAACAATTGCAACATATTAGCAATGCAATTGAATACCGGGCCAGACCTGTCGGCGCCTGCAGTGGCCGAAACAAAGACAGGTGAGCGACCACCCCCCGATCGAGGAATCGCCTCACCATTGGACACATCGACCCCAGAGATTGGGGACAGATCCAATCACTTGGGACTCGGGGTCAAGGGCCGCCCCGGGGGGCGGGAAGCCCCTGGTCCCTATAAAAGTGAGGGTCCAAGTTCAGATCTCTCTCTCTCCCCTCTTCGCCTGCTCGAGACCTTCGCAAGACCAGCAACCGGCAACTGTAAGTTTGAATCCAGCGATCGCTATCCGGTAGAGACATGTAGCAGCCTTTTGAATCCCGCGGGCCAGATCGGATTGGACAAGCCATTCGTTTCCCTGACCTGGTGGGCTCTTCCTAAGTTAAGTATTGGCCAGTAGTGATAGGTTTATTATATAGAAAGTAGTATTAGGGTATTAATATTGCTTGTTGTATATAATAAATGACCGTTGTTTTAATCCTTACTAAACGGTGTGCTGTATTATTAATCATAACCTGAACTTGAACCACGTGGCGGTATCATAAAGATACCTGGCGACTCATGAGCAAAGGTGACGTATTCGGAGCAAATAGACTAAGGTTAAAAAGAGCAACAATTCTCATTAAAAGGCCGCAAGGCTGAACACCACCATCATTATGAAGACCGCTAAATATGACGAGATTACACTTCATGTCATGCAAGGAAAGAACAGGAGTGGAGGGAGATTGAGTGCGAGAGTTGGGAAAGCATTTCAAGAGGCATGAGCAAGTCAAAGCTTCAATTTGTAAAAGTATAATCCTACTTCCCCCACCGCAGGCCAAATTCAACCCAGGTCTCGGTATCCTGGCCCGTGGACCCAGTGTTCAAAATGCCAGGAAGTGAAATCAAAGATTTGCAAGGAGTTGCTTCTGTGATCGATCAGCAGCAAATACGGAAGATAAACAGTCTGATTTGAGTAGCGCGGGGGGGGGGGGGAAATAGAACACTAGAGCTGGACACACACAAACGCTCACTTTCTCACTCCCCAATGGTCATTTTTATTAATTATACTGCAGCGCTGAGGACCCGGGTTCGAATCGCGGCCCTGTGTCACTGTCCTTGTGGAGTTTGCACATTCTCCCCATGTCTGCGTGGGTTTCACCCCCACAACTCAAAGATGTGCAGGGTAGGTGGATTGGCCACGCTAAATTGTCCCTTAATAGGAAAAATATATAATTGGGTACTCTAAATTTAAAAAAAGAATAATTTTTTATTAATTATTTTGAATTATAAATTTATTGCTCTGATTGCTTTATTTTTATTCCTTTCTTCATACCTCGACTATTTTTTTGAAATTTATGTTTAATGTTGAAAATCTTCTCAAATTTTGCTCATCCGCCCCATGATGAAACAGCCACCACTCGTGCAACATTAAGACAAGACTGTTACACATCTGTCGTCCACCTCACAACCAATCCAAGCAACAAGGTTGCACTGTGCTTTTATTTTCTGCTAATAATCTCATGCAAAACTGTAACAAATGCCTTCTGGAACTTCATGTAGGTGATATCCACAGAAAACTTATGTTAGTAACTTTTTCAAAATAAATTCAATTGGATCAGTCAAATTAAGTCTCTGATCAGCTCATACATGGAAAACTGCTTGGTCGGTGCATCCATGATGATCAGGAATTTCCCATATGGATGTGGGCCTGTAACTACCTGCTTTTTCAATAATTGAGTGACATTTGCAATTTCCAATCCAAAGCCAAATTTTCTAAATCCAAGAAGCTTTGAAAAATACACCTACAATTTCTTCACTCATTTCTTATATTGCAGTGGAAATGGTCATATCCTGAAGACCATATTTTCCCCAGTAATATTTCTTGAAAAACATTAAATACACCTGGATTTATTTTTTTGTTTTCTCTGTATCGCTGCTATTTATCCTTTCTCCACCAAGAACAAGTGCTCATTTACAAGTGCTATTTCTTTTATTTTTTATGTTAACCTGCTTTGTATCTACATTTTAATGGGCCCACAAAGCCTTTTATCACTGGCCTAATTCTGCTCCTATATCTTATGAACCACTTATACTTATTTATTTTTTTGTAGATGTTTACCTTTGATATCCTATGCAAGTTTTTTCATGCTCCTTTTTCTATTTCTTGTTACTTCCTTCGTATCCCTTTGCTCCTTTTATAGCTGTCAGTCAGCATGTATTGCAATTTCCTTTGTATTTCTGAGAGTCTCTTAGTTTCTTATATCCTTTGTAGGCCATAATTGCTTAACTCTACAAGTCGAGTCTATGCCTTTTAGGGATATGTTCTGGTTTTGTATTGTATCAAGTATTTTTTTTTTTTTTTAAATACTACCCATTGTTTGTAGGTTTGTCCATTTGCAGTTCAGCTCAGCTTACTGTGCTCTATTTATTTCACATAAATTTACCACTTCGGTTTACAACTCTTCCCTTGCCCATCTCAGTCCCAGGGTATCGCTGTAGGAGTTCCTCAGGACTGTGTCCTAGGCCCAATCTTCAGCTCCTTATCAATGATCTTCCTTCATCATAAGTACAAATGTTTGCACAATGTTCAGCATCATTTGTGACTCCTCAGATACTGAAGCAGTCTGTATCCATATGCAGCAAGACCTGGACAATATTCCGGTTTGGGTTGATAAGTGCCATGTAACATTTGCGCACTAAGTGCCAGGTAATGACCATCTTCAACGAGAGAATCTAACCATCTCCCCATGTCATTCAATGGCATTACCATCACTGAACCCCCCCCCCCCCCCCATTAACAGCATCCTGATGGTTACCATGGAGCAGAATCAGATTTGGTGGAGCCATATAAATACAGTGGCTACAAGAGGTCAGAAGTTATGCATTCTGCAGCAAGTAACTCACCTCCTTCCTGACTTCCTAAAGCTTGCCCACTATCTACAAGGCGTAAGTCACTAGTGTGATGGAATATTCTCCATTTGCCTGAATGAGTGCAGCTCCAATAACACAAGAAATTTGATGCAATCCAGGTCAAAGAAACCTGTTTGATTGGCACCCAATCCACCACAATAAATATTCACTTCCTCCACCAACGCATAATGGCAGCACTGTACACCATTTACAAGATACACTGAAGTAACTCACCAAGGCTGCTCTGACGGTACCTTCCAAAGCCACAACCTCTACCACCTGGAATGCAAAGGGCAGCAGATGCATGGAAACACCACCACTTGCAGGTTCACCTCAAACATACACCATCTTGACTTTGAACTATATCACCGATCCTTTACTGTTACCGTGTCAAAAGACTGGAAATCTCTCTTCTGAACGGTGTTGTGTTAACGGTCTTTCTAACAGCAGTAGAGGTGTTCCTACATGTGGACTGCAGCAGTTCACCTTCTCAAGGGCAATTAGAAATGGTCAATAAATGCTCTGATCCAGCGATCCCCATAGCTCATGAACAAATATATAAATGGTCTATTTATTTGCAAGATGTTCCCTCACCACCACATTGCTAACTAATTCAGGTTTGTTGCAGCACTCGCTAAAGCTACTGGAGGCCTGTTCCCTTGTCACATCTTAAACACTGTTGCAGAAAATTCTCAAACACATGCAGCAAATTTATTGCCTTTAGCACTTCAACTGCCTGCTTCTCCCAATACATATGAAAACTAAAATTTCCGATAATTATTGCAATGTTTCTCCATCATTGCAATCTGGAACATGGATGGTCTGGCGAGTACCTCTTTAAGGGGCCTTGCATCCTTTGTTGTTTCATAACTCTACCCATAGTGTTTTCACTGCCTTACTGAAACAACAGATCCTGTTCAACACAGTAGTATCATGTATATTGCTATGCAACATTTGACAGATATCGCTATCACACTTCTGGAAAAATATCAAATTTAAAAGTGGCTCATAAGTTTACACAATGTACCAAGCATGAAAACCTTACAGGATCATGTTTCATTCATCCAATCAGCTATTGTTATTAAAAAGGTTACAGGGAAAACTACCCTCGTTTAAGTTACACAAAATTTGCACAATTACTATAAGCATTTTCAGAAGACGATTACACGGACTTCCCACAATTTTCAAATAATCCACATCTACACTTCCCAATGAACAAAATTTGATGAATCCAGGACAACAGGGGTAAGAATATTGTTTGACATGACCATATATTCAAATTGTGCATGAAGTAACACTTAGCACATCCACCAGAACATTTGCTGGAATATGCCATCAGCACAAGTATCTACCAACATCCTCAAACAAGTTCTCAAATTCTCTCACATCTACAAGCTTTACATGTAACTAGCTTTTCCACTTCTTTAGTGTAGCACTATTATACGCGTGACAGTAGAGGGCTTGTCAGGTCAAAACATTCTCCCTACTAACGAGTAAGAAATTCAAGATCAGTTTGTCTAATAAATAATTACCCCATTATAATGACAAAGAACACACAAAAATCAAATATTGAAGTCATTCTCATGCATTTTTCATGTTTGAACATACTTCAGTAAACCACCGAAACTTCAGTAAACCACCGAATTGCCAATATGAAATTGTATGCATTAGGCAAAAAATATTAAGGTTTGCATCCAAACATGATCTTGTATATAAACTCAAACCACAGTTTCAAACCAGTTTTTCCAAAGTTAAACGACTCTCACAGGTTTGCAATTAATGCAAGCATATTTTGAAAACATATTACATCAATGGCAAAGGCATCATATAATGGTGCAGTGGTTAGCACTGCTGCCTCACGGCATCGAGGACCGAGGTTCGATCCCAACTTTGGGTCATTGTCCGTGTGGGGTTTGCACATTCTCCCCGTGTCTACGTGGGTCTCACCCCCACAACCCAAAAGATGTGCAAGGTAGGTGGATTAGCCACACTAAATTGTCCCTTAATTGGAAAAAGAATTGGCTCTAAATTTATATTTTTAAAATTACATCAATGGCAGTCACCAATTCCATATTGCTAAGCTGACTAGTTATTCTTAGCTTTATGTTAATTGTGTGGTGTTCTGATATTTAGGAGTAGCAACTGGCAATAGATTTTTAAGCTTAAATTCTGTCTTCGCTTACAATCATGAGGGGACCAAATCATTTCCACCTGAATGCGTGGTCAGTTGCATTTACACACCAGGGCACGACCTTACTGAAGCTTACAGAAAACTGAGGCGCCTAGATAGAGGTGGATAGAATGTTTCCACGAGTAGGAAAAACTAGAACCCGAGGGCACAGCCTCAGACTGAAGGAACAATTCTTTAAAACAAAGATGAGGAGGAGTTTCTTCAGCCAGAGTGGTGAATCTGTGGAAGGAACTCTTTGCCACAGAAGGCTGCGGAGGCTATGTCACTGAGTATCATTAAAGACAGAGATAGAAAGGTTCTTGATTAATAAGATCAGGGTCATGGGGAGAAGGCAGGAGAAAGGGGATGAGAAACATATATCAGCCATGTTTGAATGGTGAAGCAGACTCGATGGGCCAAATGGCCTAATGCTGCTCCTCTGAAACAAGGAATTTCCCTGGACATAATCAATGTGTTTTGCACATGTTCAACTCCTGCACAATTGTTCTAAAATAATGGTGAAGCAGACTCGATGGGCCAAATGGCCTAATGCTGCTCCTCTGAAACAAGGAATTTCCCTGGACATAATCAATGTGTTTTGCACATGTTCAACTCCTGCACAATTGTTCTAAAATAATGATTATTCCAGTCATAGGGACACATCAAAAGTGGTTTATTAACTTAAAATGCTACAGTAATAATATTTTTTCTTAAATAAATTTAGAGTACCCAATTCATTTTTTCCAATTAAGGGGCAATTTAGCGTGGCATGCACATCTTTGGGTTGTGGGGGCAAAACCCATGCAAACACGGGGAGAATGTACAAACTCCACACAGACAGTGGCCCAGAGCCAGGATCGAACCTGGGACCTCGGCGCTGTGAGGCAGCAGTGCTAACCACTGCACCACCGTGCTGCTCTACTACAGTAATAATATTAATTTTTCCTAATTGATTCTCTCCCTCAAAATATTAAATTCTAAATATTTTCTTTGACTCAGTTCACATATTGTAATTGGTTTTAGAGAAATAAAAACATTTTTTTATTTGCTAATGTTGGTATTAAAGCAGTTTTCGAGCCAATTAGCAGTCTACGTATTGGTCTTGACATCCATTTCACTCATTAAACAATTTGTGGGCAAGTGCCAAAAGGAGCAATTTATACACTGCGCAGCAAGATTTAACAGTATACAGTGCATCCCCAATTTATAGAATGGATTTAACACAATAATACAACTGATCAGCTTGCATGGGCGGGGGGGCGCGGGTTCAAGTGATCAGGTCTGTAATTTAAACCTCCTGCCCTCCCTAAACCTCTCCCTCCATAAAAACTTTCTGACACACATGCATTGCCACCCTTCACCATGGCATCTCATGACCTCTCTACAACCATGTTCTTGATCAGATGAGGCCACTTCCTCTATAACTCGCCATCACATCCATATTTTCCTCCTTCAACCCCACTTCATGGAATCAGTGCAGGTAGCCATTGGGTGCATCACACTTACTCTGTGAAAGAACTATCCAATTAGCCTCACTGTCCTTTCTCTTTTGCCCATAGCCTTGCAAGCTTTTCCTTTAACCAGTTAATTTGCGTTCTTGGGACAACCTTCCACCACTGCCAGCAGCCAAGGCCTTTAAAGTGAGCAATTAACAGCATTAATGGGATGAAGTAGAGCTGTAGCCTGGCGAGATGAGGCCTGAGTGGGAGGCTGACTGGAAACTCAAAAGTTGAATTGGGCATGTGAGTCGCTCCTTGGAGCCAGGGAAGAGAGAGGGACCTTTCCTCCAGTACTCCCAAGGGGCCACTTCTTCAGCGTCGCAGGTCCAGCCTGGTCACCCTAAGCCCTCATATGGTTTGGGAGGCCTCACTCATTGACCAGTGACTACATGTTTTCTGGTCTGGTTTAGAACTGAGTGAAGGGCTAATTGAGCACCAATTCATCACGTTATTTTGAGGGGGTGGGTGAGAAGTTATTTCAGGGAGATTTAGTGCTGCAAGGGCGGGTTTTTTTTTTGGGGGGGGGGGGGTTGATAGCTCTGGTGAGTGATTTATTTGATGGGATTTAATGCGATGGTGGGCTTTGTTTGGGGGGAATTCAGTGATGTGGTGCGTGATGGGGGGGGGGGGGGGGGGGGGGAGGGAAGAGTGTTGTTCGGGAAGAGAGGGGGTGTGATTTAAAGTATTTTATTAGTGAGAGTTTTATTGGGGGATTCTGAGCTGTGGTAGGGACCTTTTGGACAGTTTTAACACTGTGCTGGGGGCTTACTGAGCTGGTTTTCTACCGAGGTGCAGATTTTACTGATCTTGTGGAGGGGTTTAATTTAATTTGCCGAGATGGCTGCCCTATCAAGGGGATTAACAGCTAGGCTGAGTCATGGCAGCAGGTACCTTGATGGCCAGGGAGGGGGAAAGAAAGAGGACAGACCATCATGAGGGGGACAAGAGAATAGCACACTGGAAGTCAGGATCATATCTACGTCTGTGGCGATCTGGGTCCTGATGGTCAGTGTCTTTCAACATTAACAACGTTGAGTTAGCGGTTAAGGGAGTAAAAATCTGGAGTGGGGTTCCATTCGGCAATTGGTGTTTATACCTTCCAGCAACCAACAATGCCCCAGACATATAGACTTTGATCTTTCCTCTAGATACCAGGTTGACAGGGTGATACAAATGCTTGACATGAACAATGGCCCATATCCCACGGTAAGTGGATGCAAGACAGCCTTGTTTGACCGTGAGCTACATGATCTTGGCATTTATGTTATCGCTCTACAAGAAACTAGAGTAGCCAATAGCTGCACTATTTTTGAGGCTAATTACACCCTCCACTGGCATGGAATGAAGAACATGGGCATGGTATAGACTTTGCAGTGCGAAATCGACTGACAATTAAAAAAGTCACAGTGGCTAGCACTGCTGCCTCACTGGGCCAGGGACCCGGGTTCAATTCAGGCCTTAGGTGTCTGTGTGGAGTTTGTACGTTCTTCCCGTGTCTGCATGGGTTTCTTCCGGGTGCTCTGGTTTCCTCCCAGTCCAAAAAGGTGCAGGTTAGGTGGATTGACCAATGAACAATGCGCTGAGTTACGGGGATAGCGTGCTGGAGGGGGCCTAGGTAGAGCATTCATTCAGAGGGGCAATGCAAACAAATGGCCTCCTTCTGCACTGTAGGGATTTCTATGGATTCACCGGAAGCAACCTCAGAGCCCTTCAGCTATCTGATGGAGATGCAGTCAGGATCATACACGCCTACGCACCAACTACATATAAGCATTTCATACAAAGAGCATTCCTACATCTCCCTAGGTGACATTCTGAGCAACATTACAAATAGAAAGGGGGTATTCATCCTGGGTGACTTAGAAGGCATATGCTATGGGCAGCACGGTGGCGCGGTAGTTAGCACTGCTGCCTATGGCACTGAGGGTTTGATCCTGGCCCTGGGTCGCTGTCCGTGTGGAGTTTGCACATCCTCCCAGTGTCTGCATGGGTTTCACCCCCACAACCCAAAGATCTGCAGGTTAGGTGGATTGGCCACACTAAATTGCCCCTTAATTGGGGAAAAAATTGGATACACTTTAAAAACAATTTTTTACTGCATATGTTGGGATAGACAATGATTCATGCCCATCATTGCTTCGGCATCATGGGGTGGGCAGAAATCAGCTATGATCGAGTTTTGTGCCCCGAATGAATGGTCACCATCACCTTATTTCAGAGCGGACATCGCCACAGGGTATGGTATCACCCAAGGTCTGAGACACTGCACCAACTAGACCTGGTCATTATGAGAATGTGAACTGGGACAGTGTTCTTCTCACCCACTCTTAGCACAGATTGCAACACTGACCACTCCTGCCTGCAGGAACACAGAGATGCACTCCTGAAAGTTTTTCCATCTTCCTATCTTTTCCAAAGGTGGCCTGCCAGACATCAACATCCCTCTCACACGTAGCAACAAATACCAGTACCTCCCACAACCATGATAGTGACTGCAAGGTTTGCCAGAAGGTGCGGAGGCTGGTCTGATGAAACTTGGAAGACTTCACCTATGAAGCAGCATTGCGAAGGCAGAACCCACAAGCGCTGTTGAGACCTATTTAGCTATGACATCTATCATTGACACAAAGAAAAGAAAACCTACCTGATGCACAAGAAAGCCAATAACAGCTATGTGACCTGGAAGTAGCCAAGTCATGCAAAAGATAGGGAGACAGACTGCAAATAAATTTATACTTGATCAACTTGTCAAGAAATCCAAACTGACCATGACAATGGAAATCTATGAGCTATGAAGGGAGCAAGAGGGTCTTACCACCAAAGTTTCCACGTTGAAGTCAGCAGATGGCAAGTACTCACCAACAGAAATAAACATGTGTCCCATTGATCTGAACAAACGGTGAGCTGTACTCCTGTGGGGTGGATATCTCCCAGCAAGGCTTCACACTCTCCCACAGCTTCCTTTCATGGTTGAGTTAAATGAAGAATACTCATCACAAACTCGAGAAGATTGCTCAGCAAAGAAGGCACATAGCAAGGAGGGAATCCTGGCCAAACAGCTCAAGCAGGGGAAGTCCTATTTATTGCCCCACCTTTGTGACCTTCTGCACCAGAAGGTAGGTTCCATTCCAAATCATGTGACGCAATATCATGCTGGACAAACACAAACGGCAACAGACTGCAACTACAGGGGAATCTCACTTACATCTGACAGTTTCAGAGTGAAGAATGGGATGAAAGAAGGCTGTGCCCTAGCCCCACTTCGTTTGGCATCTTCATGTTCCTGACCCTTGTCTATGCTACCTGCACAATAGGTCAGACAGCAAAGCTCTACAATCCCTGAGAAAGCAAGGACAAAAACGTGCGTCCACATCAGCGAATTCCTCTGCAACAATGCTGCGCTGGTCGCCAATACGGAAATTCAGCTGCAAAGACGCATGCATGGACTGTCTTTCCTATGCCTGTAACTTGCTCTCCCTGACTAACGAGTCAAGAAAACCATGGTC
Source organism: Scyliorhinus torazame (assembly GCF_047496885.1). NCBI lineage: Eukaryota > Metazoa > Chordata > Chondrichthyes > Carcharhiniformes > Scyliorhinidae > Scyliorhinus > Scyliorhinus torazame. Next base: position 365,829,346 of record NC_092707.1, read on the forward strand.
ATTGGACAAGGTGTTACATTTCCACCCTCAATCACACTAACACCCCAATGGAAAGGATTCACAAATTTTGCTCCCTCAAGTCCACAGTGACAAACAATCTGTCCCTTGATGCAGAACTCAGTATATGCATTGGGAAAACAGTCACCACCTTATGGGCAATTCACAAAGCACAGAATATCAACTTGAACCCGAGGACCACGCTGATGGGTTAAGGCCCGTGTTCTCAGCATGTTGCTGCACAACATGGACGACTTGCAGTTATCAAATGCAGCTAATCTTCACTGTCAGTGGCATGAGTATCACAAATTCATCAGTCCCCACAAAGGCTCCCAAGTTAGTGAGCACTCCAAAGCAACTTCACTGGCTCGGGTATATCCGCATGATGGAAGACAGCCATATATCCAAAGGCTTTCTGTATAGTCAAGTAACTGGAGCCAGACAATCAGTCAGTACGATGCCAAAGGCTGTTTCAAGGATGCTTGCAAGTATTACATGAAAGCCCTAATCATTGATTATTGCACCTGGGAGTCACTAGTTACCACAGAAAGATGACGACACTTCCTGTGGGTTTGCATGCATCATCATGACGACCTGTGGCTACGGCAACTTGGCAACAGACACCAACATTGAAAACAACAATCCACAATGCTACCTGGTAGCTTCTTGTGTGGCACTTGCGGCAGAACTGCCTCTCGAGGATTGGCCTTCTCAGCCAAAAGCACATAAAATAGAATACCAAGGTGATCCTTAGGACGAAACTGATGGTTTACAGTCAGTGTTCTCAGCACCCTGCAGCTGTGAAACAGCTATCAAAAGTACACCATAGGAAGACACCCCACCATAAATGGATTGTTTGCTGTGTATCCATCTTCTTTCATAGAGGGAAGCTAATGAATTTAGAGATTGTTTGCTGTGTATCCATCATCTTTCATAGAGGGAAGCTAATGAATTTAAAGTGAGTCCTCAGTGTCAGCAGCCAGACATGCACACAGCCAGGTCCAAGCCAATTCCCAGTGTGTCATAGTGAATCACAAGAACATTTGTAAACCTTTTGTTTAACTTATCATTTACTTGTGTGGAAAACATGATGCATCAAAATAGTTAGGGCATAGGAGGCCTTTCACACCTTGAAGCTTGTGCCAGCTCTAGAACATACAGTGCAGAAGGAGGCCATTCGGCCCATCGAGTCTGCACCGACCCACATAAGACCTCACTTCCACCCTATCCCCATCCTAACCTTTTTTGGTCACGAAGGGCAATTTATCATGGCCAATCCACCTAACCTGCACGTCTTTGGACTGTGGGAGGAAACCAGAGCACCCGGAGGGAATCCACGCAGACACAGGGAGAACGTGCAGACTCCGCACAGACAGTGACCCAGCAGGGAATCGAACCTGGGACCCTGGCGCTGTGAAGCCACAGTGCTATCCACTTGTGCTACCGTGCTGCCCTCTTTGCAAGAATAATTTAGCAAGTCACCTTCCTTCACCCTCCATCTCTGTAGCCCTGTCATTTATTTCCACTCCCCCTCTTTCAGGTACTTATCCAATCCCCTTTTTGAATCTACCTTCACCGAACTCTCAGACAGTGCATTCCAGATCTTTACATCTCACTGTGTAAGAAAGATTTTCCTCATGTCACTTTTGATTCTTTAAAATGGTGTCCTCTGATTCTTGATCCTTCCAAGTTTCTCTCACTATCAAGTCTTCTCTCAACTTTCGCTTGTCCAAAGACAACCTCAGTTTCTCCAATCTATCCACTTAACTGAACAGTCCTCAATAATGGTAGGACATTGCTAGGACAAAAGTTCAATAAAGTTTTACTGTTTATGTTAACTGTGTTTTTTGAGCAACACTGGCTTCCAATAAAACTCTTGAAATTTAAGCAGGGCAGATGCACATACCAAAATTGAGTTAGTGCTCAACCAGTCACTTTGAAATTAAATTGTGCAAGAAAGGAGTTCATTCTACAAAATCATTCTGTAGCTGTACAAATTAAGTATTTGGGCACTTCTAACAATCTGTACATTAATTGGTATCGTTCATTTTATGCCTATATGTTGCAACATCCCACCTGACACCATTTTGCAATCTGATGAGCAACACCATATGATCAGCACTGAGGCCATTACAGCAGTTATTCAGGGACAATTCTGATTAAGGTGCCTGTAGTTCTCCAGCACCACAACACAAGTGTTACACGCCAAGCAGAAGAGACCAGGCAAAATATTATCACAATTAGATCAGAATGCTGAAATCACTTTGGAAGGTACTCAAATAAGCTCTGCTGAAAATGCAAATTTTCGGTGTTACAAACACATTCCATATAAATAATATGCAGAGATTAAAAAGTAGCACGCGTGTACAATAGCCCTCGAGTTCAATGACGAAACACCAGAAGTCTGTATTTGGTTTGCTCAAAGGGCCTGGTCAGAAAAGCAAAACGGAGCAACTTTGCGGAAGAAAACTTCAGGGCAACTGTCTCTTTTTTTAAATAAAAAAACTTCACGAAATGAAAGAAATCCACTTCAATCGCAAGCAGAGACGAACAGTAACAGGGGAGGTTTAGAGCTTATGTTGGGCGCATATCTTCGACACGTTTCCAGCCCCAACTACGCAGCAGACATTCAGGGCACCGGCAAGACCGTTTGAAGAGAAAAGGGGCAACAAGAAGAGGTTGGAGGAAAAGGAGTGATAAAAAGAAGAGAAAATACTCCCACCTCGGGGGGGGGGGGGGTGCATAAACTGATGTACGATTTTCAGCCTTCAAATATTAAGTTCAAGACCATTTTAAATAGTGAGCCTCAAATGTACATAAATATTCACACTCCCCTCTCCTCAGGGAAAGGTGCAAATCCGGCTGGATCCATTTTATATCAAATTTACACAGCAGCAGCAGCAGCAGGGGGAGGAGGTGGAAAGAGCAGACATGCTCCCAGCACAGGATTGTGCCAAAGCACAAACAAAGCGCGGCCTGAGCTGGAGGGGAAGCCTCGGTCTCTGCATTCGCTGTGGAGCGGTGGGGATGATAATGGAGGAGTTTGGGGGGTGGGGGGGTTACAATCTCTGAAACATTCCCTCCCTCACCACCCCTGCCCCCCCGGCTCTCGCCTCCTTACCCGCGGCGTTGTTTCTCTCCTGTACGGGGCGCGGCCTCGACACTCGCCTCGGTCGCCTGTTGGCTGCCCTGACCGAGTTCATCCTGCGGAAGGCGGTTTGAAGGCTCCGGGGGGGGGGGGGGGGGGCTGGAGGTGGGAGGTTGTTGCCGGTGGGTTTATTTTTTGATGATTTTTCCAACAACAAAAAAAAATTCCGGCCGCCCCTCCCTCCTCCCGGGACGTGGAGAAATATTTATTGTTGGATGTGTTTAGTTTGAAGCGCCCGCCGGCACCGCGCTCTTCCCCCAATAACAAGATGCCTCCGTCGGGCCGCAGCCCCAGCGGTTAATCCGGCTTTTCCCCCCTCTTCCCCCGCCGCCGTTGTCTTCGTCTTTTCCCCCCGTCCGTCCGTCCGTCCTCGACTGCTCCAAGCCCCCTCCGGATCTCACAACAGCCCCGCACGGCCGCCCTGGCACCCGGCCGCTGCCATTCTCCTCCCTCCGCCTCTCGCCTCAGCCTTCGGAGCCCAGGCAGCCGCCAGAGCCAGGGCACGGAAACGAGGCTCGGGCATCACACTCTCTCAGCCAACCACCGACCCCCATACTAAGCCGTCCCTTTTTTCTCCCGCCCAATAGAAACACGCCTCTCAACCTTCTCCGCGTCCCCGGCTGTCGACGGCAGGGGGCAGCATTGAGAGAGAGGGTGACGCGATGGATGGAGCTCACAACCCCGCCTCTGGTAACAAGAGGTACTGCATTACACCGCGGGTTATGATCCGCTGCCCCCTTTTTGTGGGTTCCCTTGACTCAACACATTTTCGAATTGTTTCCCCAGCCGCTTATTCGCTAGTATTAAAATGTTTCTCAGCATGGGATGCCTTTTGGGGTTGTTTGGGGCAGCACGGTAGCACAGTGGGTAGCACTGTTACTTCCCAGCGCCAGGGTCCCAGGTTTGATTCCCGGCTTGGGACACTCTGTGCGGAATCTGCACGTTCGCCCCATTTCTGCGTGGGCTTCCTCTGGGTGCACCGGTTTCCTACAAGTCCCGAAAGACGTGCTGTTCGGTAATTTGGACATTCTGAATTTTCCCTCAGTGTACCCGAACAGTCGCAGGAATGTGGCGACTAGGGGATTTTCACAGTAACTTCATTGCAGTGTTAATGTAAGCCTACTTGTGATAATAAAGATTATTACTATTATTATGAAGGAGTTTATGACTCTTAAAAGAACCATAAATTCCACAAAAAAACTACAAGTGTGACAACTCCATCATCACTTCATGCATCACTTGGAAAAGTATATCAATTGACAATGCAAGCTGAAGGTTTTATGGCCCAGTTGAAAATGTTGTACAACTGATTACAATTCTGTTAAGAAGCACACCCAAAAGTTTCTGAGGTGGGAGGGTTAGAAGGTAAATCTGCAAATGGCAGATTAGAAGCTTTTGAGGAGCTGCATATGATATTTTGTTCCAGTCTCTGGGGACATCTTGGACTTTTGAGGAACCAGCCAGCAACATGCATTGGGTCACGAGGATAACTCTCAGATAATGCAAATTTATGCAATGGCTGTGTTTTATTTCATTTTTGAGCAGAGGTGGGGACTACATTTCCCTGTTAATTATAAATTACCATAAATTTCAATGTACCAGATTTTACCCTTCCTAACACCAGCCCATTGTCATTAATGTACAAACATTCAATAACTTTGTAGTTCCATTGTTCGCTGAGCCAAACAGTACGGGTAATAGAACATGCAGCAGATGTTAATTGACAGGATGTTTAACATTGCAAAAGCTAACACAGCTTCACCTATATACATAACTGTACAAGATCCAAATGTTGAAACTTTTGCAACTGATTTTGCAATATACGATCCCTGTATGTTTTACAAGAAAATATTACAAATTTTAGCCTTTTAATGTGGAATAGATATATGGGACAGCACAGTAGCACAGTGATTAGCACTGTGGCTTCACTGCACCAGGGTCCCAGGTTTGATTCCCTGCTGGGTCACTGTCTGTGCGGAGTTTGCACTTTCTCCCCGTGTCAGCGTGGGTTTTCTCCTCCCACAATCCAAAGACGTGCAGGTTAGGTGGATTGGCCATGCTAAATTGCCCTTAGTGTCCAAAAAGGTTAGGAGGGGTTATTGGGTTAGGGGGATAGGGTGGAAGTGAGGGCTTTAGTGGGTCTTTCTGCACAGTATGTTCTCTTTTCTAAGTCATTTTCAATTACATTCATAAATTGTTACCATGTAATATATTGCAATTTAGGAGTTCTATCAAGAAAGTATTCCAGGGGTTATAGGGTTTGAGTTACAAGGAGAGATTACAATCATGTTTTCGCTAGAATTTAGACGGTTAAGGGATGATCTGATTGAAGTACTCAAGATATTAACAGGGAAATACAGGGTAGATAAAGATAAATTATTACACTGGTTGGAGATTCTAAAACTAGGGGGCATAGTCTAAAAACTAGGGCTAGACTGTTCAGGAGAGATGTTAGTGTTATGGGCCAGCGTTTAGAGAACCCCAAAGTGTATCATGGAATTCACCTGACCCACAACTTTTAATAGATTGTGGTATGGGGAGCACACGGCCCACTCTACAGGTGTGGTACAGCAGGAATGGAAAAGTATTTTTTAAAGCAAAACAATGTTTATTCTATGAACTCAAGAAAACCTTTTTAAAACATACAGTGAACATCTTAGCAACCAAGGCTAAGGCCACAACACTAAGTAATCCTTTAAGCTTTCCTTTTAACATCCATACGACTTAAAAACAAAACCTTTAACAGAAGCACATCAGGTTAAAGTCACTACTGAAAACATTTATAATTCTGAATTCACCAAATGATCAAGAGATAGCGGTTTAGCACACTGGGCTAAATCGCTGGCTTTTAAAGCAGACCAAGGCAGTCCAGCAGCATGGTTCAATTCCCGCACCAGCCTCCCCGAACAGACGCCGGAATGTGGCGACTAGGGGCTTTTCACAGTAACTTCATTGAAGCCTACTCGTGACAATAAGCAATTTTCATTTCATAGTCTTTGATGGCAGAGAGATCAACAGTACAGCTGCTCTGTCTGGCTTCAGCTCTCGCACGGAAAACAAAACTAAAACACACTCTGCAGCAAACAGCCTAAAACGAAAGTAAAAAGCTGATAGACAGCCCAGCTCCACCCACTCTCTGACATCACTGCAGTAGTACACACCCATTTCTTAAAGGTACTCTCACATGACATTAGGAAGAACCTCTTCACTCAAAAAGTGGTAGAGGTTTGGAAATCTCTCCCACAAACAGCAGTTGGAGTTAGAACAGTTGTTAATTTTTAATCTGAGATGATGGAGTCCTGCAGGGGTCCAGTTTAAGGGTCATGGTGATGGCTCCACAGCCACTAGCTCCGGGGATGTACAGGGGGAGCCCGGTGGTACAGTCGAAGGTCAGGGTGTGTAACCAGCTGAGGAGGCATTTTAAATTGGAGAGGATATTGGGGTTGTCACCACTCTGCAGGAACCATAGGTTTAGCCGGGGGAGATGGATGGGAGGTATGGGAAGTGGAGGGCGGTGGGACTGTAGAGGGTGCGGGACTTGTATCTGGAAGGGCAGTTTGCGGGTCTGAATGAGTTGCGGGGGAGTTTTGAGTTGCCAAGAGGGAGGGAATTCAGATATATGCAGTTGCAGGACTCTGCAAGAAAGAAGTGGAGGGTGCTTCCCAGGTTGCCGGGGTGTACCCTATTGGAAAAACCTCTGCTCCTGAACGAGTCAGGAGAGGGTAGGACTGGGAACATATATGGGTGGTTTTGGGGCGCATGTGGTGGGGGTTAACAGCAAGTGTGAGGAGGAGTTCAGTGGGGGGGGGAATAGACTGGGGTCTGTGGTGTGAAGCGATGCAGAAGGTGAATTCAACCTCCTTTTGCGCGAGGATGAGCTTGATTCAGTACAAGGTAGTGCATAGGGTACATATGACCCAGGCAAGGATGAGTGGGTTCTTCCAAAGGGTGGTGAGAAGTGTGGGCGAGGGCTGGTGAATCATCTGCACATGTTCTGGGGTTGCTAGAAACTGGTGAGGCATGGGGAAGCGTTATTTTGGACGTTGTCTAAAATTGTGGGGGTGGAGGTCAGGCCAGACCCGATGGTGGTGATCTTTGGAGTATTGGAAATACCGGAGCTAGAGGAGGGGAAGAGGGCCGATGCCATGACCTTCGCTTCTCTAATTGTCCAACATAGGATCTTGCTGAATTGGAGGTTGGATATACGTCCGGGGGTGACGGCCTGGCTGGGGGACCTGTATGACTGGTTGGAAAAGATCACATTTGAGTTGAGGAGTTTGGAGAAGGGCTGTGAGACACCGTGGGGGTTGTTCATGGCAATGTTTGAGGAATTGTTCGTCACAGGGGGATGGGGAGGGGGAACATTGTACAAACTGGATGGTGAGGTTGTGCAATGTGTTGGTGCATATGTTATTGTTTTTATACATCTTTGTAATAAAATGTATATTTTTAAAAAAATCTTAGATAGGTTTTTTGAAAAGCAAAGATGTTAAGGAATATGGTTATAAGAAGTTAGGTCTCAGATCAACCATGATCCCATTGAATGGCAGGACAGGTTCAAAGGGCTGAATGGCCTACTCCCGTTCTTTTGTTCCTAGAGTCAGATCTCATTATCAGGATTGAAGAGTGTTAAGGCCGACGGCAAGGACTTCACACGAGGCCAAGTAGGCAGGATACAACTCAGTTTATTTATTATTTACAGCAATTACTCTACTCCTCTCCCCACAGGGTCACCAACCCTGACCTGCTCCCAGGTCAGGGTTTATATCCTGTGGGGTTCCTCCAATTAAGGGGAGGCTCCACCCCCTAATCACCTGGGGAGCTCCTACTCCAAGGTGTAGGATGGGAACTGTGTACAATATAGGGTTTGGCCCCTTCGGGGTCGTACACCCCTCCCCCCAAGTCTGGAGAAACATCCATATCTTCTGGAGGTGGATCCCTAATCTCTTTGGAAATGGATGGAGGTCCCGAGGCGATACAGTGGATCTGGGAGGCACTAGCGCACCGGCAACCATCATTTCCCTGAAGACCGCCAAAGTGGGAGTGGCTCGGCCGGCAAAGGCATCGGCGCTAACGACGCTGAAATGCAGTCGTCTGGCGGGCCGGTGTCTCTCATAAAATCATAGAATTTACAGTGCAGAAGAAGGCCATTCATCCACATCGAGTCCGCAACGACCCCTGGAAAGAGCACACACCAGCCCACACCTCCACCCCATCCCCGTAACCCAGTAACCCCACCCAACCATTTTTCTGGACACGAAGGGCAACTTAGAACGGTCAATCTACCTAACCTGAACATCTTTGGACTGTGGATGGAAAAGCGGAGCACCCGGAGGAAACCCACGCAGACACGGGGAGAACGTGCAGACTCCCCAGAGACAGTGGACCAAGCGGGAATCTGACCTGGGACCCTGGCACCGTGAAGCAACAGTGCTAACCATTGTGCTACCATGCCACACATATCGCCTTCGTTGCTGTTGTCGCTACTGTCGTCATTGCTATGCAGCCCCATGGGTGCAACGGATACTTCAGCTGCCTGACTCCCAACAGACAGCGGTGATAGAGAGCACTGGTCTGGCTTTAGCAGAGCCTCAGGCTTCCTCCTAGATCGCAAGGAGGTTTGTGGCCCGGTCCCTGAGCGTGGCACCCTGACTCAGTTCCAGCAGCTCTTGTGTGCGGACGCGTTGACTCTACTCAACACGTCCGCCCATAGACCATCCTCTATCTCTCCTCCCAGCCCCTCCTCCACTTGCGCTTCAGCTCCTCGGTCTGCCTCTCCTCTGACCCCCATAAGTTCCTTGTAAATGACTGAGACGCTCCCTTCGTCTACCCACCCTCTGGAAACTACCCTGTCCTGAATCCCCCTTAGCGGTAGGAGCGGGAAGGTTGACACCTGTTTACGTAGGAAGTCCCCCACCTGCAGATAACTGAATTTGTTTTTCCTCACCAACCCAAACATGTTCTGGGGTTGCTAGAAGCCCCCACAACCCAAAGATGTGCAGGGTCGGTGAATTGACCACGCTAAATTGCCCCTTAATCGTAAAAAATGAATTGGATATTCCAAATTTATTTTAAAAAGTACTCGGAAAGCTCCCTCTATAAACATATCCCCCATCCTCTCAATCCCTGCTCTCCGCCATATCCGGAACCCCCCATCCATACACCCCGGGCCAAACCGGTGATTATTACAGATTGGGGACCAGACCGATGCTCCCTCTGCTCCCATATGTCTCCTCCATTGCCCCAGACTCTCAGGGCTGCCACTACCACGGGACTGGTGGAGTACTGTGCCGGCGGGAACGGCAGAGGCGCAGTTACCAACACCCCCAGACTGGTGCCCTTGCATGAAGCCGCCTCCATATGCTCCCATGTCGACCCCTCCCCCACCACCCACTTCCTGATCATGGCTATATTCGCCACCCAGTAATAGTGACTAAAATCTGGCAGCGCCAGCCCGCCCCTCCCCAACTCCGCTCAAGTATTACCTTCCTTACTTGCCCGCCCAAACAAAGCCAGTGATCACTTTGTTGACCCGTTTAAAAAGGACCTCGGACTAAAGATGGGGAGACACTGAAATACAAACAGGAATCTCGGGAGGACAGTCATCTTCACCGTCTGCACCCTCCCAGCCAGTGACAACGGAAGCGCGTCCCATCTCCGAAAATCAGCCTTCATTTGGTCTACTAGTCGGGTCAGATTTAATTTATGCAGCCGGTCCCATTACCGCGCCACTTGAATGCCTAGGTACCTAGCTTCCCCTACTAATCTAAACGGCAGCTCCCCCAATCGCCTCTCCGTCCCTTCGCCTGGACTGCAAACATCTCACTTTTCCTCATATTTAGCTTATACCACGAAAACTGGCCAAATTCCCCTAGAATCCTCATGATTTCTTCCATCCCCTCTATTGGGTCCGATACATACAGAAGCAGGTCGTCTGCATAGAGCGAGACTCTGTGCTCAACCCCCCACCACACCCCCCCCCGGACCAGCCCCTTCCACCCCTTGAGGCTCTCAAAGCAATTGCCAACGGCTCTATAGCTAGCACAAACAATAGTGGGGAGAGGGGGCACCCCTGTCTCACCCCCCCAATGCAGTCTAAAATAGTCCAAAGTTGTCTTATTCGTCCGTACGCTTGCCACAGGAGCCTGATACAGCAACCTGACCCAGTCAATAAAGCCCCGCCCAAATCCGAACCGTCCCAGTACCTCCCACAGATAATCCCATTCTACCCACGCTGTGGAGGTCCTGCTCGGACACGACCCCTTTATGGTACTGAGGCCTTTGGCAAAGACTGTTAGGAACTTGGCCAGTACCCCTTCTGGCCCACGGGGTACATCTGACGCACACCCTGCCAATCTAATCGCAGTCGGAGTAGCCAATTGTGTCCCAGCATGCTGAGTCCGTCGCCACTGACAACCACCAATGGCAAGCAATGGCCCCCATATCCCAAAGCTCCAGTATCTGTAGGCCGGTCCGGATTGCGGCAAATGTCTGATGACCGACGATTGAAATTGCCGCCCCCGTGTTGACTTCCATCTCAGTTGGGTGTGTATCCATCTGGGATGGCCACTTCCAACTATGTACAGAGAAACTCGCAAAGCCTGGCAGGTAAAATGGACAAGCCAAGACTCAGGCAGGCTCAGAGCCTGAAATGCATATTCGTAAGCAAGAAATGCAGACGGTATCGAAACTCCGTCCAATTAGCATTTTAATGGGGCTGATTAACATTTGATGGACCATCTTCACCAAAACAAAGGACTGGTACTCAAGCAACCGGGACAGTCCCAGACATTTTGGCGCGACTCCCTGTTCAAGGGAAACGCAAACAACGGGGTCAGTAACCGCTTGGGACACGCCCAGCCATCCAGATTCCCGCCCACTTATTGGCTAAGGAATCAAACAGAGTGATCAGGGATCATCCAATTACTAAGGCCCAAATCGAAGGACCGCCCAAGAGAGCACGAAACCCCCCCGAGTATAAGAAGAAGAGTTCGCCATATGTTCGCTCTCTCTTGGCCTTGGTACCCCGGTCACGGCCATCGCCAATTGCAGCAACACCAGAAGCGAGTCCAAGTTCAACGCTCGCTACCAGACGGATGAGCCCAGCTGAGCAGCAGTTACTCCTTCGAACCCGAGAGATCCAGAATTGAACAGCGGCCACTGTTTTCTGACCTAAGCCGGGTGCCCGAAGTTAAGTACAGGTTGTCTTAGATGATAGGTGTAGTTAACTAGTAGTGTTTATGTTGCATGACTAATTGTGTATAAATAAATTACCCTTAACCTTGAACTAACTAACTGGTGTTTGGCTCTTTGATCGATAGCCGGCTGCAACCTGTGGTGGTATCATTCGATACCTGGCGACTCTGAGCATTAAGACATAGATAACATAGAAAGAAAGGCAAACTCACTGATTGCCATAATTGGAACAGAGCCACAGAAAAGACAGAGTAAAAGAAAAGGCAACAGGTGGCCATTGATCTGCAGTGTAACCTGGATAGGTGCGGTGTCGGGGTCTGTAACACAGTGCAGTGGCAAGGTGTGGTCCCCAGCTTCTGGGTCAGCTGCCTTCCTGGAATGTTGGGTAGGTGGAGGATCTGCAGTAGCTCCGGGGCAAGTCACGACAACGGTCACGGGACCTGCGGTGGTTTCCCCCCGTGACGATCCCGGTGGATCATGTCCGGCTACGGCCAGCCGGTGGTCCTGTCGATGACCAATGTTGAGGACCGCTCGGCCCTGTAGCTCTTGGAGTCTGCACTCTCCCAGGAAAGCCCGATATCCACAGCTCTCAGGAGGGTCTCGGGAGTCTCCATCAACAATTTCTTGCTGTGTTTCCCGGTCTTGCAGTCCACAGCCAAAATGGTCCCTTAGGGATTTGGCCAGGGCAGCCCCAAATTGGCAGGGGGTGGTGAATCCCCACAGGCATGCCAAACACTCCCTGTTGGATTCCGTCGGGGCCTGCGAAACCATATGAAAACGGTACCTCCAGACCATGACTGGGGCTGTGGGATTAAATGTCTTCTGACCAGGCCAACCTGGTTGCGAACGGTAGCGTGTCCGGCCTGTCCGGGTTGACGAGGTTTTTGACTAATGCATTGGTCGGACTGCCGATGGTGGTCAGCAGTGTGACGGTCTGCTGTTCATTATTCGCCATGCATTTGTCAAAAAGAAAGTTGTACGCGCTCACCGATTGGGCCCAATCATCTGTGTCGGCATCAAACAGTTCTAGCTTACCAATAAACACCATAGCGTTGCTCAGGGCGACGGAGACTCATCCAAACCCAGATGAAGCTGGTTGGTGCCGAAAAGACTTGCGGCTGCGGCAGCTCCACTTTATCCTCATCGCCAGTGTTCAGACTGAAGGCAAGGATTCCACACGAGGCCAGGTAGGCAGGATATAACTCGCTTTAGTTTTTACTTACGATTTAATAATTCCCCTAATCCTCTTCCTGTGGGGTTTGTCCAATTGGGGGAGGCTCCGCCCCTGATCACCTGGGGAGCCCGTACTCGAAGGTGTAGAAGGGGAACCTTAGACAATGTAGGGGTTGGCCCCTTAGGAGGTCGTAACAAAGAAAAATAGGGGGTGGGTTTCTCCGTCCTGCCGCACCAGATATCTGGCGCGACACGCCGTCGGGATTCTCTGTTTCGCCGGCTGGTCAATGGGGTTTCCCATTGTGGGGCAGCCCCACGACGTCAGGAAACCCCCGGGCTGACGGCAAATCGGAGAATCCCGACAGCAGAGAATCCCGCCCAGGAGTTTTATAATAAGAATAATCTTTATTAGTGTAACAAGTAGGCTTACATTAACACTGCAATGAAGTTACTGTGAAAAACCCCTAGTCGCCACATTCCGGCGCCTGTTCGGATACACAGAGGGAGAATTCAGAATGCCCAATTCACCTAACAGCACGTCTTTCAGGACTTGTGGGAGGTTCATATAATTCACAGAATCACAGAATTGTTACAACACAGAAGAAGACCATTGTCTCTGTGTTGGCTCTCCATCGGGGCAATTTACCAGGTGCCACTCCCCGTCCTCTCCCCATAGTCCTGCACATTCTACTATTTCAGATGACAATCCGATTCCCTCGAGTGTCTCGATTGAATCTGCCTCCAACACACCCTCAGGAGATGCATTCCAGATCCTAAACACTCGCTGCGTGAAAAAGCTTTTCCTCATGTCACCATTGATTCTTTTACCAATTGCTTTAAACTTGTGCCCTCCTGTTATTTACAACGAGTAACCGAGTAGACAAGGATAATATTCATATATTTGTACTTTCAAAAGATCCTCGATATGGTAGATTCATGACGAAGGTCAGAGCATATGGAGTCAAGGGACAGGTAGCAGAATGGATAGTAAGCTTGTTACAAAACAGAAACCAGAGTACGGGTTACGAGCAGCTTAAGATGGATGCAAAGATCACTAAAGTAGCAATGCAGGTTAATAAGTTCATAAAAAAGCAAATCAAGTTCATTTCTCGAGCGGCGGAATTGAAAGCAGGGAAGGCATGCTAAACTTGTATAGTATTTTGGTTAGACCACACGGAGTGCCATGCATAGTTATGGTCTCCATATTATAAAAAGGATATAGAGGCACTGGAGAAAGTGCAAAGAAGATTTACAAGGATGATACCGGGGCTGCGATGTTATAACTGTTGGGGAAGATTGATTGCCATGATCAAGATGCTTAAGATCACAAAAGGCTTTGTTAGGGTCAGTGCAAGAATTCCACTGAGGCAGAAGTCCCTTCACCAGAATTCCTTTTCTTTACAAAACCAACAGCCGAACAACCAGGTGCATTCAGTCTGCTGTCTACACTGGGAGTGCTGAGGATCTGACACTCGGTTATATACACAGAAAGGGGTTCCCTGATTGGGCCACTAATCAGGGAACTCGAATTCTAATTGGCCAATCTCAAAGGCCTGGTCTAAGTCATTATACCCCTCCCCCCCAAAGTCCGAGGAGCCCCCCGTGGTCCTCGTGACTCATGGGTCTCCTTCTTCGTTTCTGCGCAGGTCCGGACCCTCCACTTCAGCCTCCAATGTAGGGGGCTATAAGTGTTGGTGCCCTTCTTTTCCAATGAGAATGCCTGAGGGGCGGTTCGCCCCCTTCCTCCGGCGGCAGGGGGACAGCCGTGGCGTCATCCATGGTGTCCATATCAGAGTCCGATATCCTCGCTAGTGGTGCTGAAGGGGCGTGAATAGTTTGTCAGGGAGGACTCTCCACTGTCCTGGTCTGAGTCAGCTCCGGGGGAGGAAACAAATCTGAGGCCCGCACCTGGTCCAGGTGTTTTTTTACTACTGGTTCTCCCGCACGTATCTCATACGACGCAGGTCCTGTCCTGGCCTTGACCGTTCCTGCTGCCTATGTGGGGCCAGTTGCATAATTTCTGACCCATACCTTCTCACCCGCGTTGAACTGCCTTTCTTGGCGAGTGTTGTCGTGGTCCCTGAATTGGGCCTCTTGGTGTCTTTCTACTCTTCCGCCTAAATTTGGGAATAGTAGGCTCAGCCTGGTTTGGAGTCATTTGCCCATGAGTGGCTCCGCTGGTGCTATTCTCATTGTGGCTTGTGGGATTGTCCTCTAGTCGAATAGCCAGCGCGACAGTTATGTCTGTGACTGTTTTCTCAACCCCACTTTTAGGGTCTGGATGGCTCTCTCCGCCAACCCATTTGATGCCGGGTGGTATGGTGCCGCCCTTATGTGCTGAATGCCATTTGACTTCATGAATTTTGTGAATTCCTGGCTGGTGAAAGTTTTTTGATGGTTGCTGTTGTATTTGCCGAGTTCATTTTGTAGACATCCAGCCATTACTATCATGAAAAACATTGAACCCATAAACGGGCCTGCAAAATCGACATGAAGTTGCAACCGTGGTCTACCTGGCCATTCCCATGGGTGCAGCGGGGCTGTCAGTGGCACCTTCTGCCCTTGTTGGCATTCTTGGCACCGACCTACCAATGCCGCTATGTCTGTGTCCGGGCCCGACCACCCGACATAGCTTCCGGCCAGCATCTTAATTTTTGAGACTCCAGGGTGCCCATGATGTAGTTCAGCCAGTATGGCTCGACGGCCTTGACTTGGAACTATTACTCGAGTCCCCCCATAGCAGGATCCCGTCTTCCACAGTTTCACAGCTCTCTTCTGCTCCAGTAGGGGTGGAATTCCACCTGGACTGGTCTTTCCATCTCCCCCATTAGCACCATGTGTTTTATGTTTGCTAAAACTGGGTCCCTTTGTGTCCACAAATGAACGTTTTGTGCAGCTACCGGAAGGGTGTCCAGGAAATGTAATGTCATCACCGTTTCCTCTGGGGTGTCCGGTAATGGTGGCCTGCTTAGTGTGTTGACGTTTGCCACCCAGGTTCCCGGCCGGTGCTCCAGTTGATATTGGTACGCTGCCAGTAGTAGGGTCCAGCGTTGGATCCGGGCCAAAGCTATTGGTGGCACCGCTTTGTCTTCTTCCAGCAAGCCCAGTAATGGCTTGTGGTCTGTGATTATCGTGAATTTCCGCCCATACAAGTACTGGTGAAATTTCTTCACCGCAAAGATCACAGCCAGTCCTTCTTTTTCAATTTGGGCCTACTTTCGCTCTGCTGTTGCTAAAGTCCTGGAAGCAAAAGCTACAGGTCATTCCTGTCCGTTTTGTCCTCTGTGTGTCAGAACAACACCATATGGAGACGCGTCGCAAGTGAGCACCAACTCTTTCCTGGGGTCATAGTGTTTTCTGAGGCGAGCTGTTGTTTGATCTTCTTGAAAGCGAACCATTCCCAGGCTTGCCCCTTTTTTAGTAATTGGTGTAGGGTGTCCAAGAGGGAAGCCCTGTTCTGTATGAACTTTCCGTAGTACGTCACCAGTCCTAAAAAACCCTCTTAACTCTTGGATTGTGGTGGAGGCCGGGGCATCTTTAATCGTTCTCACCCGATCCTCCAAAGGGTGTAGCCCTGACTTGCCAACCTTGTACCCCAGATAGGTTACGTGAGGTGCTAGAAAAACACATTTCTCCCTCTTTAGGCGCACACCTGCTGCTGAAAACCTCCTAAGGACTTCTTACAGGTTTTGCAGGTGTTGTGCCCTTGTTTTGAGGACATCGTCCAGGTAAATGGCGACCTGTGGTAACCCTTGGAATATATTCTCCATTGTCCTCTGGAATATCGCACAGGCTGACGAAACCCTGAAGGGTAATCTTGTATACTGAAAAAGGCCCTACAGGGTGTTTTCGTTGAGAATTTTTGCGACTCTTTGTCCAGCTTCTGCTGTAGATATGCGTGGCTCATATCCAGCCTTGAGAATAAGAGTCCTCCAGCCAACTTGCGTTTGCATACAAATCCGGGGAAGTGGGTATTTGTCCAGTTGTGAGTAGCGATTAATCGTTTGTTTGAAATCTCCACAAAGATGGACCAAGCCACCGGCATAAGAATAGGCACCACGGGTGCCGCCCGTTCTGCAAACTGGATCGGTTTTATTATTCCTTCACACTCCACTTATGCAGAAAGTAAGGAGGCATGGGATAGTGGGAAATTTGGCCAGTTGGATAACAAACTGGCTAACCGATAGAAGTCAGAGAGTGGTGGTGGATGGCAAATATTCAGCCTGGATCCCAGTTAGCAGTGGCGTACTGCAGGGATCAGTTCTGGGTCCTCTGCTGTTTGTGATTTTCATTAATGACTTGGATGAGGGAGTTGAAGGGTGGGTCAGTAAATTTGCAGACAATACGAAGATTGGTGGAGTTGTGGATAGTAAGGAGGGCTGTTGTCGGCTGCAAAGAGACATAGATAGGATGCAGAACTGGGCTAAGAAGTGGCAGATGGAGTTTAACCCTGAAAAGTGTGAGGTTGTCCATTTTGGAAGGACAAATATGAATGCGGAATACAGGGTTAACGGTAGAGTTCTTGGCAATGTGGAGGAGCAGAGAGATCTTGGGGTCTATGTTCATACATCTTTGAAAGTTGCCACTCAAGTGGATAGAGCTGTGAAGAAGGCCTATGTTGTGCTCGCGTTCATTAACAGAGGGATTGAATTTAAGAGCCGTGAGGTGATGATGCAGCTGTACAAAACTTTGGTAAGGCCACATTTGGAGTACTGTGTACAGTTCTGGTCGCCTCATTTTAGGAAGGATGTGGAAGCTTTGGAAAAGGTGCAAAGAAGATTTACCAGGATGTTGCCTGGAATGGAGAGTAGGTCTTACGAGGAAAGGTTGAGGGTGCTAGGCCTTTTCTCATTAGAACGGAGAAGGATGAGGGGCGACTTGATAGAGGTTTATAAGATGATCAGGGGAATAGATAGAGTAGACAGTCAGAGACTTTTTCCCCAGGTGGAACAAACCATTACAAGGGGACATAAATTTAAGGTGAAAGGTGGAAGATATAGGAGGGATATCAGAGGTAGGTTCTTTACCCAGAGAGTAGTGGGGGCATGGAATGCACTGCCTGTGGAAGTAGTTGAGTCGGAAACATTAGGGACCTTCAAGCAGCTATTGGATAGGTACATGGATTACAGTAAAATGATAGTGTAGATTTATTTGTTCGCAAGGGCAGCACGGTAGCATTGTGGATAGCACAATTGCTTCACAGTTCCAGGGTCCCAGGTTCGATTCCGGCTTGGGTCACTGTCTGTGCGGAGTCTGCACGTCCTCCCCGTGTCTGCGTGGGTTTCCTCCGGGTGCTCCGGTTTCCTCCCACAGTCCAAAGATGTGCGGGTTAGGTGAATTGGCCAATGATAAATTGCCCTTAATGTCCAAATTGCCCTTGGTGTTGGGTGGAAGTGTTGAGTTTGGGTAGGGTGCTCTTTCCAAGAGCCGGTGCAGACTCAAAGGGCCGAATGGCCTCCTTCTGCACTGTAAATTCAATGATAATCTATGATTAATCTAGGACAAAGGTTCGGCACAACATCGTGGGCCGAAGGGCCTGTTCTGTGCTGTATTTTTCTATGTTCTATGTTCCAATATTTAGATTTCCTTATCAACTTTCTGCCTTAACGCGAAGGGTACCAGTCGAGCCTTGTAGAATTTTGGGATTGCCTCTGGATCTATGTGCAATGTCGCCTTTGCTCCTTTTATTGTTCTGAGCCCTTCTCGGAAAGCCTCTGGGTATCTGCACAGGAGTTCACTCAGGAGACCATTTTCCAGCTGGAAAATGTTTACCCAATCTAGCTGGATCTCTTTTAGCCAGTTTCGTCCCAATAAGCTCGGTCCCACACATTCCACTATCATTAAAGGCAGCCTAACCAGTTTCTCTCCATAAGCCACAGGTACATGTGTTGTGCCCAACACTCTCAGTGGTTCCCCTGTGTACGTCCTCAGTTTTGCCGAGGTCCTGGTTAGGGATAAGGGTTTGAGTCCTGTGCGAATTTTATTAAATACTGTTTCCCCTATCATTGGCTGCTCCCGTGTCGACTTCCATTAATGTGGGACGTCCATTCAGCCTTATGGGTAATTTAATGGTTTTTGATTTAACCATCATTACACAATTTAGTTGTTCCTCGTCAGAGAGAGGTGGGGCTTCTAGAGTGTGCATTCTCCTGTACCCCGGCCTACGTGTCCTTCTCAAAATGTTGGTTTTGGGCTTCTATTTCTCCTTTCTGCCTCCAATCTCTGGCAACAACTATAATATCTTGCTTGGCGAAAGGCTGCAGGGGCTGCCGTCTGTCTGGTCCTAATTTTCCCTTACTTGGGAGCGGTTCTGTGAGAAGGCCTGGGTTCCTTAGTATCCGAGTCATTCCTGAGGGTGGCTATGCAGTTGCCTATCCCCAACGGCAGTTCCTTAACTCAGTTTCACTGGTATGGGAGTCTACCTTCATAGGAGTACCCGGTAACTCATGTGCTCCAGTTGCCGCTTTTTCTAAGGACAAAGCCAGCTGCAATGCTTGTTTGCAATCCAGTTAGGCATCTGCTAGCAGACGTTTCTGTATTGCTAAATTATTTATTCCGCACACCAACCGGTCTTGGAGCATCTCATTTAGCGTCAGGCCAAATTCGAAAGCCTCTGCTAATCGCCTTAATCTTTTAAAAAAATTAGTGGGAGCAGCAAGGTGGCGCAGTGGATAGCACAGCTGCCTCATGACGCTGAGGCCCCAGGTTCAATCCTGGCTCTGGGTCACTGTCCGTGTGGAGTTTGCACATTCTCCACCTGTTTGCGTGGGTTTCGCCCCCACAACCCAAAGATGTGCAGGCTAGGTGGATTGGCCACGCTAAATAGCCCCTTAATTGGAAAAAATGAATTGGGTACGCTAAATTTTTTAAATAATTAGTGTCTGACTCCCGTGTCTCGGAATGCTGCGTAGAACCAGTACCTTTTCAGGATCAGAGGTGGCCTAGGGCCATAGTACTCTTTTACTAAGTCCATCACTTCCTGGAAAGTTTTTGTGTCCGGTGCCTCCGGAAAAGTGAGACTGTGCATAATGGCAAAAGCTGCCGGCCCACACACAGTCAGCTGAATGACCCGTTGCTTTTCATCCGGAATTATATCGTTTGTTGTAAAAAAGTACTTCATCCGCATTACATATTTGGTCCAGTCTTCCACTGTAGGTCAAAAGAATCTAACTTCCCAAATAAAGGCATTTTGCCTGTCAGCGGCTTAGCCTCAATAGGTGGCGGCTGCTAGGGCAGCACGGTGGCGCAGTGGTTAGCACTGCTGCCTCACGCGCCGAGGTCCCAGGTTCGATCCCGGCTCTGGGTCACTGTCCATGTGGTGTTTGCACATTCTCCCCGTGTTTGCGTGGGTTTTGCCCCCACAACCCAAAGATGTGCAGGGTAGGTGGATTGGCCAAGCTAAATTGCCCCTTAATTGGAAAATATGAATTGGGTACTCTAAATTTTTTATTTTTTAAAAATATGCAGCAGCTGCTAATGAGCAGGTTCCTTCGGGTCGTTCTGATTTCCTCGTCGCCACTGTAATAAGTCCACGGAGGCAGAAGTCCCTACACCAGAATTACGTTTATTTACAAAACCAACAGCAGAAGAACCAGGTGCATTCAGCTTGCTGTCTACACTGGGAGTGCAGAGGATCTGTTATATACAGAGAAAGGGGTTCCCTGATTGGGCCACTAATCAGGGAACTCATATTCTAATTGGCCAATCTCAAAGTCCTGGTCTAAGTCATTACAGTAAAATGTGGAGAAGACCAAAACTAGAGGCCATAAATATATTGTGTTGGAGCTTCTGTGTTTTCAGAGTGGGGTCAGGCGATTTGAATTCCTTCTGTGAGCAAGTCTCGGGGGAGAAAGGGGCTATAGCCCCAAATTACCACATACAGAGTCAGGAATTTAAGGGGGGTGCACTGTTTGATGGCAGGCCCTCCAGAAGTTCAAATTATGTAGCTAATCAGCACTCTTTCCAAGGAAACAGGTATCCAGACATTTGTCTGTACCTCCAGGGGTATGCCTCATTTGTTTCCCCCAAGGGTCTGGTTTAGCACAGTGGGCTAAACAGCTGGCTTGTAATGCAGAACAAGGCCAGCAGCATGGGTTCAATTCCCGTACCAGCCTCCCCGAACAGGCTCTGGAATATGGCGACTAGGGGCTTGTCACAGTAACTTCATTTGAAGCCTACTCGTGACAATAAGCGATTTTCATTTCATTTCAAGAGGATCAGTACACTGGCATATTTAGGATGAAGAAGCTACTGGCACTCCCCCAGCCTCCTAGATACAAGAATCCTATCTCCGTTTCATTCAATCAGCCCAGGGTCGTTTAGGCCCCAGCCATGTAGCTCATTGGAAAATGCCTGTTGCAGGGTACAGTTCCCCTTCTTGGAGAAAGTGCTGTTGGACCTAGAAAAGCAGAAGAGGAAGGGCCTATTTGTGACTTAGCAACAAAGATTCACAAAGGCTTTTCTGAGACATGGAGAAAGGCGATAGTCAGGGCAAAACGTGCCAACAATGTGGGAACCAGTGGTGCTAAAAGGTGAATGGCATAAAGAAACTGGACAAGGCCAAAAGGATTACTGATATATTCCCAAGACTGAATTGTGCAAACATCTCTGCTACTTACACATGTGAGGGGACTGAGACCTCACACTGCGTATTATAGATATCCTTATGGCCATTTCTAAAATATTAAAAACTGGACAGCTTTTAAAATGGCTGAATCTATGTCTGTCTGTGACCACAAAACAAAAGGAACTAACTTGCAGCATCGAGAAACTTGGTACCTCATTATCCCTGAAGAAACACTCATGCACCCTCCCATGGGGCTGGTTTAGCACAGTGGACTAAACCGCTGGCTTATAATGCAGAACAATGCCAGCAGCGCGGGTTCAATTCCTGTACCGGCCTCCCTGAACAGGCGGCGGAATGTGGCGACTAGGGGCTTTTCACAGTAACTTCATTGAAGCCTACTTGTGACAATAAGGGATTATTATTATTATTATGGGCTGCATAGACTAAATTAAAACAGAGCTATTCAAAGGCATTTCATAATCCAGGTTGGCCAACCAAAGTCTACTCATCTTCTAGGACAACCTTCCTTTCAACTCTTAATGGTTGAGACATTTAACCATTTTAGGGACCCAGACAATGGATACACATCCCTTGTCAAAGACAATATAGAGAGGTGGGGGTTTATGTGGCATGGACATCTGGCGTGTGTAATATTGCCTTGCTGTACTGCACAATCTCAGTGTGCCATTTTACCATCTAACCAGCCACATTACAAAATAAGAACACTGCCCAGGTTGAATACCTGGCTTCCATCTACACTGTTTCTACTGGAACTTCTGTCCATCACCTATAACACGGATTAATCTCTGCATGCCTATCTCATCATGTGAAGCGGAGGAGGATGAGAGGCGACTTAATAGAGGTTTATAAGATAATGAGGGGAATAGATAGAGTGGACGTTCAGAGACTATTTCCTCGGGTGGATGTAGCTGTTACAAGGGGGCATAACTATAAGGTTCAGGCTGGGAGATATAGGAGGAATGTCCGAGGTAGGTTCTTTACTCAGAGAGTGGTTAGGGTGTGGAATGGACTGCCTGCTGTGATAGTGGAGTCGGACACTTTAGGAACTTTCAAGCGGTTATTGGATAGGCACATGGAGCACACCAGAATGACAGGGAGTGGGATAGCTTGATCTTGGTTTCGGACAATGCTCGGCACAACATCGAGGGCTGAAGGGCCTGTTCTGTGCTGTACTGTTCTATGTTCTATGAAGTGAACTGCACCAGAAATGTGAATTATACAGCATCGGATTTCAACCTGCCAACCTCCATGAAGGAATACCTCATTAAACTTTAATTTTGGACTCTGGAACCTACCTGAAATGATAATTATTTTCTCTGGTGATCCCTGCATTGTAAATCTTACTTTTCTCCATCCCTCTTTTACTGTATGAATGCAAAGGAGGCAACGTAGAAACCCTCCTGCATATTGAGTTCATCCTATCTCAGGTTTGCCGTGGGGCTATGAATAGAAAATTAGATCACACCAAAACAAGAGTTGGGAAATATGTCAGAGGGAGGCAAACCCAAAACACCTTTTTGTTTGTGGACGGTGGTGAGAGGGGAAATTAGTGATGTTTAAATGAACCCCCCTCCTGTCCATAATGCAAAGGTAGAACATTAATGGCACCATTCTGCCATCACGTCTGTGCCAACACAAAATCACGCCTAATACCAGCTTTTTCCAGAGTATTCCCAGACTGATCCATTCATCTAAACATGCCTTCAAACCTCAAATGGTGTGTCCTGTAATGACTCTGATAGACGTCTTGATCTTGTTCTAGTTTTGCTCTAGGTTGGTATCCTGGTAAAAGATGCAGCTGAAACTAGCCTTTGCTGCAGGGGATAAGCTTGATCTTCCAGGACTAACCTAAAGAATTGTCTTCCTGGTTGAAAGGGTGTCTTTCCTTGAAACAAATGTATAATGCCATGTGATGAACGGTTACTGCCTTATCATCATGTAAGGTGATGTCCCCTTTAAGACCAGGCTTGGAACCCTGGGGACTCCGCCTCTGGCTCCGCCCATCTGGGAGCCATACATAAAGGCCTGCCTCATGGTCTGTATAGCAGTCAGCTCTCGTCCATATCTGTAGCACAGTTATTAGCCTAATAAAGCCTTCTTTACAGTTTAATCTCTAAGCATCATTATTGAGGGTACCTCAATTTATTAGGCTAAACTAGATTCAGGATGGACGCAGGCCTAAAACCAGAGAAGCTCAATCTGGAAGCACGAACGCCGGAGGCAAAGGAAATTTTTAAATACTGGCTGCGGTGCTTCGAGGCCTACCTGGACTCCGCAGAGACTCCCATCCTGGGGCCACGCAAGCTGCGTCTACTCCACGCCCGGGTGAGTCACAGAATCTCCGCCACGCTCGAAAAGGCGACGACTTATGAGGAAGCGATTGAGTTGCTCCGCAAGCGGTTTGTCAAACCCGTCAATGAGGTGCTCGCCCGGCATCTGCTCTCTACCTGCCGGCAGCGCTTGGGGGAATCGCTCGACGAGTTTGTTGAGAAACTCACCGCGCTGGCCAGGGACTGTGACCATCGGGATGTGACAGGGGAAGTCCATATGAACCTGCACATCAGAGATTCTTTCGTGTCCGGCATCCACTTGACCTACATTCGGCAGCGACTGCTCGAAAACGGGGCAAAAGACCTCCAGGAGACGCTAACGCTCGCCTCCTCGCTGGAGGTGGCCCGACATAACTTGGGTATGTACCCCGCGGACTCTGCCAGCCCCCCCCGGACTTCCTCAGGCTCGCCCGTATTACAGGCCTGCGCCACGCGGCGACCCGCTCACCATGGGGGCACACCTTGCTACTTCTGCGGGCAGGGCCAGCACCCACGCCCACGCTGCCCAGCCCGCTCCGCGATCTGCAGCGACTGCGGGAAGAAAGGGCACTTTGCGAGGGTCTGCCTGGCCAGACCCAGGGGCCAGATAAACAAAGAACAGCCGGCCCGAAAATCAGGCTCTCAGGCCCGCAGGCCTCGCAATGCTGCTGCGCACCGACCCGACACGTCCGCTTCTGACGCATCATCAGCCTCGTGCGAATCATGGAAGCGGCCATCTGGTCGGCGGTCATCTTCTTGACCCGACACGTGCGACCAATGGCAGCGGCCATTTTAC
This sequence comes from Scyliorhinus torazame, assembly GCF_047496885.1. Classification (NCBI taxonomy): domain Eukaryota; kingdom Metazoa; phylum Chordata; class Chondrichthyes; order Carcharhiniformes; family Scyliorhinidae; genus Scyliorhinus; species Scyliorhinus torazame. The sequence goes on from NC_092707.1 coordinate 365,853,552, forward strand.
GACTCCGACTACCCGCGACTGGGTGCGATCACCCTCGATCAAACTCGGCCAAAACACCTGCAGAACTCCATGATGCAGGTCCAGGTCAACGGGCACGACACTGCATGCCTCTTCGACTCCGGGAGCATGGAGAGCTTTATCCACCCTGAAACGGTAAGGCGCTGCTCCCTACGCACCCATCCCACATCCCAAACCATAGCCCTCGCATCTGGGTCCCACTCGGTACAAATCACGGGGTACTGTATTGCGGATCTCTCGCTCCAGGGTGCCAAATACACCCGTTTCAAATTTTATATCCTCCCTCACCTCTGTGCCCCACTGCTGCTCGGACTGGATTTCCAGTGCAGCCACCGAAGCCTGACACTGAAGATCGGCGGACCCTTGCCCCCCCTCACGGTGTGCTGTATTGCGACACTGAAAGTCGCACCCCCCTCGCTATTCGCGAACCTCACTCCCGACTGTAAGCCCGTCGCCACCAGGAGCCGGCGCTCCAGTGCCCAAGATATGGCTTTTATCAAGTCAGAAGTCCAGCGTTTACTGGGAGAGGGGGTCATCGAGGCTAGCAACAGCCCTTGGAGAGCGCAAGTGGTGGTAGTCCGGTCCGGGGAGAAGAAACGGATGGTCGTGGATTATAGCCAGACCATAAACCGATTCACGCAGCTTGATGCGTACCCCCTTCCTCGCATCGCGGAAATGGTAAATCGGATCGCCCAATACCGAGTCTTTTCCACGGTCGACCTCAAATCTGCCTACCACCAGCTCCCCATCCGACAAAAAGACCGCCCCTATACTGCCTTCGAAGCAGCCGGCCGGCTCTTCCACTTCCTCAGGGTCCCCTTTGGTGTCACAAATGGGGTCTCCGTCTTTCAAAGGGCGATGGACCAAATGGTGGACCAGTACGGTTTGCGGGCTACATACCCGTACTTGGACAATGTCACCATCTGCGGCCATGATCAGCAGGACCATGACGCTAACCTCAAAAAGTTCCTCCAGACCGCCCGAGCCCTTAACCTGACCTATAACGAGGGCAAATGCGTTTTCCACACCACCCGGCTGGCCATCCTCGGCTATGTCGTGGAAGACGGGGTCCTAGGTCCCGACCCCGACCGCATGCGCCCCCTTAAGGAACTCCCTCTCCCCCGCAGCCTCAAGGCCCTCAAACGGTGCTTGGGGCTTTTCTCCTTTTACGCCCAGTGGGTCCCCAAGTATGCGGACAAAGCCCGCCCACTCCTAAAGACCACCACTTTTCCCCTCTCGGCTGAGGCTCAATTGGCCTTCAACCGCATCAAGGCCGACATCATCAAGGCCGCCATGCACGCGGTGGACGAAACCATCCCTTTCCAGGTAGAGAGCGATGCATCAGACATCGCCCTGGCTGCTACCCTCAATCAAGGAGGCAGACCAGTAGCGTTCTTCTCCCAAACCCTCGCCGCCTCCGAGATTCGACACTCTGCAGTCGAAAAGGAGGCACAAGCCATTGTGGAGGCTGTGCGGTGCTGGAGACACTACCTCGCCGGTAGGAGGTTTACCCTCGTCACCGACCAACGGTCGGTCGCCTATATGTTCGATAACACGCAACGGGGCAAAATAAAAAACGATAACATTTTGAGGTGGAGGATCGAACTCTCCACCTACTCGTACGATATCAAGTATCGTCCAGGGGAGCTCAACGAGCCCCCAGATGCCCTGTCCCACGGCACATGCGCCAACGCGCAGGAGGACCGCCTGCAAGCCATCCACAATGACCTCTGCCACCCGGGGGTTACCCGGCTCGTCCATTTCATCAAGTCCCGCAACCTACCTTACTCAACCAAGGAGGTCAAGGCCATGGTCAGGGCCTGCCAGGTCTGTGCGGAGTGCAAACCGCACTTCTATCGGCCAGACAAGGTTCGGCTCGTGAAGGCCTCGGGCCCCTTTGAGCGACTGAGCGTGGACTTCAAGGGGCCCCTCCCGTCCACCAACCATTATGCCTATTTCCTCACCGTCATCGATGAGTTCTCCCGTTTCCCATCCGCCATTCCCTGCACCGACATGACCTCAGCCACAGTGATTAAGGCACTGCACAGCATCTTCACCCTGTTCGGTTTCCCTGCTTATATCCACAGCGACCGGGGTACATCGTTCATGAGCGATGAACTGCGTCAGTATCTGCTCAGCAAAGGCATCGCCTCGAGCAGAACGACCAGCTATAACCCACGGGGAAACGGGCAGGTGGAGAGGGAGAACGCGACCATGTGGAAGGCTGTCGTTCTGGCCCTGCGGTCGAGAAATCTCCCAACCACCCGCTGGCAGGAGGTCCTACCCGATGCCCTACACTCCATTAGGTCACTCCTCTGCACGGCCACAAATGAGACCCCTCATGACCGATTGTTTCTCTTCTCCAGGAAGTCTACCTCCAGGGTCTCGCTTCCACCTTGGCTGACGGCTCCGGGACCTGTTCTTCTCCGGAGGCACGCGAGGAGCCATAAAACGGACCCCCTAGTTGAAAAGGTCCGACTGCTCCACGCCAACCCCAGTTATGCCTACGTGGAGTACCCCGACGGCAGGCAAGATACGGTTTCCCTCCGGGATCTGGCACCCGCTGGATCCTCCACCACAGACGCCCCTTCCCGTGCCGCTCCCCTGCGGGACCCGTCGCCCTCTACAACACACCCCCTTCCGGCCCTACCACCCGTTGGTGAGCTCCTACCGTGCGCCCCCCCTTGCGCCCCCCCCCTTTACACACCCCGCCGGCGCCGGCTCCGCTACCCCCGGCCCTGCCTAGTTCCTCTGCCCCGACCCGGACCGAAGCTCCGACCGCTGTGCTCCCGGATGTGCCCTCAACCGGCACGTCCGTGCCCGCCGCACCACCGCCTGAATTGAGGAGTTCGAGGAGGACGATCCGGCCGCCGAGACGGATGGACCTATGATGGCACTTCACCCCCGCCGGACTCCTTTTTAAACAGGGGGTCAATGTGATGAACGGTTACTGCCTTATCATCATGTAAGGTGATGTCCCCTTTAAGACCAGGCTTGGAACCCTGGGGACTCCGCCTCTGGCTCCGCCCATCTGGGAGCCATACATAAAGGCCTGCCTCATGGTCTGTATAGCAGTCAGTTCTCGTCCATATCTGTAGCACAGTTATTAGCCTAATAAAGCCTTCTTCACAGTTTAATCTCTCAGCATCATTATTGAGGGTACCTCATGCCAGCAGGCAGGAAAGTGAGCATTCACTTGCACAATGAGCTGCTGCTGATCCCACATGAGCTGTACATTGATACATTGGGATTCTATCCTCTTGTGGTAGCTGGAGGCATTAATCAGGGTCACAAATCGGATCCAAGATTGGGGGCTGCTGCCACTCTGTTAAATTGCAAGGGTCAGTTATGCTGCTGGTGTCCATGGGGATGTTTATAAACTGGGTTCAGCTACCAGAAAATGCATGAATTACTTACTTAATACACCTGAGCAGAAGTGATTGGCTAATGTTAATGATGTCCCCTGTTGCAACCTGAAATGATCTTGTAGTATAAATGTTCAGGGTGGCTGTGACCTTTACAGTCACTGCCAGTGTGGTTGGGGCCTGTGGTGAGAGTGAGCTGCAGATTAAGCTGCTGCATATGGCTTTGGTCAAGGATGGTTTTGTTGTGAAGTACAGCCACGGCAGGCATCACACCTAGGTCAGGTCCGGAGGTATGAGTGCTTCACGCTGTAGGTTTGATGTGCAGACGTGCGTCCTGTGCTGTCTAACCTCAGGTGCGTCTCCTCTTCCTTCAAAAAGAAAATAACGCTGTGATGTTATTTCCAACTGAAAACCAAGCAAGCGCTTTTAAGTTGGAAGACGGGAGGGGAGGGGGGATGGAAGTGTCACAGCAAAGACTAAGAGGCAGATGGTCAAGAAAGTCAATGGTGAACAGCAACATAAATTCTGTGCATTGTTAAACCAACCTCTTTTACATCAGTGATGCTATTTATGTGAGCATGTTTAAAGGTGCGTGGTGAATGTGGAAAACAGTAATGGGTAATACATGCATTACTCCATCAGATCATTACTGCATCATTTAAATATACCCACCCATTTTAAGGTATTGGCTAGAAATTAGTGCAGAAAATTGGATGAGTGTAATAATGGGCAGAGATTCCAGAGACTGGATTTCTGGCCCATTTTCTATCCCACGGCTCCCTAAGGGCGCTGAAGGGTATTACTCCTGCTCCTTCCAGCCAGAATAAGTTTAAAGTTAAGGACATTTAACATACATTTAAGGAGAAGTTAGATAAACACATGGAGGAAGGAATAGAACGCTGTAGACTCGAGAGAACCGAAATTCACATCTGTAGCACCACTTGGGGGTGGCACTCTGGAGGCCAATCGCTCTGCTGGGGGTGTGGACTGCATCACCAGCTGTTTCTGGCCGAGCCAGCGCAATGTGTCCTCTTAGGAAAATGGCCTGCGCAAGCATTCCTCTGTGTACCAGGAACAGCTGACCCAGTGCTATCCTGATCTCACACATGTGATGTGATGCCCATTGCTATCATTTGGACCCCGCAGATCCATTCAACCGATTTGTACATCTCACACCAATGCTTAAGCACTCTGCTACTAAAATAGAAGCACCAAATTTACTTAAAGAGCCGGACACCCAACTTGGAGATAAGGTAAATTTGAAGAACCTCTGCAATTGAAAAGTGTCTGGAAGAAGTGCTGAGTGTTTTTGGAGGCATTCTGGGAATGTTACGACCTCCTTATGAGATCGAAAGAGGATTTGGTGACTAGTTCACTCAAAGGCTCCAACAGGTACGGAGGCAGCATTGCAGTGCGCCTGGGTCTGCAGGATGACGTGGAGATGTAGCAGAGGCTGCAGAGAGGGCAAGATCCACATAATGTCCTCTACGAAGTTGGAGCTGGACTCCCCTATTCTTCTTGACAGTGACGGAAGGCAGTCTGGCAGGTCATCAAATGTACCCAGCACCTTGGTGTGTGTGCCCACGAGCGTTTCCCATCAAGGTCCTCGCCTAAGTCCCTGTATAGAAGTAATCGTCTGCTATCTTGTAATCTGGTGAGCTCACAAGAACCATTATTAACTCCTGGCCTAGCTCAATCCAATGCCCAGTGACTCACCACATGCTGATTCCAACTCCATTCTAGCCTCAAGGTTACGTGCAGTTCCAGCACCTGAGCTGATGGCGTCAGATCAAGTAATAAGGCCTCTTTATCAGTGGTTTTCCTCTCTCTCAAACCCCTGGGGCTGCAGTAATGGCAGATAGCTGACTGAAAGCAGAAAACCAGCAGAGCTTGTTTGGTGTGGGGGGCAGCGGAGGGAGTGGAATGTAAGCGGTCCATGGTGACATTTTCAACTGCTCATCGTGCCAGATACGGAATAACAGTGAGTGAGCTGCAAGTGAGAAATTGCAAAAGACAGGAAAACATAATCCTCAATTTTCCGAGTGATGCTGGTTTTCTGTCGCAGCCAACCCAGCACTGTAGCTTCACAGCAACAGGGACCCGGGTTCGATTCCCAGCTCGGGTCGCTGTCAGTGCAGAATCAGCACATTCTCCCCGTGTCTGCGTGGGTTTCCTCCGGGTGCTCCGGGTTCCTCCCACAAGTCCCAAAAGACGTACTGTTAGGTGAATTGGACATTCTGAATTCTCCTTCTGTGTACCCGAACAGGCGCCGGAATGTGGCGACTAGGGGCTTTTCTCAGTAACTTCATTGCAGTGTTAATGTAAGTCTACTTGTGACGCTAATAAAGATTATACTTGTTTATCACGTCCTCCATTGGGCCCAAGAGATACAGGCGTCCTCGTTATCACTGGTTCTGCTCTGCTCCCTTCTATTGTGTGCCACCTTATCCTGCAAAAGAGAGAGCAGAATATAAGTGATTGTTTTGCAATGTGTTTGGGTGATGTGCCTGCCACAGCTGAATAGCTGGAGCTATGCAGAAGCAGCAATGAAAGGGTGTGAGGTGAGCTGTATTTGAAGGTGTGTGAGGACAAGATGGAAAACCTGAATGGGAGGCCTGAGTCCCTCTGTGCCAGATATTATTGCTGAGTGAATGATGGGGGTGTGATGATTGGGCAACATGAGAGGCTTCTGGTGTGACGAATAGGAGATAGTACAAAGAACAATTCAGCACAGGAACAGGCCCTTCGGTCCTCCAAACCTGTGCCGATCACGAGTCCCATCTAGACCAACCTGTATCCTTCTATACCCCGTCTATTCATGTGCCTATCCAGATAAGTCTTAAAGGTCGCTAATGTATCTGCCTCAACCACCTCACTTGGCAGTGCATTCCAGGCCACCACCACCCTCGGTCTAAAAAACGTTCCCCGCACATCTCAACTGAACCCCCTCACCTTGAACTTGTACCCCCTTGTAATTTCCAATTCCGCCCTGGGGAAAAGCCTTCAACTGTTGTCCATATCTATACCCCTAATAAGTGTATAAACTTCTATCAGGTCACCCCTCAGCCTCCGTCTCTCTAGGGAGAACAATCTCAGTTTATTCAATCTCTCCTCATAGCTAATACCCTCCATACCAGGCAACATCCTGGTAAACCTTTAATAATAAATTTTCTGTACTCTCTCCAAAGCCTCTACGTCCTTCTGGTAGTGCGGTGACCAGAATTGGATACAGTATTCCAAAAGTGGCCTAACCAACGTTCTATATAACTGTAACATCATTTTTGAACTTTTATACTCGATATCCCGTCCAATGAAGGTGAGCATGCCATATGCTTTCCTCACCACCATTTCCACTTGTGAAATGAAATGGAATCGCTTATTGTCACAAGTAGGCTTCAATGAAGTTACTGTGAAAAGCCCCTAGTCGCCACATTCCGGCGCCTGTTCGGGGAGGCTGGTACGGGAATTGAACCGTGCTGCTGGCCTGCTTGGTCTGCTTTAAAAGCCAGCGATTTAGCCTAGTGTGCCCAGGATCTGTCGACCTGCACGCCCAGATATCTCTGTGTCTCTCTGCTCCTGATGGTTCTGCCATTTATTTTATAGCTCCCACCTGAATTGGATCTACCAAAATGCATCACCTTATATTTGTCCGGGTTAAATTCCATCTGCCATTTCTCTGCCCCATTTTGCAGCCTATCTATATCCTGTTGTATTCTCTGACAATCTTCATCACTATCTGCAACTCCTGCAATCTTAGTATCATCCGCAAACTTGCTAATCAGACCCGCTATGTTTTCTTCCAATTCATTTATATATATTACAAAGAGCAGAGGTCCTAGTACTGATCCCTGCAGAACATCAGTAAAACACCCTTCCACTGCTATCTGTCTTCTATGGCCAAGCGAATTCTGAATCCATCCAGCTAGTTCACCCCTGACCCCATGCGATTTAATCTTTTGCACCAGCCTGCCATGAGGGACCTTATCAAATGCTTTACTAAAGTCCATGTAGACCAGATCCACAGCCCTTCACTTGTCAATCATTTTTGTCACCTCCTCAAAAAATTCAATTAAATTAGTGAGACATGTCACTAATAAGACCATTCACTTCCAAATGTGCATGCATCATATCTCTGAGAACCTTTTCCAACTATTTCACTATCACTGACGTCAAGCTCACTGGCCTATAATTTCCAGAATTATCCTTGCAACCCTTCTTAAATAACGATACAACATTGGCAATCCTCCAATCCTCTGAGATCTCACCTGTGGCCAATGAGGACACAAGGATTTCTGTTAGAGGCCCAGCGATTTCATCTCTTGTCTCCCTCAGTAACCTGGGATAGATGCCATTGGCCCTGGGGATTGGTCTACCTTAATACTTATTAACACACCTAACACTTCCTCCCTTGTAATAACGACCTGTTCTAAAGTGTTTACACATCCCTCTGAGACACCACCAATCAATGTGTCCCTCTCCTTTGTGAATACCGATGCAAAATATTCATTAAAGGCCTCACCTACTTCCTCTGGTTTGACACATAATCTCCCTCCTTTGTCCTTGAGTGGACCAACTCTTTCTCTAGTCACCCTCTTGTTCCTAATATACGTATAAAATGCCTTGGAATTCTCCTTAATCCTGTCCGCCAAGGACATTTTGTGACCCCTTTTTGCCCTCCTACCTCCCTGCTTGAGCTCTTTTCTACTTTTGTCAGGAGAAGATGCATTTTCTGACCTTGACCACCTGCAAGAGCTTATGAGACTTATAGTGGCACTGTTGCCAGGTCCTTGGGTCCAGACACAGGGGATTGACCACCCTATCCCTTCTGAGGGTGGTCCTTGAGAGATTCCTGGTCCACTGTGGAACATGGTATTTTTCTTCCCATCAACCCTCATCACTGAGACCTTCACAGCACCACATCTGTGACCCTGGCGTTCCATTTCCTTGTTTAAAATTGCAGCAACAGTATTTGGTGGCAGCCTCCTGTAATTCAGTGCCTTCCCTTTAGAAGGACAGATTTGCCTTTAAAAACTGAAGACTGGCTCTTGCACCATCTGCAATCAGCAAAATGTTGTTGGCCCAACATTACTATTGGGTAAATGAGGTGGCAACATGAAATTTATCTGCTGCCTACCTCCATTAGAACAGGCGAGGGCAGGGCAGAAATTGCCCCAAAAAGGTCAAATGAATGTTTGCTTGATGTAACTCAATTTAAAGCTCCACTGGGTGTGAAGTGATCCAGCAACCTTCCCTCTCCTTTATTGCTTCATCATTGAGTAATAATATGGGTAACCTTGCCAGCTTCTGATCTGACATGAACGCAATGCCCATTACCTGCCTCTTCACTGTGCCATGTTACACATCACAGTGCTGATCATGTTGTCTACTAAAGAATAATGTATCAAGTGCCAAGTACTGTATCTAGCAGAAGATTTCTTCCAACTACCTGGTCGCACAATCATCCAAGCTGGTTTGTGTCCTCAGCACTAAGAGAATTAATCTTCTCTCACTCATCTTTCTTATTTACAGTGCTTCTCTTTCATAGATACTAGTACAAGAAAAGCACACTTAGCTATGCTTGCAGGTAGAACCAACCCTTGGTTCTTTAGGAGGAAAGGGCCATTCAAATTATGGGCCCGGACATTATATTTCAGAAAGTCAAGTGGTGAAGTGCCACCCTTTTCACACTGTTATAACTATCTCTATTCTGGATTATGTTAAGGGTTAAGAATGTAGAGTTTTGGTTTCAGTTTAAGATAAATTCGAGGTTGTTATTTTCAGTTTGGTTTAGTGAGCCTTTTTGTGTTTCCAAACATGCTTGAACCTTTGACCCAGCTTGAGAGGCTTTTAGGAGCAAGAAAGCATTGACGTTGGGGATATATCCTAAGAGTGTTTTTTTAAGGAAAAAGGTAAGTGTAAAAGAAGCTAATCTGGAGGCTTCAGATATTCAGTCTGTTGTGTTTCACCAAAGAACTCAGTTCTATATGTTTAGAGAGGAAATGAGGGAGTTCTAGAGAACTGGATAGAATTGAGTAACTCTGTTAAGGGATGAGAAGTGCATCTCCATCCAGCCGCAGCTGCCGACCGAGGAAGCAAGGGAAACGTGGTGGGCTGCAGGTTAGACTGAAGCAATGCGGTTTAAAGACCCCTCTCCCCAGCATACTCCTGGCAAACGTCTAAGCGATTGAAACAAGCTGGATGAATTTAACTCTAGACTTACCTCTCAGAGGGAAGTAAGAGACTGCTGTGTGCTCTGATACACAGAGACATGGCTCACCCCCGTTGTCGTGTTATTCACCCTGGGGTAACACGGACTGCAACAGGATGCAGATGAACGGTTGGTTCAATACGATTTATTGAACTTCTGTAACAATGCACACAGCTGGCTGTGGGTTGACACTCTACTACTCTAAGTGTACTAACTCTAACTTACTAGACCAGGCTAGCTCTGAACCACGTGTAGAAGGTGCTGACTGATATATACACTTGACTGTCACTACAGCTGTCACCAGTGGAAAGAGATGGAGTGCTGATGCCTCGTGTGTTTTATAGTTGGAAGCCCCCCTCTGGTGTTCGGTCTGGTGATTGGTTGTGTTCTTTCCTGTATGTTGATTGGCTAACCTTGCTGTCTGTCACTGCCTGTTTTTACCTCATGATGTGCATGGGTGCATATTATGACATCCCCCTTTTAAAAAAAAATCTGTCAGTTGCTTAGAGCATATACAACATATTTACAGATATAACTATTTGCAGCAAATGGTGAGTGAATGCATATGTACATGTAAGGTGTCTAGTGTGCAGATACAGAGCAATATGTACAAAGGAAATATTTAGTCCAATCTCTGGGGCTGTTGTTGGATCCTTGTCGACCACCTGAGAGGTGGAGGTGGGGACAACGGCGCCTTGACAGGCGGGATTGCAGCCAGATTGGTGGCCTCGTGGAGGGAGGTGTCCGGAAAAGGCATAACGACAGCTGGGAATGTGAGATCCGGTGGTGGGCAGGCAAGTTTGCGTAGTGCCCTTCTGTTGCGCCAAACAATAGATCCATCAGCCATGCGAACCACGAATGACCTGGGAGCAGCCTGTCGAAGAACAACAGCTGGAGCTTACCAGACTCCATCAGACAACTTGATGCGAAAAGCATCTTCCGGAGAGAGCACAGGCAAATCAGTCGCATGAGCATCGTATGTCAGCTTTTGCCGGTTTTGGAGTTGCTGCATCTTTTGCAGCACTGGGAGGTGATCCAGGTCAGGTAAATGAATGGCCGGAACAGTTGTCCGCAGGTCACGATTCGTAAGGAGTTGTGCCGGAGACATACCGGTGGACAGAGGGGTTGCCCTGTACGCCAGGAGCGCAAGGTTAAAATCAGAAGCTGAGTCCGCAGCCTTGCAGAGCAGTTGCTTCACGATATGGACCCTTTTTCGACCTTCCCGTTAGATTGCGGGTAATGGAGGCTGGAGGTAATGTGCTTGAACTGGTATAGCATCGCAAAGTTGGACCACTCTTGGCTGCAGAAGCAGGGACCGTTGTCGCTCATGACCGTGAGCAGAATACCATGCCTGGCAAATGTCTCCTTGCAGGCCTTGATGACAGTCCTCGATGTGAGGTCGGACAGTCTCACCACTTCGGGGTAACTCGAGAAGTAGTCAATTATAAGCACGTAGTTGGCGTGAAAAAGGTCGATTCCCACCTTAGACCACAGAGAGGTCACGATCTCGTGTTGCCGGAGTGTTTCTTTGGGCTGAGCAGGCTGGAAATGCTGGCAAGTCGCGCAATTGAGGATCATGTTGGATATGTCCTCGTTGATGCCAGGCCAATAGACAGCCTGCTGGGCCCTGCACCTGCATTTCTCGATACCGAGATGTCCCTCGTGGACCTGTTTGAGCACTAAGCTCTGGAGGCTGCGAGGAATAACGATACGATCCAGCTTGAGGAGAATCCCCTCGACAACTGTTAGGTCGTCCTTGACATTAAAGAACTGGGGGCATTGCCCTTTCTGCCAACCATTTGCAAGGTGATGTATGACCCGCTGCAGAAGAGGGTCCTTGGCAGTCTCTCTCGAATGTTGACGCTTCGTTCGTCTGATGCCGGCAGGTTGCTGGCACACAGTTGCACCTGTGCCTCAATTTGGCAGATGGAGTCGACCTGTTCACAGGGCGAGGTGATGCCGCGAGACAGGGCATCCGCAATGATTATCTCCTTGCCCGGTGTGTAAACCAATTCAAAATCATACCTGCGGAGTCGAAGGAGAATGCGCTGAAGCCTGGGCGTCACGTCATTCAAGTCCTTGTGAATGATATGGACCAAGGGTCTGTGGTCAGTCTCTACTGTGAACGTTGGTAGTCCGTAGACGTAATCATGGAACGTTACAAGACCAGTGAGGAGGCCCAGGCACTCTTTCTCTATCTGAGCATACCTCTGCTCAGTGGGAGTCATGGCCTTGGACGCATAGGCCACTGGAGCCCAGGCCGAGGAGTCATCCTTCTGGAGGAGCACCGCACCAATGCCGTCCTGGCTGGCGTCCGTGGAGATTTTTGTCTCCCGCTCTGGGTCTAAAAACGCGAGGACCGGAGCAATGGTGAGCTTTGCCTTTAACTCGAGCCATTCTGCTTGATGTGTGGGTAGCCACTGAAAGGCAGTGGACTTCTTCACCAGATGCCTGAGAGTCGTGATGTGTGATGCGAGGTTGGGAATGAACTTTCCCAAGATGTTAACCATACCCAGGAAGCGGAGTACCACCTTTTTGTCTTCCGGGGTCTTCATGGTGTTGATGGCCTTGACTTTGTCCGAGTCCGGTTGCACTCCCTGCTGGGATATTTGATCACCCAAAAACTTGATTGGTGACATGCCAAAGGAGCATTTGGCCTTGTTCAACTTGAGGCTGTTGGCATGTATGCGTCTAAAGACTTGTTGGAGACGAGATATGTGTTCCTCTGGGGTCGTGGACCATATCATGATGTCATCAACATAAACCCTCAATGTCCTCCAGCATCTGTTCCATGATCCTGTGAAAGATTTCAGAGGCTGAAACAATACCAAACGGCATGCGGTTGTAACAGTACCTTCCGAAAGGTGTATGAAACATGCAGAGCTTCCTGCTGGACTCATCCAGTTGTACCTGCCAGAAGCCACGTGATGCATCTAGCTTCGTGAAGAATTTGGCATGTGCCATCTCACTGGTTAGCTTCTCCCGCTTCGGGATCGGGTAGTGTTACTGCATTATGTTTCGGTTATGCGCAGTTCTCCAGAGGGCTTCTTCACACAGACCATCGAGCTGACCCAGTCAGTCGGTTCCGTCACTTTAGAGATTATACCCTGGTCTTGGAGCTCCTGCAGCTGCGCCTATAAACGGTCCTTCAGAGGAGCCGGCACGGTGCATGGATCACAGGCGTGGCATCAGGCCGGAGTAAGATTTTGTAGCGGTACGGCAGCATGCCCATCCCACTGAACACATCCGGGTATTGTGACCGGATTTTGTCAATGTCAGCCTGAAGATTCATATTGGCAGAGGACATGGCATGTACGTGCTGGACGAGTTTGAGTAGCTTGCATGCATGGGCACCAAGCAGGGAAGCTTTGTCAGGCTTGATGATTTCGAATCGCAGTGTGGCTTTGATGGCCTTGTTGGAGACATGCAGATGACAAGGCCCTAACGCAGTGGCATTGCCATTATAATCAAGCAGCTGGCAGTTTGGCGGAAAGATTTTTGGCTGCCTTTGGATGCGAGCAAGATCTGCTTGAGATATGAGATTGGCTGTAGCACCAGTGTCCAGCTTGAACCGGATGCTGCATCCTAGGGGCTGTTTAGCACAGGGCTAAATCGCAGGCTTTGAAAGCAGACCAAGGCAGGCCAGCAGCACGGTTCAATTCCCGTAACAACCTCCCCGAACAGGCGCCGGAATGTGGTGACTAGGGGCTTTTCACAGTAACTCCATTTGAAGCCTACTCATGACAATAAGCGATTTTCATTTCATTTCATTGGTTGACTTGTACGACAGCACGCCATTCGTCCGCAGAATCCACGTTAAGGATGGGTAGGCGTGTTGCTGAATTTGAGGAGGCCTTGTCATATGTGTTATGATGCCCACACGATATGGGGACTCCAGGCAGTCGTCCTCTGGATCCGTGGTGTATCCAGGTTCTGAATCCAGCAGCTCTTGCTGCACACTTCAAACTCGTTTGCGTTGGAACTAGGATCACTGGCCCACAATCGGAGGTGCAGACCTGCACAAGGCTGCATAATGGCCAGGCTTCCCACAATTTAAACATCGCCTGCCTCTTGCAGGGCATTACTGCTTTAAGTGGGCGGTGCCGCAGTTTGGGCACGTCATGACGTTGACTTCGTAACGCTCCGTGCGTTGTCACACATGCGCAGTGCGGTCAGCCGCCGCTTGTACCTGCGCAGTGTGGTCTTCAGCCACTTCGTTCTCCCGTCCGTGGTGCGCATGCGTGGGACCGCGGGAAAAGCGCGCGAAATGGCCGCCTTCACCGATGCTAAGGCGCCGTATTCGGGTGATGGCCTGTACACTCTCTGCCTCATGGGAGGCAAGTTGGTCCTGTTCTGCCGATTTAAAGCTGGAGTAGCGACTTTTCGCCTGTTCATGCACTTTACACGTCTCGATGGCTACTGGCAGGGTCATATTTTTTATTTTTCGGAGCTGCTCCCGCAGGGCGTCGGAGTGGACGCCAAACACGATCTGATCCCTGATGAGGGAATCAGCGGTGTTACCATAGTTGCAGGATTGTGCTAATATGTGGAGATGAGTTAGAAAGGATTGGAACGGCTCATCCTTACCCTGAAGGCGCTGCTGGAAGACATAGCGCTCAAAGCTCTCGTTCGTTTCGACTTCACAGTGACTGTCGAATTAGGCTGACACGGTCTGGAACTTGGTCTTGTCCTCACCGTCGGCAAAAGTGAGCGAATTGAAGATTTGGATGGCCTGTTCCCCCGCAGTCGATAGGAGCAGCGCGATTATTCTGGCATCGGACGCATCCTTGAGGCCCGAGGCCTCAATGTATAGACTGAATTTCTGCTTGAAGACCCACCAGTTGGCGCCGAGATTTCCAGAGATCCGGAGCTATGGAAGGGCCTGGATCTTCTCCATGCTGCTGGAAGGCACTTACTGGTCATCACTGAATTATTCAAGGTAAATTACTTAGATGAAGTAAACTCCTGGTATCATGTTGTGTTATTCACCCTGGGGTAACACGGACTGCAACAGGATGCAGATGAATGGTAAAGCATACACCAAACGTAGGCGTTGGTTCAATACGATTTATTGAACTTCTGTAACAATGCACACAGCTGGCTGTGGGTTGACACTCTACTACTCTAAGTAAACTAACTCTAACTTACTAGACCAGGCTAGTTCTGATCCATGTGTAGAAGGTGCTGACTGATAGATACACCTGACTGTCACTACAGTTATCACCAGTGGAAAGAGGCGGAGTGCTGATGCCTCGTGTGTTTTATAGTTTGAAGCTCCCCTCTGGTGTTTGGTCTGGTGATTGGTTGTGTTCTTTCCTGTATGTTGATTGGCTAACCTAGGTGTCTGTCACTGCCTGTTTTTACCTCATGATGTGCATGGGTGCATATTATGACACCCATCTCACCGGACTGTGCTATACAACCTGAAGGCTTCTCAATTCACCGGGCAGACCGCACCGCGTCATCAGGCAAAGCAAAGGGTGGAGGGGTTTGCCTCCTCATCAACTCCTCCTGGTGCTTGATTGTGGCAACCTACTGCTCCCCGGACCTGGAATACCTGACCGTGAAGTGCCGGCCATACTATCTTCCACGTGAGTTCACTTCAGCCATTATCACAGCGGTCTACATCCCACCACAGACAGAAGTGAGGAAGGCGCTGGACGAACTGTACACAGTTATAAACAACTACGAAACAGAACACCCGGAGGCCTTGTTCATCGACTTCAACAAAGCCAACCTCAAGAGTGTACTGCCAAAATTCCACTTGCACATCTCCTGTCCCACCAGGGGTGACAACACTCTTGACCACTGCTAGGGGGCCTACCGTTCCATCCTCCAACCGCACTTTGGGAAATCAGACCATAAGACGGTGCTCCTTCTACCGGCATACAAGCAGATACTCAAGCGGGAGAATCCAGCTAAGAAGGTTGTGCAGTGCTGGTCCAAGGAAACAGAAGAGCTCTTACCTGACTCAGAGACAGTGGACTGTCCATATTTAAGAACTCAGCGACCAACTTAAATGAGTATGCCACCACCGTCACAGACTTCATCAGCAAATGTGTGGACGACTGCGTACCAAAGAAAGCAGTACGTACGTTCCCCAACCGGAAACCATGGCTCAATTGCGAGATTGACTCCCTACTGAAAGACAGGTCTGAGGCGTTCAAGTCAGACGACCCTGACCTATATAGGAAATCCAGGTACGACCTCCGCAAAGCCATCCGAGATGCCAAGAGAGAATATCAAACCAAGCTAGAGTCACAGACAGACTCTCGGCGATTGTGGCAAGGACTAAACAACATAACGGGCTACAAAACGAAGCCGAGCAGTATCTCCGGCAGCAGCGCACCCCTCCCTGATGAACTCAGTGCATCCTTTGCTCGGTTCGAGCAGGAAACCAACAATCCGCTGTTGAGTGCCCCAGCAGCCCATAACTCACCCACACCCACCATCACAGCTTCCGAAGTCAGATCGGCCTTCCTGAAAGTGACCCCTCGGAAGGCGACGGGTCCAGACGGGATTCCTGGTCGTGCACTCAGAGGTGTTCGCGGACATCTTTAACCTGTCCCTACTCCACTTCCGAGGTCCCCACCTGCTTCAAGAAGACCACCATCATACCGGTACCAAAGAAGAACCAGGCAACGTGCCTCAGTGACTATCGTCCGGTGGCCCTGACTTCAGTTGTAATGAAGTGCTTTGAGAGGTTGGTCATGAAGCGCATCACCTCCATACTCCCAGAACGCCTTGATCCACTGCAATTCGCATACCGCTGCAACCAGTCCACAGCAGACGCCATTTCCCTGGCCCTACACTCATCCCGAGAGCATCTCGACAACAAGGACTCCTACATCAGACTCCTATTTATTGACTACAGCTCCGCCTTCAACACCATAATCCCAGCCAAACTCATATCAAAGCTCCAAAACCTAGGACTTGGCTCCCCACTCTGCAACTGGATCCTCGACTTTCTGACCCACAGACCACAATCAGTAAGAATGAACAACAACACCTCCTCCACAATAGTCCTCAACACCGGGGCCCCGCAAGGCTGCGTACTTAGCCCCCTACTCTAATCCCTGTACACACACGACTGCGTAGCAAAACTTGGTTCCAACTCCATCTGCAAGTTTGCTGACGATACGACCATAGTGGGCCGGATCTTGAATAACGATGAGTCCGAATACAGGAGGGAGATAGAGAACCTAGTGGAATGGTGCAGCGACAACAATCTCTTCCTTAATGCCAGCAAAACTAAAGAGCTGGTCATTGACTTCAGGAAGCAAAGTACTGTACACACCCCTGTCAGCATCAACGGGGCCGAGGTGGAGATGGTTAGCAGTTTCAAATTCCTAGGGGGGCACATCTCCAAAAATCTGTCTTGGTCCACCCACGTCGATGCTACCACCAGGAAAGCACAACAGCGCCTATAGTTCCTCGGGAAACTGAGGAAATTCGGCATGTCCACATTAAGGCAGCAAGGTAGCATTGTGGATAGCACAATTGCTTCACAGCTCCAGGGTCCTAGGTTCGATTCTGGCTTGGGTCACTGTCTGTGCAGAGTCTGCACATCCTCCCCGTGTGTGGGTGGGTTTCCTCCGGGTGCTCCGGTTTCTTCCCACAGTCTAAAGATGTGCAGGTTAGGTGGATTGGCCATGATAAATTGTCTTTAGTGTCCAAAATTGCCCTTAGTGTTGGGTGGGGTGACTGGGTTATGGGGATCGGGTGGAGGTGTTGCCCTTGGGTAGGGTGCTCTTTCCAAGAGCCGGTGCAGACTCGATGGGCCGAATGGCCTCCTTCTGCACTGTAAATTCTATGACAATTAACTCTTCCCAACTTTTACAGATGCACCATAGAAAGCATCCTATCGGGCTGCATCACAGCCAGGTATGGCAACTGCTTGGCCCAGGACCGCAAGAAACTTCAGAGAGTCGTGAACACCGCCCAGTCCATCACACGAACCTGCCTCCCATCCATTGACTCCATCTACACCTCCTGCTGCCTGGGGAAAGCGGGCAGCATAATCAAAGATCCCTCCCACCTGGCTTACTCACTCTTCCAACTTCTTCCATCGGGCAGGAGATACAGAAGCCTGAGGACACGCACGAACAGACTCAAAAACAGCTTCTTCCCCACTGTTACATAGAACATAGAAAATACAGCACAGAACAGGCCCTTCGGCCCACGATGTTGTCCTAGATTAATCATAGATTGTCATTGAATTTACAGTGCAGAACGAGGCCATTCGGCCCTGTGAGTCTGCACCGGCTCTTGGAAAGAGCACCCTACCCAAACTCAACACCTCCACCCAACACCAAGGGCAATTTTGGACACTAAGGGCAATTTATCATGGCCAATGCACCTAACCTGCACATCTTTGGACTGTGGGAGGAAACCGGAGCTCCCGGAGGAAACCCACGCAGAAACGGGGAGGACGTGCAGACTCCGCACAGACAGTGACCCAAGCCGGAATCAAACCTGGGACCCTGGAGCTGTGAAGCAATTGTGCTATCCACAATGCTACCGTGCTACCCTTAAGAACAAATAAATCTACACTATATCATTTTACCGTAATCGATGTACCTATCCAATAGCTGCTTGAAGGTCCCTAATGTTTCCGACTCAACTACTTCCACAGGCAGTGCATTCCATGCCCCCACTACTCTCTGGGTAAAGAACCTACCTCTGATATCCCTCCTATATCTTCCACCTTTCACCTTAAATTTATGTCCCCTTGTAATGGTTTGTTCCACCCGGGGAAAAAGTCTCTGACTGTCTACTCTATCTATTCCCCTGATCATCTTTTAAACCTCTGTCAAGTCGCCCCTCATCCTTCTCCGTTCTAATGAGAAAAGGCCTAGCACCCTCAACCTTTCCTCATAAGACCTACTCTCCATTCCAGGCAATATCCTGGTAAATCTTCTCTGCACCTTTTCCAAAGCTTCCACATCCTTCCTAAAATGAGGCGACCAGAACTGTACACAGTACTCCAAATGTGGCCTTACCAAAGTTTTGTACAGCTGCATCATCACCTCACGGCTCTTAAATTCAATCCCTCTGTTAATGAACGCGAGCACACCATAGGCCTTCTTCACAGCTCTATCCACTTGAGTGGCAACTTTCAAAGATGTATGAACATAGACCCCAAGATCTCTCTGCTCCTCCACATTGCCAAGAACTCTACCGTTAACCCTGTATTCCGCATTCATATTTGTCCTTCCAAAATGGACAACCTCACACTTTTCAGGGTTAAACTCCATCTGCCACTTCTCAGCCCAGCTCTGCATCCTATCTATGTCTCTTTGCAGCCGACAACAGCCCTCCTCACTATCCACAAGTCCACCAATCTTCGTATCGTCTGCAAATTTACTGACCCACCCTTCAACTCCCTCATCCAAGTCATTAATGAAAATCACAAACAGCAGAGGACCTAGAACTGATCCCTGCGGTACGCCACTGGTAACTGGGATCCAGGCTGAATATTTGCCATCCACCACCACTCTCTGACTTCTATCGGTTAGCCAGTTCGTTATCCAACTGGCCAAACTTTCCACTATCCCATGCCTCCTTACTTTCTGCAGAAGCCTCTCATGGAGAACCTTATCAAATGCCTTACTAAAATCCATGTACACTACATCCACTGCTTTACCTTCATCCACATGCTTGGTCACCTCCTCAAAGAATTCAATAAGATTTGTAAGTCAAGACCTACCCCTCACAAATCCGTGCTGACTATCCCTAATCAAGCAGTGTCTTTCCAGATGCTCAGAAATCCTATCCTTCAGTACCCTTTCCATTACTTTGCCTACCACCGAAGTAAGACTAACTGGCCTGTAATTCCCAGGGTTATCCCTCGTCCCTTTTTTGAACAGGGGCACGACATTCGCCACTCTCCAATCCCCTGGTACCACCCCTGTTGACAGTGAGGATGAAAAGATCATTGCCAACGATCATTCCCATAGAATCCTTGGATATATCCCATCAGGCCCGGGGGACTTGTCTATCCTCAAGTTTTTCAAAATGCCCAACACATCTTCCTTCCTAACAAGTATTTCCTCGAGCTTACCAGTCTGTTTCACACTGTCCTCTCCAACAATATCGCCCCTCTCATTTGTAAATACAGAAGAAAAGAACTTGTTCAAGACCTCTCCTATCTCTTCAGACTCAACACACAATCTCCCGCTACTGTCCTTGATCGGACCTACCCTCGCTCTAGTCATTCTCATATTTCTCACATATGTGTAAAAGGCCTTGGGGTTTTCCTTGATCCTACCCGCCAAAGATTGGTCATGCCCTCTCTTAGCTCTCCTAATCCCTTTCTTCAGTTCCCTCCTGGCTATCTCGTATCCCTCCAGTGTCCTGTCTGAACCTTGTTTCCTCAGCCTTACATAAGTCTCCTTTTTCCTCTTAACAAGACATTCAACCTCTCTTGTCAACCATGGTTCCCTCACTCGACCATCTCTTCCCTGCCTGACAGGGACATGCATATCAAGGACACGTAGTACCTGTTCCTTGAACAAGTTCCACATTTCACTTGTGTCCTTCCCTGACAACCTATGTTCCCAACTTATGCTCTTCAATTCTTGTCTGACAACATCGTATTTACCCTTCCCCCAATTGTAAACCTTGCCCTGTTGCACGCACCTATCCCTCTCCATTACTAAAGTGAAAGTCACAGAATTGTGGTCACTATCTCCAAAATGCTCCCCCACTAACAAATCTATCACTTGCCCTGGTTCATTACCAAGTACTAAATCCAATATTGCCCCTCCTCTGGTCGGACAATCTACATACTGTGTTAGAAAAGCTTCCTGGACACACTGCACAAACACCACCCCATCCAAACTATTTGATCTAAAGAGTTTCCACTCAATATTTGGGAAGTTAAAGTCACCCATGACTATTACCCTGTGACTTCTGCACCTTTCCAAAATCTGTTTCCCAATCTGTTCCTCCACATCTCTGCTACTATTGGGGGGGCCTATAGAAAACTCCTAACAAGGTGACTGCTCCTTTCCTATTTCTGACTTCAACCCATACTACCTCATTAGGGTGATACTCCTTGAACTGCCTTTCTGCAGCTGTTATACTATCTCTAATTAACAATGCCACCCCCCCCCATCCCCCCCCCACCTCTTTTACCACCCTCCCTAATCTTATTGAAACACCTATAACCAGGGACCTCCAACAACCATTTCTGCCCCTCTTCTATCCAGGTTTCCGTGATGGCCACCACATCGTAGTCCCAAGTACCGATCCATGCCTTAAGTTCACCCACCTTATTCCTGATGCTTCTTGCGTTGAAGTATACACACTTCAACCCATCTCCGTGCCTGCAAGTACTCTCCTTTGTCAGTGTTCCCTTCCCCACTGCCTCATTACACGCTTTGGCGTCCTGAATATCGGCTACCTTAGTTGCTGGACTACAAATCCGGTTCCCGTTCCCCTGCCAAATTAGTTTAAACCCTCCCGAAGAGTACTAGAAAACCTCCCTCCCAGGATATTGGTGCCCCACTGGTTCAGATGCAACCCGTCCTGCTTGTACAGGTCCCACCTTCCCCAGAATGCGATCCAATTATCCAAATACCTGAAGCCCTCCCTCCTACACCATTCCTGCAGCCACGTGTTCAACTGCACTCTCTCCCTATTCCTAGCCTTGCTATCACGTAGCACCGGCAACAAACCAGAGATGACAACTCTGTCTGTCCTGGCTTTTAACTTCCAGCCTAACTCCCTAAACTTGTTTATTACCTCCACACCCCTTTTCCTACCTATGTCGTTGGTACCAATGTGCACCACGACTTCTGGCTGCTCCCCCTCCCCCTTAAGGATCCTGAAGACACGATCCGAGACATCCCTGACCCTGGCACCCGGGAGGCAACATACCTTCCGGGAGTCTCGCTCGCGACCACAGAATCTCCTATCTATTCCCCTAACCATTGAATCTCCTACAACTATTGCTTTTCTATTCTCCCCCCTTCCCTTCTGAGCCCCAGAGCCAGACTCAGTGCCAGAGACCTGGCCGCTCGGGCCTTCCCCCGGTAGGTCATCCCCCCCAACAGCATCCAAAACGGTATACTTGTTTTGAAGGGGAACGGCCACGAGGGATCCCTGCACTGTCTGCCTGTTTGTTTTTTCCCCCTGACTGTAACCCAGCTATTCTTGTCCTGTACCTTGGGTGTGGTTACCTCCCTGTAACTCTTCTCTATGACCCCCTCTGCCTCCCGGATGATCCTAAGTTCATCCAGCTTCAGCTCCAGTTCCCTAACACAGTCTTTGAGGAGCTGGAGTTGGGTGCACTTCCCGCAGGTATAGTCAGCGGGGACACCGGTGGTATCCCTCACCACCCACATCCTACAGGAGAAGCATGCAACTGGCCTAGCCTCCATCCCCTCTTACCTGACAGAATATAGCTGCCCTGTGGACTAACTACATCTCCGCCCTCCGACTCTGCTCCCAGTCAGCTACACTTTCTGTAGACTCCTGGCTCTCTTCTCACTCTTTGCGGAAATGTCGGAAACAAAATGAAAGGAGCACCTTACTCCCTCCTCACCTAACTCCCTCAGTCACCAAACTCTTACTATAGCACTCAAAATGCACCGAATTCAGCACTCCCTCGGTCACCAAACTCTTACTATAGCACTCAAAATGCACCAAATTCAGCACTCCCTCGGTCACCAAACTCTTACTATAGCACTCAAAATGCGCCAAATTCAGCACTCCCTCGGTCACCAAACTCTTACTATAGCACTCAAAATGCACCGAATTCAGCACTCCCTCGGTCACCAAACTCTTACTATAGCACTCAAAATGCACCAAATTCAGCACTCAGTGCAAAACCAGACTCCTAAATGACCCTCTTATGTACTGACCTCATTAACTCTACACCCTGTATGCTTCATCCGATGCCAGTGCTTATGTAGTTACATTGTATACCTTGTGTTGCCCTATTATGAATGATCTGTTGAGCTGCTCGCAGAAAAATACTTTTCACTGTACCTCGGTACACGTGACAATAAACAAATCCAATCCATGTGGCGCAGTGGTTAGCACTGGGACTGTGGCGCTGAGGACCCAAGTTTGAATCCCGGCCCTGGGTCACTGTCCGTGTGGAGTTTGCACATTCTCCCCATGTCTGCGTGTGTTTCACCCCCACAACCCAAAGATGTGTAGGTTAGGTGGATTGGCCACGCTAAATTGCCCTTAATTGAAAAAAAAAAAATAATTGGGTCCTCTAAATTTATTTTTAAAAACAAATAGATGCTAAAGGGAGTGTTGACATGTATCTGGTGGGTTAAGGTATGTGATAGTCAGCGAGGCCTATGTTTGAACTAGGAGGTCATATAACAGGTGGAATATACCATAGACCTAAGCTGTGACCTGTGCAACCAGGCCCAGAGCAAAAGGAACTGCCTCCCAGAGTTTCAGCATGTTTAAAAGCTTATCAGAGTGAAAGCTAAGTAAAATGGCTAATCTGGACCAAGCTGTGGATTGAGTTTATGGTAGAAGTCCATATGGTTTAGAATCAGGTTACGGGTATGGGGCGGAGATGTGGATTTAAGTGGGCAGCTCATTCCAAGGGGCAGTGCAGACTCAACGGGGCGAATGGCCTCCTTCTGCACTGTAAATTCTATGTCAATGGCAGGCATGCAGGCTGTGCTTCCCGAATCTTCCATGCTGGGCTTGTGTTGATATCACTGCTGAGGAAGTGCCCTTCAAAAGTGGGAGCTGGAAAGTAGTTGAGAGGAGGTGATTCCAGCGGGTTAGCACTGGGTGACTGTGAGCTTGGGTGGGATCTATTGAAAGACCAGGCTGTAAGGGCAGGGTGGGGGATTCAGGAAAGGGCTGCTCCCCTGCCTCAGGAGGCCTGAAGACCCTCTCAATGGGGGTAGGACCACTGCTGTGAGATTTGAACCCCATACTCAGGCAGCAGTGTGAGGACAAAGGGAATAAGCTGCATGGAAGGTCAAACCCACTGGTTGAGGAGGTTTGACTGTCAGGGATTAGTGTCAGGGCAGAAGCTTGTTACAATTGGATGGATTATTTAATCTGCAGCCCTTGTGAGCTGAGGGAATGAAGGTGCCATCTAAATAGGAGGTTGACATGCTAATTGTAGTCTTCACACAAATCAGGTGTGCCTCACCAGCCACAAGAGGAAGCTAGTTGCCTGATCAGCTACCTGACCCTTCCTTGCTGAATTAATTCATTCCCCGACATATAAGGCCACATAATGAACATAATTGACATGGTACAATTTGACCATTTACCCTCTGGGTTGCTAATCCAATACCATAAATGCTGTGCTCTCTCAATTACCAGCATGGAGAATCGGACCCAGGCAGCCATAACTTTCTATCTCATCGTCACCCTGACCATGGCAAGGGAGGGCCCAACAGCAGACAAAATTAACACAGATGATGGCGATGTCTCCCAGATGAATGCCATATCCCAACCTCTCTGCCATTCTACCTCAATAACAATTACAGTGTTTCTAGTCATGATATGGAGATGCTGGCGTTGGACTGGGCTGAGCACAGTAAGAAGTCTTACACCACCAGGTTAAAGTCCAACAGGTTTGTTTCGAATCACTAGCTTTCGGAGCACTGCTCCTTCGTGAATGAAGAGGTGGGTTCCAGAAACATACATACATATATATATATATATACTATATTTATATATATATAGACAAAGTCAAAGATGCAAGGCGATACTTTGAATGCGAGCCTTTGCAGGTAATTAAGTCTTTACAGATCCAGAGAAAGGGGTAATCACAGGTTAAAGAGGTGTGAATTGTCTCAAGCCAGGGCAGTTGGTAGGATTTCGCAAGCCCAGGCTTGTAAGACTTCTTAGTGTTTCTAGTGGCAGAGATCCAGTCAGCCATTTCATCTGTAGCCATAGTACCTTCACTCCTTGCACCATCTTCAGACCCAGAAGACGCAGGAGGATCAGGGCCATCTCCACCCCAAGAAGCAAGCATTGACATCCAGTATCCATCCATTTCACCTCCTCTTACTGGAAAAGCAAGAGAGACCACAACATCAAGAAATGGAAAATATAGATTATACACCTTTACTTAGGGGGAACATCACAACAAAACACACTGAGCACAGATGTGGTGAACAGTGTAAAGATTAATAACAGTTGTATTAAAATGTGTCCTAGTCCTTCTTATAGCATGAGGCTGATTCGGGTTCCTTATTCATGGTCATTGGTGCACACCTGGGCCCAATTGAGGAACAATCTATTTCATGACCAAGCATGTGGATGAAGGTAAAGCAGTGGATGTAGTGTACATGGATTTTAGTAAGGCATTTGATAAGGTTCCCCATGGTCGGCTTCTGCAGAAAGTAAGGAGGCATGGGATAGTGGGAAATTTGGCCAGTTGGATAACAAACTGGCTAACCGATAGAAGTCACAGAGTGGTGGTAGATGGCAAATATTCAGCCTGGATCCCAGTTACCAGTGGCGTACCACAGGGATCAGTTCTGGGTCCTCTGCTGTTTGTGATTTTCATTAATGACTTGGATGAGGAAGTTCAAGGGTGGGTCAGTAAATTTGCAGACGATACGAAGATTGGTGGCGTTGTGGATAGTGAGGAGGGCTGTTGTCGGCTGCAAAGAGACATAAATAGGATGCAGAGCTGGGCTGTGAAGTGGCAGGTGGAGTTTAACCCTGAAAAGTGTGAGGTTGTCCATTTTGGAAGGACAAATATGAATGCGGAATACAGGGTTAACGATAGAGTTCTTGGCAATGTGGAGGAGCAGAGAGATCTTGGGGCCTATGTTCATACATCTTTGAAAGTTGCCACTCAAGTGGATAGAGCTGTGAAGAAGGCCTATGGTGTGCTAGCGTTCATTAACAGAGGGGTTGAATTTAAGAGCCGTGAGGTGATGATGCAGCTGTACAAAACTTTGGTAAGGCCACATTTGGAGTACTGTGTACAGTTCTGGTCGCCTCATTTTAGGAAGGATGTGGAAGCTTTGGAAAAGGTGCAAAGAAAATTTACCAGGATGTTGCCTGGAATGGAGAGTAGGTCTTACGAGGAAAGGTTGAGGGTGCTAGGCCTTTTCTCATTAGAACGGAGAAGGATGAGGGGTGACTTGATAGAGGTTGATAAGATGATCAGGGGAATAGATAGAGTAGACAGTCAGAGACTTTTTCCCCGGGTGGAACAAACCATTACAAGGGGACATAAATTTAAGGTGAATGGTGGAAGATATAGGGGGGATGTCAGAGGTAGGTTCTTTACCCAGAGAGTAGTGGGGACATGGAATGCACTGCCTGTGGGAGTAGTTGAGTCAGAAACATTAGGGACCTTCAAGCAGCTATTGGATAGGTACATGGATTATGGTAAAATTATATAGTGTAGATTTATTTGTTCTTAAGGGCAGCACGGTAGCATTGTGGATAGCACAATTGCTTCACAGCTCCAGGGTCCCAGGTTCGATTCCGGCTTGGGTCATTGTCTGTGCGGAGTCTGCACATCCTCCCCGTGTCTGCATGGGTTTCCTCCGGGTGCTCCGGTTTCCTCCCACAGTTCAAAGATGTGCAGGTTAGGTGGATTGGCCATGATAAATTGCCCTTAGTGTCCAAAATTGCCCTTAGTGTTGGGTGGAGGTGCTGACTATGGGTAGGGTGCTCTTTCCAAGGGCCGGTGCAGACTTGATGGGCCGAGTGGCCTCCTTCTGCACTGTAAATTCAATGATAATCTATGATTAATCTAGGACAAAGGTTCAGCACAACATCGTGGGCCGAAGGGCCTGTTCTGTGCTGTATTTTTCTATGTTTCTATTTTGAAATTGGGCACATGTGGGAATCTGTTTCTGCACTGGCTAAGGCATTAGTAAAAGGTTTGAGTAAATACCTTTCTGACGACTGCTGCATTTGACTTATTCAGCAGGCAATTCTCCTGTCGCAAAAACAGCTTCATCAGCTTTTTCCTGCCTTTCTTCTGTGCTCCATTGTTAGACACCTTGGCAGAGCAAAGTTGTGAGGAGCACAGCAGGCGACAATAATTTTATAAGTCATAACTGAGCTATATTACAACATGCCCTTGATCAGACTCAGCAATGAGACAACTGAGGATACCAAATGTGTGCCATACAATCCCCCTGTGGGCTCCATTGTATCTCCCTGCTAAGCTCTTCCACTCATGTGCCACACTGGCCTCATTGCTATAGGGCATGTCCTTGGTCTGCCAAAAACCAACTGGATGGTCTTTTTAGGAACTTTCTCCATTGCCTGAAGATGAGAAAATCACGGAAGCTGCCAAGGAAACGTGCATTCTCATTCCCGATTCTGTTCATGTGGCCACAGTACTGTGTATAGTTCGAAGATAGCGCTGCTGCACCCAACATGTTGGAATACTTTGGCCATTCAACAGCACTTTATTGGTCATGTTCTATCAACAGAGAGCTCTAATGTCATAGACCACAACATTATAATCGACACATTCACAACAAGTCTCTGATACATTGCTTCCTTGCCATTCGTGGGCAGCACGATGGCACAGTGGTTAGCACTGCTGCCTCACAGCGCCAGTGTTCCAAGTTCAATTCCAGCCTTGGGTGACTGTCTGTGTTTTCCCAATGTCTGCGTGGGTTTCCTCCGGGTGCTCCGATTTCCTCCCACAGTCCAAAAATGTGCAGATTAGGTGGATTGGCCATGCTAAATTGCCCCTTAGTGTCCAGGAATGTGCAGATTAGGTTACAGGGTTATGGGGATAGGGCGGGTAGACCGGGGAATGAACATGGGTAGAATGCTACTCATTCTAATGGTCGGTGCAGACTCAATGGGCCGAACGGCCTCCTTCTGCATTGTAAGCGATTCTATCATTCATTCTGTATTTTTAAAAAATAAGAATATTTCAGAAGTGTCTAGTGCAATGTCATTTCTATTCGGAGGCTACAATAGTTAGTACCATTTAACTTCCTTTTTCTGGAGTCTTTAGTATTCAATGGATTACTCCACGTGGGTCACAAACACTTCTAATTCCCACTAACTGGTTCTTGGAATATTCGATCAAATGTACTAATTATTCACTTCCTCCTCGAATTCTATTAACAACTGTTCATGTCCCTCGATCCAGTTTGGTGAGAAATTCCAATTACTTAATGACGAAGATCAGAGGTTGAGGAATATGGGCCGGGATTCTTCGAGCCTTCGTGCCGCAATCGCGCTCAGCGCGGGGGCGGAGATTGGGGCGACAGACCTTGATCGGGTCTGATGCTGCTCCCGCGATTCGGGACCGGAGAATCGCCACCAATTGCGCGCGCGCAGTTGACACAGCGCCAGTCGGGGGCCATTGAAAGAGGACCCCGCAGCGATTCTCCACTGGCAACTGGCCGAGTTCCCGCCGGCGTGGTTCACTCATGGTTCCACCTGGTGGGCACTCGGAGTGGCAGCTGCAGACTCAGTCCGCAGCCGCCCTGGTGGGGTGCGGGGGGATCCGTCACCGGTGGGGGTGCTCCAGGACGGCCAGGCTCTCCATCGGGGGCCACTGATCTGCGGGTGCACGTGATCTTTGGGGGGGGCCCTCTATTTTCAGGGCCGGTCCGTAGTGTGGGTCGGCCATGTTGTGTGGGGCCACTGCCGCGTGCATGCACGGACCCCCGGCGGAAATGCAGGGCCCCGTGTCGGCGGCCGGAGCTGAGAGGACTACTCTGGGGCCCTGCTAGCCCCCCTCAGGTAGGAGAATCACTCTGGACTTTCTCCAGGAAAGTCCAGAGTGATTTGCGCCTGTTTTCTCGCAGGTGTGGGGACATAGCCCCATTATCAAAGAATTCCGCCCAAGGAGAACAAGTAGCAGAGCTGGCTATAAAAGAGTAAACAGCCAAGGGTGGAGGGTAGTTAGTCAGACTGGCAGAAGCTGTGACGTGCTGTTCTGCAAGATTGGTGCTGGGACCACTGTTGTTCGCCATTTGGATTAAACAATTTGCACCTGGAATTGGCGGTACAATTTCAAAATGTGTAATGACACCAAATTGCTGGAGCGTAGTTAATACTGTGAAATACTGTGACACATAATTGCCAAATTAATTTCAACAAAGTTAAGTCTAAAGCGGTACATTTTGCAAGGAAAAATCAGAACACTACATACTTTTTGGAAAATGAACCATCTAAATGGGGCAAAGGAATAATAATAATCTTTCTTCCACCAATGATTATGAAAGCATACATATAATATTTAGGGAAGGCGGTGGCATAGTGGTATTGTCACTGGACTAGTAAACCAAAGACCCAGAGTAATGCAGGTTCAAATCCTGCCACTGAAGATGGTGAAATTTGAATTCAATGAAAAAAAAAAATCGAATGGTGACCATGAAACAATTGACGTAAAAACCCATCAATTCACTAATGTCCTTCAGGGAAGGAAATCGACCGTCCTTACCTGGTGTGGCCTATATGTGTGTCCAGACCCACAGCAATCTGGTTGACTCTTAACTGCCCCTCAAGGGCAATGAGGGATGGGCAATAAATGCTGGCACAGCCTGCGATGCCCATGTCCCATGAACGAATGTAAAAACATTTTAGTTAAAAATCATATATTTTAGGTGTGGCCTGGAAGACAGTGGGGCAGATTAGTTCATGAGCTAGACAGCTGGTTTCTGATGCAGAATAAGGCCAGCAGCATGGGTTCAATTCCCATCCTGCCTGAGGTTGCCCTGGGTGCCAGGCTGGTGGCGCCAAGCTGGAATTTTTGGCACGCCTGTGATAGGGCCTGTGTGTGCCCTGCCCAGGTTGGGGGAGGTGCAGGGGGCCTGGGGGCACCCCTTATGGTGAGTTGAGGCTTAGGGTGGATTTAGGGGTTGCATCGGGGGCTCAAGAGATCGGGACGTCATTTTTAAATGGCATGCCGATCTCTCGCTGCATTAAGGAGTTCCAGCGAGCGGAGCACCTTAGTGCAGAAAGCGGGGCTAAGTGTGGCCTTGTCTGGGAGTTTCTTCCAAAGGCCCCGATCTACCCGAATGGGCGTTAGACAGCTCGGAGTGCCAGGAAACACCCGGCTAATTTTGCGCTATGGGACACTGTCCCCATTCAGGTAGTTCGCTGTCCTTAAAATGGGATAGATTACTAGGTTAAAATGCTCACCAAAGAGAATACATCATAATTTCAGTTTTAAAATCTTCTACCAACAAAAAGGAATTACCAGACTTTTTCCCTGCAAACACCTGAGTGGGATTTTGTGCTCGCGCTCATCACGGGTGCAAGCGGCAACATGGGCGCAAAATCCCGTGAGTCACAAACTGGGAATCTCGCTGGCGGGAGCTAATGTTCAGATTTTCTCTGCCACATGCCACTGACGTAATGAGTTTCCTGCCCAAATAAATAAATGATGTAATTAAAGCGCTTCCTTGTCATATGTTCACTCCGCATTGGGATCTCCCCCCTTGTTGATGTGTCATCGTGACAGCAAGGTCCACAACAAGCTTTTAAAAAGCCAGGTGTTGGGGAAACTGCTGGAATCGCACAGGGAAGTATAGTCCCCGAGAGGAGAGGGACGTGAAGGGCAGTATCCTGACACCCTGGCACTGCCCACTGGGGGCCAGTGCCAAGCGGCAGTGCCAAGGAGCAGTGTCAGGGGGCCCTCTCTGGGGAGCGGCCTTGGAGAGCAGGGGCGGTTTCCCTTATCCATGGAAGAGGTTCCCAGTATCTAGTGGGGGGGCGTTGCCTGTACATGTGGTGGGTGGTGGTTGTCCATGTACATGAGTGGGGTCTCCATGTGCGTGGAGGTGCGGTTCCTGTTTTTAAAAAATCTGAAATCAGGACGCCCTTTAAAAACAGTGCCCCCCCCCCAGGGCAGCACAGTGGCGCAGTGGTTACAGCGCCGAGGACCTGTGATCGATCCCGGCCCCGGGTCACTGTCCTTGTGGAGTTTGCACATTCTCCCAGTGTTTGCGTGGGTCTCACACCCACAACCCAAAGATGTGCAGGCTAGGTGGATTGACCATGCTAAATTGCCCCTTAATTGGAAAAAATAATTGGGTTCTCCAAATTTATTTTAAAAGAACAGTGGGAAGAACAGCTCTCAGGATTACCAGCGTTCTGCCGTTTTCCAGTCCCGCGCCCCCCCGCAGTTTGATGGCGTGGGCCACACCTCCATTGCTGCCCAATGTGGCGAGAAAAGCTGGCAGTGCCACCGGTGAGCTGCTCTCCAGTATTCTCGCCTCAGCCAGCACTCTGTGCAAAAAGGTAAAATTCCGCACAATATATATTCCCACAGTACACTTCACACCTGCAAATACCATTGAAAGCACTTCACAGGCAATAGACAGAGGGCACGATCCACCGGCCACGTTGCACCTGAAAGTCAACACACTGCGGGCGCAATGTGGCCGGTAGTTGCCGGGAGACCCCACTGCTGAGGTCTACTCGACTCAGTACGTAATCTCGTAAGACATGCTGATGTGAATCCTGCCAATTAACATAGAACATGGAACAGTACAGCACAGAACAGGCCCTTCGGCCCTCGATGTTGTGCCGTGCATTGTCAAGCTATCCCACTCCCTGTCATTCTGGTGTGCTCCATGTGCCTATCCAATAACCGCTTGAATGTTCCTAAAGTGTCCGACTCCACTATCACAGCAGGCAGTCCATTCCACACCCTAACCACTCTCTGAGTAAAGAACCTACCTCGGACATTCCTCCTATATCTCCCAGCCTGAACCTTATAGTTATGCCCCCTTGTAACAGCTACATCCACCCGAGGAAATAGTCTCTGAACGTCCACTCTATCTATCCCCCTCATTATCTTATAAACTTCCATTAAGTCGCCTCTCATCCTCCTCCGCTCCAAAGAGAAAAGCCCTAGCTCCCTCAACCTTTCCTCATAAGACCTGCAAACCAGGCAGCATCCTGGTAAATCTCCTTTGCACCTTTTCCAATGCTTCCACATCCTTCCTATAGTGAAATGACCAGAACTGCACACAATACTCCAAATGTGGTCTCACCAGGGTCATGTATAGTTGCAGCATAACCCCGCAGCTCTTAAACTCAAGCCCCCTGTCAATAAACGCTAACACACTATAAGCCTTCTTCACGGCTCTATCCACTTGAGTGGCAACCTTCAGAGATCTGTGGACATGAACCCCAAGATCTCTCTGTTCCTCCACATTCCTCAGAACCCTGCCGTTTACCCTGTAATCCGCATTCAAATTTTTTCTACCAAAATGAATCACCTCGCACTTATCAGGGTTAAACTCCATCTGCCATTTTTCGGCCAAGCTCTGCATCCTATTAATGTCTCTTTGCAGCCTATAACAGCCTTCCAACTCATCCACTACTCCACCAATCTTGGTGTCATCAGCAAATTTACTGACCCACCCTTCAGCCCCTCCTCCAAGTCATTGATAAAAATCACAAATAGCAGAGGACCCAGCAGTGATCCCTGTGGAACACCGCTGGTAACTGGTCTCCAGTCTGAAAATTTTCTCTCCACCACCACCCTCTGTCTTCTATGTGATAGCCAGTTACTCATCCAATTGGCCAAATTTCCCTCTATCCCACATCTCTTTACTTTCTTCATGAGCCGACCATGGGGAACCTTATAAAACGCCTTACTAAAATCCATGTATACGACATCAACTGCTCTACCTTCATCTACACACTTAGTTACCTCTCAAAGAATTCAATCAAATTTGTGAGGCAAGACCTACCCTTCACGAATCCGTATTGACTATCCCGGATTAAGCTGCATCTTTCAAAATGGTCATAAATCCTATTCTTCAGGACCTTTTTCATTATCTTCCGGAACACCAAAGTAAGGCTAACTGGCCTATAACTACCAGGGTCATTCCTATTTCCTTTCTTGAACAGAGGAACAACATTCGCCACTCTCCAGTCCTCTGGCACTATCCCCGTGGACAGCGAGGACCCAAATATCAAAGCCAAAGGCTCTGCAATCTCATCCCTTGCCTCGCAAAGAATCCTTGGGTATATCCCATCTGGCCCAGGGGACTTGTCAACCCTCAGGTTTTTCAAAATTGCTAATACATCCTTCCTCAGAACATCTACTTCCTCCAGCCTATCCGCCTGAATCACACTCTCATCCTCAAAACATGGCCCCTCTCCTTTGCGAACACTGAAGAAAAGTATTAATTCAACGCCTCTCCTATTTCTTCTGACTCCATGCACAGGTTCCCACTACTGTCCTTGACCGGCCCTACCCTCACCCTGGTCATTCTTTTATTTCTCACATAAGAGTAAAAAGCCTTGGGATTTTCCTTGATCCGACCCGCCAAGGACTTCTCATGCCCCCTCCTAGCTCTCCCAAGCCCTTTTTTCAGCTCATTCCTTGCTACCTTGTAATCCTCAAGCGATCCTACTGAACCTTGTTTTCTCATCCTTACATACTCTTCCTTTTTCCTGTTGACAAGACATTCAACCCCTTTTGTGAACCATGGTTCCCTCACACGGCCATTTCCTCCCTGCCTGACAGGGACATGCCTATCAAGGACACGCAGTATTTGTTCCTTGAACAAGCTCCACTTTTCATTTGTGCCTTTCCCTGACAGTTTCTGTTCCCATTTTATGCTCCCTAATTCTTGCCTAATCGCATCATAATTACCCCACTCCCAATTATAAACCTTGCCCTGCCGTATGGCCCTATCCCTCTCCATTGCAACAGTGAAAGACACCGAATTGTGGTCACTATCTCCAAAGTGCTCTCCCACAAACAAATCTAACACTTGGCCCGGTTCATTACCCAGTACCAAATCCAATGTGGCCCCCCCCCCTCTCTTGTCGGCCTATCCACATATTGTGTCAGGAAACCCTCCTGCACACACTGTACAAAAACTGCCCCATCCGAACTGTTCGACCTATAGAGGTTCCAATCAATATTTGGAAAGTTAAAGTCACCCATGACAACTACCCTGTGACCTCCACACCTATCCATAATCTGTTTTGCAATTTCTTCCTCCACATCTCTATTACTATTTGGGGGCCTATAGAAAACTCCGAACAATGTGACCGCTCTTTTCCTATTTCTAACTTCGGTCCATATTACCTCAGTAGGCAGATCCCCTTCAAACTGCCTTTCTGCAGCCATTAAACTATCCTTGATTAACAATGCTACTCCTCCACCTCTTTTACCACCTTCCCTACTCTTACTGAAACATCTATACCCGGAACTTCCAACAACCATTCCTGTCCCTGTTCTAACCATGTCTCCGTAATGGCCATATCATCATAGTCCCAAGTACCAATCCATGCTCCAAGTTCACTTACCTTATTCCGGATGCTCCTTGCATTGAAGTAGACACACTTCAACCCACCTTTCTGCCTGCCGGTACACTCCTGCGACCTCGATACCCTCCTCAGTACCTCACTATTCTCGACACTGGCTTCTGGAACACAGTTCGTTTTCCCAGCCCCCTGACAAATTAGTTTAAACCCCACCGAAAAGCCGTAGCAAATTTCTCTCCCAAGATATTGGTGCCCCTCTGGTTCAGGTGCAAACCGTCCTGTCTGTACAGGTCCCACCTTCCCCAGAATGTGCTCCAATTATCCACGTACCTGAAACCCTCCCTCCTACACCATCCCTGCAGCCACGTGTTTATCTGCGCACTCTCCCTGTTCCTCACCACACTAGCACGTGGCACCGGCAACAAACCAGAGATGACAACATGGTTTGACCTGGCTCTCAGCTTCCACCCTAACTCCCTAAATTCCTGTTTTAAATCCCCGTCCCTTCTCTTACCTATGTCGTTGGTACCGATGTGTACCACAACTTGTGACTGCTCCCCCTCCCCTTTAAGGATTCTGAAAACACGGTCTGAGACGTCACGGACCCTGGCACCCGGGAGGCAACATACCATCCGTGAGTCTCTTTCGCTGCCACAGAACCGTCTATCTGTGCCTCTAACTATCGAATCCCCAATAACTATTGCTCTCCTGCTCTCCTTCCTTCCCTTCTGAACCACAGGGACGGACTCAGTGCTGGAAATCCGGTCACCGTGGCTTACCACTGGTAGGTCGTCCTCCTCAACAGTATCCAAAACGGTATACTTGTTACCGAGGGGAACGACCACAGAGGTCCCCTGCACTGACTGCTTCCTCCCAGCCCCCCTCACCGTCACCCATCTACCTTGATTCTTTGGAGTAACTACATCCCTGAAGCTACTATCTATGACCACCTCTGCCTCCCGAATGATCCGAAGTTCATCCAGCTCCAGCTCCAGTTCCCTAACGCGGTTTCTGAGGAGCTGAAGATGGGTGCACTTCCCACAGGTGAAATCAGCAGGGACTGACGGCATCCCTCACCTCAAACATTCTGCAGGAGGAACATTGCACTGCCTTCCCTGCGATCCCCTCTAGATAAAAAAAGAAAAAGAAATAAAGAGCTTACCTGTTATTCACTTTACCCCTTAGGTTAAAGGAGGTGGAAGGGTGGGAGACACTACAAGTACAGTGTCTAGGGTTTAGAAACTGCCCAACTTAAATACAGGTAAAAATAAAATACTTAACCAGCAACCACTGCGCCCCACACGAGAACAGCTATCAGCTGTTACGGGCCTGAGCAATTTAAATCTTTACTACTTACCCAGCAGTCACTCTGTTCTCACTCCGACTGGACTCAGCTGGAAACAATAAGTTTTAAAAAAAATTTACTCCCCTTCTCAGCAACCACTCACTGTGGTCTCAGCCATGCCTTCCCCGCTGAGACCCCGTATCTAACCAGTGTCATGTGGTGTTTCTAAGCGTTGCCAGCACTGGGAAACACGCAGCTAAACGCACTCACTATGGGACTCTGTTCCCATTTGGTTAGTTCGGGCCCAGAAAGTGAAAACTGAGGAGGGCGAAAGGGGTTTGGGGAGTGAACGTTCGTTACAAAAGCAGAGTCTTTCGCTGTTTTTTTAAACTAGTAAGGAATTGATAGGGTGGAAGTGTCTTTTGAAGAATATTGCAAAGGGCAGGCCAATAGGGACTGAAAGTGTATCATGTTATAATGCCTCAGTCATTATTACCTGTGAGTCACAAGGCTTGAGCACCAAGAACAAGATTGCTGCCATTTTGAACAATTGGCAGCAAGCTCCTCATCAACGCTGACATGCTGCACGGAGAGCTTCAGAGTGTCTGTGAAGCATTTGCTTTGTCCTCCCCAGAACTGTAGATATTTGAGAGTTGGAAAAAACAGGACCTGGCCCTGTGGCCGGGAGTGTGGGGGGGGGGGGGGGGGGGGATTTTTGGCAACCTGAACAGTGTCCCTATCCATCGATTTTGTTATAACCCCAATGGAGGTCCCGGGACCAGGACCATACGTTTCCCATGACCTCCCCGGAATATGAAATTCCCCTTTAAGGGGGTGGGGCATCCCCTTAACAAGTAGAGCCCCAGCTTGTCTAAAAGCCCTGGCCTGGGTGCAGGTCAGGGATGGAGACCCTGGGGGCACTGGAGGAGTTTTGGATTGGTATTGTAATGAACCTGGTTTGTTAATTTCTACTTATTGTCTATGCGTTCTGTTTACCGCGCATTCAACAGCTTCGTGCAGGGGTTTTGCCAGAATGCTTGTGGTGCAGGCTTCAAGAAGGTCCATAGCATTTGTTCAACTTCAACATTGAATGGGGGGTAAGTCCATGTCAGTGGAATGGAATGGGTGAACAGGCACACAGGACTGTCAAAGATTGCTGGGGAAATGTGTGTGTGGGGGGGGGGGGCAGGCTTTTCAAAGCAAAGAAACAAATATTACAACCAATTCACTGGACCATGGGAAACAAGTGGATTTTGGCAAGATGGGGTGACAGCCATAAATTCAATTGTTAATACACAGAAACATACATCGAAGCTAGAAGCAGGAGGAGGCCATTCGGCCCTTCGGGTTTGCTCCACCATTCATTATGATCATGGCTGGTCATCAAGTTCAATACCCTGATCCCCCCCCCCCACCGCCCCGTATCCCTTGATTCCTTTAGCCCCAAGAGCTACATTTAATTCCTTCTTGAAATTACACGTTTTCGCCTCAACTACTTTTTGAGGTAGTGAATGCCACAGATTCACCACTCTCTGGGTGAATAAATTTCTCCTCACCTGTCCTAAAAGGTTTACCTTTTATCCTCAAATTATGACCTCCCCCACCATCGTGAACATTCTTTTTGAATGCTTTTGATGATGGTAGTATCTTTAATTTTAACACCTAAGAGCACAAGTAGATCCACAGCAATTGTTTTTCTGTGTGCTGAATAAACTGTGATACTGAAAATTACCCTGTTGCAATATCAGAAGGAGCCACATTCCCATGAGCTATCAAAATGTGAACATATTAGTAAGATAATTGCAACTGGCAACTGACCCATTGTCTGCAGACTTCCTGAAGGATGTTCAGCAATTGTAATGATGTCACAGACATGATGCATCCACAAACAACAGTTCAAGGAAAGACATTTGGTGTGAGGATTTTCAACTCGTTTCCACAGATGCTGCCACACGTGAGTTTTTGGAGCACTATCAATTTTGAACTCCGTGCTGCACTGTTAATTTCTCCTTCACTGTTATATGTATTCCCCCTCTCGCCCCGCACTCTTTTATTATCGGTATAAAACAAAACTTTGGGAAAAGATTTTTGTGTTTGTTTTGTTTTCCTTCCACAAATGCTTGGCTACCATTGGAACCACTCATTTGAAATAAAGAATTCATGTGAGGAATTATGGGGGGACACGGTAGCACAGTGGTTGGCACAGTTGCTTTGCGGCTGCAGGGTCCCGGGTTCGATTCCCGGCTTGGGTCGCTGTCTGTGTGGAGTTTGCGCTTTCTCCCCGTGTCTGCGTGGGTTTCCTCCGGGTGCTCCGGTTTCCTCCCGCCGGTCCTGAAAGACCTGCTGCTGGGTGAATTGGACATTCTGAATTATCCCTCAGTGTACCCGAACTGGCACCAGAGTGTGGCGTGGATTTCCTCCGGGTGTGCCAGTTTCCTCCCACAGTCCACAGATGTGCAGGTTAGACGGATTGACCATGCTAAATTGCCCTTGAGTGGGGTTACTGGGTTACAGGAATAAGGTGGGGTGTGGGCTTAGGTAGGGTGCTCTTTCCAAGGGCTGGTGCAGCCTCGATGGGCCGAATGGCCTCCTTCTGCACTGTAAATTCTATGATGACCCTATTTTTCTTCCCTGTTCTCATGGAGGCATCTCCCCAATTCCCAAGAATTCTCTGACTGGCGGGGGTAGAAAATGGGTCAGGGATCCATTCTCCCATTGATCTCCGCCCATTAGTGCACCCATCCACATTTCCACCCTCGTCACTGGAAAATACCATAAAATGGCTCAGCATATTTAAATAAGGCAGTATTGATATGCTGACGTGATACATTCCATTTTCCATTACCCCTTTCCACATTCTTATCTATGCATGATTAATGCTGCTCGTATAGATAGCATTGCTAAGAGATATTTTTTCAAAAGGTTCATTTAAACAGTGCACCAGCTTACATTGTTATTCATCGCTGACAATCGCTTGACCATCTACCTCTGTGGCTTTTACTCCGAGACTCTCATTTCCTTCCCTCCAAACTAAAAAGAGCTTGACTGGTTTTCCAATTGGAAATACCCTCGAGGCTTTGTTTTTTGAAGGAACAGGAGAAGCTAGAGGTTAGCCAGCACAGGCATGGCACTCACATGTCAGAAACCACAGAGAGAAGCACTCATACCTCCAGGCCGGACCTAGGTGCGATGCCTGCCGTGGCTGCACTTCACAACAAAACCATCCTTGTCCGAAGCCATACGCAGCAGCTTAATCTGCAGCTCACTCTCACCACAGGCACCAACCACATTGGCAGTGACTGTAAAGGTCACAGCCATCCTGACCATTTATACTACAAGATCATTTCAGGCTGCAACAGGGGACATCATTAACATTAGCCAATCACTTATGCTCAGCTGCATTAAGTAAGTCATAGTTGCATTGTTTGGTAGCTGAAACCAGTTTATAAACATCCCCATGGACACCAGCAGCAGCATAACTGACCCTTGCAATTTAACAGAGTGGCAGCAGTCCCCAATCTTGGATCCGATTTGTGACCCTGATGAACGGCACCAGTGCCAGGGACCTGGGTTTGATTACCCGCTGGGTCACTGTCTGTGCGGAGTCTGCACGATCTCCCCGTGTCTGCGTGGGTTTCCGCCGGGTGCTCCGGTTTCCTCCCACAGTCCAAAGATGTGCAGGTTAGGCCATGCTAAATTGCCCTTAGTGTCCAAAAAGGTAGGAGGGGTTATTGGGTTAGGGGGATAGGGTGGAATTGAGGGCTTAAGTGGGTCGGTGCAGACTCGATGGGCTGAATGGCCTCCTTCTGCACTATGTTCTACCACAAGGGGATAGAATCCCAGTGTATCAATATACAACTATTTTTTAAAATTAATTCACGGCTAGGCTAATATTTATTGTCCACCCTTGAGAAGGTGGTGCCTTCTTGAACCGCTGCAGTCTGTGGTGTAAGTATACCCACAGTGCTGTTGGGGAGGGTGTCCAAGGATCTTGACCCAGTTTATGTGGGATTAGCAGCAGCTCATTGTGCAAGTGAATGCTCTTTCCTGGCAGTTGCTGTTATGTCCGTGTACTATGATAATAAATGAATCGGTGTACGACAGAACATCTAGTTCAAGACTAGTTATTTAATGTTGAATATACTGTGGGTAAACTAAATTATTGCTAACCAAACTGTGGATCTTTTAACTATGCTACTAACAGCTCCTATAACTCTGATCAAGTTTGGCTCTGTCCAGTTCCTGTGTCCTGTTCCTCTTGCATGACACCTAGTGGTCGGAGGCTATATACACTTGTTATATGCACTGTTACTGCATTTCATTACAGTTGCCATCATACATTTGTTTTAAGACAGTGCTCCCTTTTACCTAGAAAGATCATTCTTTCGGTCACCCAGGGAAGATCAAGCTTATCCTCCACAGCAATGGTTAGTTTCAGCTGTATGTTTTACCAGGACACCAGCTGAGCCAATACGATTAAGGCATCTATCAGAGGCATTACAGAACACACGATTCAAGATTATTTTGACCATATTTTGCACACACATCTTTTTCCCTTTAGGAAGAGTGGGGAGGTGGTCGAATGATTATCAGCCTGTTGAACCATGTCACAAAGCTTGGCATGGGACTTGAACCCAAAGCTTCTGGCCCCATGGTGAGAATGCTACCACCACACAACCTCCTCTAGGGTCGCAAACAATGTGGAAGTGTTATTGTCAAAGAGGACTCATTGTGACATGCGTGCTCCTTCCATTGCCATGACTATTTTATACCAGCTGATTGGGTGGTTCGTCCCAGAGTTGGAGGATTTTATGAGGCTGCCAAAGTTCAGAAGATAATGGAGTGCGACGGGCGCACCCACTGGATTTGATTATCTCACTGGATATTAACCCAGAATTGAGAAAAGGGGCTGGTTTAGCACAGTGGACTAAAGAGCTGGCTTGTAAAGCAGACCAAGGCCAGCAGCGCGGGTTCAATTCCCGTACCAGCCTCCCCGAACAGGCACCGGAATGTGGCGACTAGGGGCTTTTCACAGTAACTTAATTGAAGCCTACTTGTGACAATAAGCGATTTTCATTTCATTTCAATTGAGAGCTGAGGTTCTGGTCTCCAATGACTGGCAATGGCGGGAGAGGGATTCAAGCCCTGCACTTTGTGACTCCGAAGTAGGAATATCACAAAGATGAGGTCCGTCATGAGAGTTAATGCAACACAGGGGAGAGTCTGTACATGGTGACATTTGTTTGAATGCAATATGCACCCTGCAGCGTCTGATTGTGGTAGTAAAAGGAATGTGTGTTGGAGCAGCAACATAATGTCCTCCACGCACTCTTGCTGCTCCTTTCAATGATCCCTTGATAACATTTGATGCTTTTTTTCCTCTGGAGTCTCATGAAGTGGAGATAAGCCACAGTCAGATCAGTCATGATCTTATTAGATGACGGGCGCCTCGACGGACTGAATGGACTACTCCTATTCCTATTTATAATCTAATGAATCAAATTTGCAAGAGTCATGTTTGCCCGTGCAGAGCGGCACGGTGGCACAGTGTTTAGCACAGCTGCCTCACAGCGCCAGGGACCTGGGTTCGATTCCAACCTTGGGTGACTGTCTGTGTGGAGTTTGCACGTCCTCCCCGTGTCTACGTGGGTTTTCTCCACGTGCTCCGGTTTCCTCCCACGGTCCAAAGATGTAAAGGTTAGGTGGATTGGCCATGATCAATTGCTCGGTGTCAAAAAGGTAAGGTGGGGTTACGGCGATAAGTCGGGGACCTAGGTAGGGGTGTCTTTCAAAGGGTCAGTGCAGACTCGATGGGCCGAATGGCCTCCTTCTGCACTGGAGATTCTATGATTCTACAAGAACATGCCACCATGTTATTTGAGATCCTGGCCAGGCGATACTGCAGAATACTCCCAGCCTGATCAATGCATACAATACATAGCTTCAAAATTCGATTTGTGTGTTCTGTGAGATACTGTCCCAATATTTCTGATCAAAAATCTTTCAACCATTTCTCACTATTATTGAAGGAAAACAAGTCACATGACTCCCATTTGTCTAACTTTTTAACAATAATTCATTCTCAGGAGAAGGACATCGCCAGTGATAGCCTTTATTTGCCATCCATTATTGCCCAGAACAATGTATGAATGAACCACATTCCTGAACTGCTGCAATACTGCTAGGTCGTGAGTTCCAGGATTTCGACCCAGTGACAATGTACATTCAAGTCAGAAGGGTGTGTGACTTAATCAAAAATACTTCCAAATCTGTCACTCTTTGATATAGGGCAGCACGGTAGCACAGTGGTTAGCACAGTTGCTTCACAGCGCCAGGGACCTGAGGTTCGATTCCCGGCTTAGGTCACTGTCTGTGCGGAGTCTGCACGTTGTCTGCGCGGGTTTCCTCCGGGTGCTCCGGTTTCCTCCCACAAGTCCCAAAAGACGGGCTGTTAGTTGAATTGGACATTCTGAATTCTCCCTCAGTGTACCTGAACAGGCTCCAGAGTGTGGTGACTCGGGGATTTTCACAGTAACTTCATTGCAGTGTTAATGTAAGCCTACTTGTGACACTAATAAAGATTATTATTATTATAGTGCTCCTTCGAGCTATTATCGAGTGG
The DNA here is from genome assembly GCF_047496885.1 of Scyliorhinus torazame. Taxonomy (NCBI): domain Eukaryota; kingdom Metazoa; phylum Chordata; class Chondrichthyes; order Carcharhiniformes; family Scyliorhinidae; genus Scyliorhinus; species Scyliorhinus torazame. The sequence continues at coordinate 365,895,233 of NC_092707.1, forward strand.
CAGGAATATATGAAATGGCTGAATGCTGTATCTCACTATGAGCCTTTTGGGACAGATGTGCCTTGTCTCATGGTAGCCAAGCCTTGAGACAGATCAGCTGCAGATTGCATCTTTCGTTATGGTACTTGTCCACTTTAGTACAATGAAGGGTAGGCTGTTGGAACTGGAACATTTGTACAATGCAGTCTCGGAGTGTGCACTTAGCTCCTTTTGCCTTGCCTGATGTGTTTATGTTATTAACCTTTCAGCACCACTGCTTCACCACAGTGATGGCATTTTCTGCCCTCACTACTTCCTTTCTCCGTCCCTGAGAAATTATTTTGTTAACTTTGGTTGCTCAGCCACAATGAGGGCCTTCCTCTTCTGCTTTTCTTGGTCAAGCAGCACTTCCTCCAAGATCCTTGAGGAACCGTGCCCCACAACAGACATTTTGCAACCAGCTAAGCTTCTGGGGCCTAAAATTGCTCAGGCTGACTGAACAAAAGTTGGATGGGATTCAGATACACCAAGTCTCCAACCCAAAGTGAAGAAAAATGTGCATAGGGCGGGCAGGATTCTAAACAACCCAAACATTCCCTGGGCATGAAAGGAAATGGAAGGGCATTCTGATTCCAAAAACATTCTTAGCTCCTTCCATAGGAAGAATCTAGCAAACAGATCCTCTTGGGCAATAATGGGATGCACCTGGGGGTCCAGACCTGGGTCCTGGAGCACTCTAAATACCCATTTCCTCATAAAGTGGGTCAATTAGCTACACACGTTACACTTCTAGGAAGCCTGCCATCAGACCACCTATACCCACCCCCACCAATGCCCAGCACATAGCAAGGCCTTGGAGCGACGTTCTCTCCCATCCGAGACTTTCTCACAGAAGGTATTCAAATCACCTGACCCCACCCTGATCACAGACACTTGAGGGCAGGAGTTGTGGTCAGCAGCCCTCACCACCCTACATTTATACTGACCAAGCAGGCCCAACCTTTTGAAGTAGAAAGTCTTCTCATGGTGCCTGACCCTCTGGGCTACAGCCGGCATTCCCACCTCCCAATGGACATTGTCTTCAGTCCCCACCACAATCTTTGCTCCTTTGACACTGGCTCCATCCGTCTCCCTGGCAACTATCTGAGGCTGACTGGACAGTTCCCTAACTTGATGTTATAGTTGACTCCGAGGTGAGCATCTTACCTTTTATCAGTATCAGCACTGAGATTGCTCATTTCCACCTCCGTAACGTTGGGCAGGATTTTCCAGACCTACCCGAAATTTCCACCCAAAGTCAATGGACGTTGGCTGCCCCTCCAGATTTTCCATTCAACCACCGTGACAGATTTCCCCCTCCACAGGAGGACCCGACAATCTCAGCTATTTGGCTGGATTCTCCGTTCCTGAGACTAAGTGTTGACGTTGGGGCAGGATTTGTGGACTTTAACGACAGCAAAACTGGCGCCCCACCTGGACCATTTCAGCTGTCGTGGGGCTAGCACCGGCGCCATGTGGAACACAGTCGATTCCAATGAGAAATGATGCCAGGTTCGCCGGGTCCGTGATTGACATTCAGGAGGTTGATAATCTGCAGCCGCATATATACACGTCACTCCCCACACACACCATCTGTTGCCAATTTGAACCGGAGGTGCCAATAAGGTTGCCCTTTTAAAAATTGAGTGATATTGCTTTTCAGAGTCGCCAGGTATCAGATGATACCACCTAAAGGTTCAACCGGATATTGATCAAAGACCCAACAACTAGTCAGTTAGTTCAAGTTCAATAATAGCTTATTTACACACAAGATTAACTCACACATGCAACGTAAAAACACGACAAGCTAAATTATACCTAACACTACAACAACCTGCACTTAACTTCAGGCCCCCGGCTTTGGCAGAGGAACAAGGTCTTTGTTTGGATCTGGAGCGACTGGGTCTGGAGGAGTAACTTCGGTTCTGCTGGGCTCATTTGTCTGGTAGCGATCATTGATCTTGAACTTGCTTCTGGTCGTGGTGCTGCAGTTGGCTTCAGGTATAGGCCGGGCCGAAGAGTGCCGGTGTGCCAGGGTCAAAGAGATCGAACATATGGCGGTGTCTCTCTTTATCCTTTGGGGTTTTGCGCACTTTTGGGCGGTCCTTAGCTTTGGACCCAATAATTCGGCAGGCTTCGATCACTGCCTTCGATTTGAGCCAATAAAGGGGTGGGTGCCTCAATGGCTGGGCGTGTCCTGAGCAGTCATTGACCTTGGCTGTTTGGGCTTCCGGGGTGAAGGGAGTGGCGCCGATGTGTCTGGAATTGTATCTGATACCTGAGTACCAGTCCTTTGTCCTGGGGAAATGGGCCATTAGAATGCAAATCGGCTAGGGGTTTCGATACTGTCTGGTTGTCTGTTAGCAAATATACATTTACGCTCTGAGTTTGCCTGAATCCTGTATTGGCCATATTTCCCTTGAGTCTTTGCGAGTATCCATGTTTCCTTTGTAAGTGGCCATCCCAGATGGCTACACATCCCAGCCAATAAGATGGCAGCGAGGAGAGCAGCACCATGATTCACAGATGCCGAGCTGGAGACCCTCCCAGACACCGTTGAGGAGAGGCAGGCCACCCTGTACCCCAGCCCAAGAAGGTGGCTGCCGTTAGCCGTGCCTGGCGCAGGTAGCAGAGGCAGTCAGCGCATCCGGACGGGCCTGTAGTGCCGTAAAAAACTACACAACCTCCTCAGGGCTGCCGGGGTGAGTAGGCAGCACTGTGCCTCTGGAACCAACCCCGTTCCACACACTCGTGACCCCCCTGCCCCACCCAGGAAAGGCTGTCCATAACTGCTGGGAGTGGCAGAAAACTGGAGGCTGCCTGCCGGATCTGCAGCCCCTCACCGTGGCAGAGCAGCGGGCCCTGGACGTGGTTGGTGGCCCTGAGGAAATGGAAGTCGCCAGGGGGTGGAGGATGGCCGCGGGCGAAGAAGTGAGACCTCGCTTAGTTGCGTTTTCCCGTGACATCTGTGTCAAACCCTTCCAACACCACCCCCACCACCCTCACCTCCACCCCACACCTTCTCACCCCCACCCTCACCTCCACACCACCCTCACCCCCACACTATCCTCACCCCCACATCACCCTTACCCCCACCCTCACCCCAATGCCAACCCTCACCCCCACACCATCTGCACCCCCACATCACCTTCACCCCCCCACCACCCTCAGTCCCTTTAGTCCATGGCATAATCATGCGTTTTCCTTGTGTCTTGTAGAACCTGCTGGTGATGGGGTGGGTTCTTCTGGTGTCCCCTGCCCCCAGCCAGTGCCACAACCTGAGCCCCCCCCCCCCCCGTGTGCTGACCAGCGACGAGGACACGGACGGGAGCCATATTTTACCTGTGACCCAAGACACCTCAGAGCTCAGGTCCTGGGATGACACTAATTTCCCGTCACAACTGTCTCCAACACCCTCCACCATCCCAGAGACACTCACCTCGGTTGGGAAATTTAGTGAAGAGGCTCCTGGGACACTCCCTGGTGCTCACCACACAGATGCTCCGATACAGCAGGTGGAGGTAGGAACTCCCGAGGGGGGGGGAGGTCAGAGGGCGGGCTGACCCCAGGGACTAGCTGCCGTCCAGACAGGTTCCAGGCTTCTGTATTCCCATCTATAGTGGAGATGCAGTTGCAGAGTCGGGGACTACATGAAGGGTTGTCGGTGAGCATCCAGTACCGCAATGTGCAGTTGGAGGAGTCCAACCACATGTAGGAGCAGGAGGTGATGCCAAACATGCTTGCTACCCAGGCCAACACCGTATGGGTGGCGTCCACGATAGAGGCATTGGGGGCGACGGTTCCGGCTGTGGATCAGCATGTCCAAGGCCTGGGACACCCTGTGCAGTGCTGGCTGAGGCTTCCCTCTCACAAGCAGCCATGTGCCAGAGCCACCTAGACATTGCAGCGGTTCTCCTGAGCGTGGCCCAGTCACAGCGGGCTATGGCTGAGAAGCCGGCGGCATTGCCCAGGCGCTGGCCGACATGGCGCAGACACAGACGGAAATGGCCCAGGCCAAGAGGGAGGTGGTACAGTCACTGGCTGATGTGGCACAGACCCAGAAGGTGGTGGCACAGTCACAGCATGATGTGGCGCAGTCGCAGACAGAGATGGTCCACTCCCTGTGCTCTGTGGCCACGAGTGTGCAGACCCTGGTCGAGACCAGAGTGGACCTCCAGGACTGGCAGCACTAGGTGGCGGGGGTGCCTCAGGGGATAGCTCCGCTCTTACCCCTGTCCAATGGATCTTGAAGGAGGAGGAGGTGATGGGGCCTGTGGCAGTGGCTTCCGTAGGGGAGGGGCCAGAACACCGCATCACTTCGGATTCCCCCCTCCTGTTCCTGGTGCATCTGGTGGGCAGCGGGCAGAACAGGGCGGCACCTAGCCATCTGGTGCACCCAAGCAGCAGCTGGGCCTATCCAGGCGCGGTCGCCCCAGAGACGGCCGTCAACTGGGACCCAGGTCGCAGGGCGGGAATCACAGCAGGCCACTTCCACTCCTGATGTACCGTCTGGGGCTCCACCTAGGCGTAGCATTAGGGCTCTTAAGGCCAGAAAGTTAATCACCAGTTTAAGTTGGCACGGATGCAGGGCACTGTTTAGTGACGGGCTAGGGCACGTATATGTATATATTTGTTCACATTAAACACCTGCTCACACTGTTACAACCTGCCTCAGTGCTCTGTCAGATGATGTTGTAACAATATGTACATTGTATGGGAGATAAAGCGTTAACAATTTAATGTACATACTTCTTACCACCAGAGGGTGATCAAGAGCAGTCACATATAAATATCATGTGATGTCCCTTGACGGGGAGAAGGTGTTTAGGTGTGAGAGAGATTAGTTGTATATTTGAGAATTCTGTAGTTAGAGATATCGCATAGTTAGTTTAGTTACTTTTTACCTCGGAATATGGTTGAATCTTATTTAAGTAGTGTTGATAAATCAGCTTTATTAATTTACTTAGCTTGATGTTCTTTGTTCAACACTATGCATTCAAGTCATCCAAACCAACAAAACAGAGAACATCACATGGTACCAGGAGTTGTTCCTAAGCTAGTATAGTCAGGTTTAGAGAGAAAAAGAAACATCTCCAGGAAAAAAAAACTTGCGAAAATCAAAAAATAAATCTCAACCAGACTCAGATCGCAACAACTCGTGGAAGCCAGTCGCATGAAAGAAAAGTGCCTCGTCAAAGCTTCATGGAGGATTTTCTATAAGCCACTCAGGTAGATGCAAACTGGAAAAATTTCAAACAGACCTGTACCTCTCAGCCTTAGACCTCGAAGCAGCCAGTGATCAGCGAAAGATTGCGCTGTTCTTATCAGGACTGGACCGCAAGCTTTAGAAATATTTAATTCATTCCATTTCGAGAATGAAGTTGACGAAAAGAAATATAACACAGTTATAGAAAAGTTCGACAGACACTGTGAATTGCAGATTAATGAAACTTTTGAATGTTATATTTTCCGAAAAAGAGTTCAGAAACAAGTTGAAACACTTGACTGTTTCGTAACAGATCTCAGGCTCAAAGCGCAGATCTGTAATTTTTCAATATTATCAGACTCTCAATAATGAATATGAGTGGACAATTCCATTCAAAATTAATGGAATGGACATTCAATTCAAATTGGATACCGGTGTTCATGCTAATTTGATTAATCAATTGGACGTCGCCAAATTGAAAATAATTCATGACAGTAATTGTCAGTTAAGAGATCATAGTGGTAATGTCATTAATATGATGGGAACATGTTATCTCACAGTACAAGTTGAAGACACAGAGATGCTTTTAAAATTCAAGACAGTGGGACCGAAGCTTTCGTCACTACCAGGCGTGCAGGCATGCGAGCTTCTGAATTCACAGCACAGACAAAATCTCAGTCCATGCACAAGATCAAATAGGTGCCATAATTGAAAAATGTCCAAATGTGTTTCATGGAATGGGTACATTGCCATTCAAGTACAAAATACAGCCGAAGGAGAATGCCAAGTCGGTTATGCCAAGGAGGGTATCTGCTCTCTTGAGAGGACGCTGGAAACAGGAACTTAACCATGTGCAGCAGCTGAGGATCATCACAAAGCTGATAGAACCCACTGACTGGGTTCGTTCAATGGTATGCGTTTAAAAAAACCAAATGGAGATTTCAGAACCTGCATTGATCCGAAAGATCTCAATCAAAATATAAAAAGGGAACATTACCCTATTCCAAAACATGAAGAGATCACAAGTGAAATGGCACATGCCAGAATATTTAGGGGATAGCACTGTTGCTTCACAGCTCCAGGGTCCAAGGTTTGATTCCCGGCTTGGGTCACTGTCAGTGCGGAGTCTGCACGGTCTCCCCGTGTCTGCGTGGGTTGTCTCCGGGTGCTCCGGGTTCCTCCCACAAGTCGCGAAAGACATTAGGTAATTTGCACATTCTGAATTCTCCCTCTGTGTCCCCGAACAGGCACCGGAATGTGGCGACTAAGGGCTTTTCACAGTAACTTCACTGCAGTGTTAATGTAAGCCTACTTGTGACAATAAAGATTATTAAATTATTAAGATTGAGAAGTTCTACTCGAATCAAAAAGAAACTGGACAGACTCAATCTATGAACTATTAAAAAATTGTTAACACATAACAATATTCAATTACATGTGTAGAGCATACATTTCTTACCATGTATATATGTTTGAACAGTCTCCAAACATCTTCAAAGGAAGGGGGATGTACCAATATGTATATTGCATGGGAGACAAAGAGTTAACAATTTAATGTACATACTTCTTACCACCAGAGGGTGATCAAGAGCAGTCACATATAAATATCACCCAATGTCCTTTGACGGGGAGAAGGTGTTTAGGCGTGAGAGCGATTAGTTGTATATTTGAGAGTTCTGCAGTTAGAGATATCGCATAGTTAATTTAGTTACTTTCTAATCTAGGAATATGCTTGAATCTTAATTAAGTAGTGTTAATCAATCAACATTGTTAATTCGCTTAGCTTGATGTCCTTTGTTCAACACTGCGCATTCAAGTCATCAAAACCAACAAAACAGAGAACATCACAGGTGTGAGGGGTGGACTGGTGTGGGCTGGCCAGAGAGGGGGAATGGGGCAGGGGCGGGTAGACGTTGTGGGTAGGCTGGGATCGGTGAACCTGGAGGCAATTAGAACGTCCCGTGCGCATTGGCTGTAACACATACGTCGTGCGGCCTCCCGTGCCTGCATGGACCCCATGTCCTGTCCACCCTCGCCATCCCCCGCATCCTCCTCCTCGGGCAAGGACTGGCATTCCTCCAGCACGTCCCCCTCTGCTGCACAATGTTGTGGAGGACGCAGCAGGCTGCCACGATGCGGGTGACCCTCTCAACGCCATACTGGAGGGCCCTCCCAGAGCAGTCCAGACACCTGAACCACACCTTCAGGATGCCAAAGCATACTCCATCATGCTCCTGGTTGCTGTTTGGGTGTTGTTGTAGCGTGTTTCCGCATCGGTCTGTGACCTTCGGATAGGCGTCATCAGCCACGACCACAGTGGATAACCCCTGACACCCAAGAGCCAATCCCCCAGCCGTGGGGACATCTCGAAGCGGCCGGGAATCGTCGGGCATTCCAGGATGAAGGCGTCGTGCACACTGCCCGGGTATCAGGCGCAGACGTGTGTGATGCGCAGTTGATGGTCACATATCAGCTGCACGTTCATTGAGTGGAACGTAGGGGGACATGCATCCCATTGATCACCCCCTGGACCCGGGGCATGTTTTCAATTCCATCATGTCACATAAGCTGTGCATCTTTGTGAATTGTTTTAGTTCATCATGATCCACTGCTCAAGTATTGGGACAAGATGAATAATGAATAACTGAATATTTAATGGTTAGAGGCTGATGTGCTAAAGAACAAGGGGCAGGATTCTCCCAGCCCTGCGCTGGGCTGGAGAATCCCCGCGAGCGGGCCACGCCGCCCCGACGCCGGCACGCGCTGGGGTGGTTGGCGCGGCGCCGGTCGCAGGCCGCTCTACACAGCCAGCCCGCTGATTCTCTGGCCCGGATGGCCGAGCAGCCGTAGGAAAAGAGCCGAGTCCCGCCGGCGCTGTTCTAACCAGCACTGGGCCGGCGGGACCTCAGCGTGTAAGGGTCAAGTGGCAGCCTGTGGGGGGCGGAGAGGTGTCTGACCCCTGGGGGGGGGCCTCCGATGTGGCCTGGCCCGCGATCGGGACCCACCGATTGGCGGGCCAGCCTCTGTGGCTGGGGGCCTCCTTTCCCACGTGTTGGCCCCTGTAGTCCTGCGCCATGTTGCGTCGGGGCCGGCATGTTGAAGGAGGCCACTGCGCATGCACGTGTTGGCACCGGCGCCACTGCGCATCTCCACGCTGGCGCAACTGCGCATGCGCGGATCCAGCGGAGTCATGTCGGACACCCTGCGCCAGCAGCTCCTTCGGGTCAAGCAACTCACCCTAGCGACTGCCAACGAGACCTGCGTCCTGCATGAGAATGCCACCAGCCGGTACTCACACATCCAGGCGGCCGAAACGGCGCGGCAGGGGCCCCACGAGGCGGAGCGGATCCAGACGATCGAGTACCTCCCGGGCCGCGGCCTGGAGGAGGCCGGCCATTTCGCACGCTTTCCGAGGCCTCCCGCGCTTGTACGCGCCAAAAGAGGGGACGTTGACGTGGAGGAACGCGATGCGCAGGCGCGCACTATGCAAGACCACACCGCGCATGCGCGGTGGCGCAACGAACGCACTGATGTCACAATGTGCGGCAACTGTGGCTCCACCCATTTAAAGCGGCAATGTCCTGCCAAAGCGCGACAATGCCTATGCTGTGGCAGGCTTGGCCACTATCCTGCCTGCTGTCGAGCAGCTCACCCTGCCAACTCGTACCCGTTTAACCAGCCTCGCAGAAACGTTCAGGCAATTCAACCCACGTTCACCGAGTCCGATCCCGGCATCACACAGACCAGTGACACTGAGGACAGGGAGCCCTTCCGCGTTGCTGTCATCAACAAGAACAAGCTGTCCCCGAGTCGAAAGCACCAGTCGCTGTCGGTGCACAGCACATTGATCCGGACGACGAGTGGTGTGCCACCCTGACGGTCAACCGATCCCAGATCAGATTCCGCCTGGACACTGGTGCCTCTGCCAATCTCCTCGCATGGTCAGCATTCCAGACCCTGAAGGTTAAACCGCCTATTCTGCCATCCAACTGTCAACTTGTTGACTATAATGGCAACGTCATCCCCGCCATGGGGTCGTGCCAGCTCGAAGTGACACACAACTCACGTAAAGCCACACTACCATTCAAAATCGTGGGATCCTCAAAGGACTCTCTGCTAGGCGCACAGGCGTGCAAAATCCTCCACCTCGTTCGGCGTGTACACTCTCTCCAGAAGGCACGTCCGACTTCCCAGATGCAGACTTTAGGGCGCAGCTCAACTCAATCCTCACGCACAACCAGGATGTTTTTGAGGGCGTGGGCACACTGCCCTACACGTACAAAATCCGGCTTAAACAGGATGCCACCCCGGTAGTTCACGCACCTCGCAGGGTCCCAGCACCCCACAAGGACCGCCTCAAGCAGCAGCTGCAGGACCTTCAGGACCAAGGAGTGCTTTCCCGGGTAATGGAGCCGACTCCTTGGGTCAGCTCCATGGTGTGCGTCAAGAAGCCTTCCGGCGAGCTCCGGATCTGTATAAACCCGAAAGACTTAAATCGCAACATAATGAGGGAACACTACCCCATACCCAAACGTGAGGAGATCACGTGCGAGATGGCTCGGGCAAAAATATTCACCAAGCTTGATGCCTCAAAGGACTTCTGGCAGATTCAATTGGATCAGTCCAGCAGGAAGCTGAGCACTTTCAACACTCCATTTGGCAGATACTGCTACAATAGGATGCCATTTGGCATCATATCGGCCTCTGAAGTGTTCCATCGCATCATGGAACAGATGATGGAGGGCATCGAAGGGGTGCGCGTCTATGTAGATGACATCATTATTTGATCCACCACACCGCAGGAGCACATCAGTCGCCTCCAGCGCGTCTTTAAACGGATACGGGACCAGGGCCTGCGTCTTAACCGAGCCAAATGCTCTTTTGGACAAACCGAGCTGAAGTTCCTGGGGGACCTCCCAGTTGGGGGTGCGGCCGGATGCCGACAAGGTGGCAGCCATCACGGCCATGCAGAAGCCCACAGACAAGAAGGCGGTGCTACGCTTTCTCAGAATGGTCAACTTCCTGGGGAAGTTCATCCCTAACCTTGCTTCCCACACAACAGCTCTCCGGCACTTGTCAGGAAGACAACTGAATTCCAGTGGCTTGCCACCCACCAGCGTGAATGGGAGGAGCTCAAGGTCAAGCTTACCACCGCCCCGGTACTGGCGTTTTTCGGTCCTGCAAGGGAGACGAAAATCTCGACTGACGCCAGCCAGTCCGGCATTGGGGCGGTCCTCCTGCAACGGGACAACGCCTCATCATGGGCCCCAGTCGCCTATGCGTCATGGGCCATGACCCCCACAGAACAGCGCTATGCGCAGATTGAAAAGGAGTGCCTAGGCCTGTTGACTGGCGTTGATAAGTCCCACGACTATGTGTATGGCCTTTCCCAGTTCACTGTGGAGACCGACCATCGCCCGCTGGTTGGCATCATTCAAAAGGACCTCAATGATATGACCCCTCGCCTCCAGCGCATTCTGCTCAAACTCCGGAGGTACGACTTTCAATTTGTCTACACCCCGGGTAAGGACCTCATCATAGCAGACGTCTGTCCAGGGCAGTCAACACGCCGTCCGACCCTGAGGGGTTTGTTTGCCAAGTCGAAGCACATGTAGCCTTCACTTCTGCCAATCTGCCGGCCACTGACGAATGCCTTGCCCACATTCGACGTGAGACTGCGGTCGACACCCTTCTGCAATGTGTGATGCGCCACATGACGGACGGGTGGCTCAAGGGGCAATGCCCACAGTTTTACAACGTTCGGGACGACTTGGCAGTCGTTGATGGCGTCCTCCTGAAGCTGGAACGCATCGTGATCCCACACAGCATGCACCGGCTTGTCTTAGAACAACTACACGAAGGCCGTCTCGGCGTTGAGAAGTGCTGGCGGAGGGCCCGAGAGGCTGTGTACTGGCCGGGAATAAGTGAGGACATTACTAACACTGTGCTCAATTGCCCCACCTGTCAGCGGTTTCAGCCGGCACAACCCCGTGAGACCCTTCAGCCCCATGAGTTGGTCACGTCCCCCTGGTCGAAGGTGGGCGTGGGCCTGTTCCATGCACTCGGCAGGGACTACATCATCATCATCATCGACTACTTTTCCAGCGATCCTGAGGTCATACGCCTGCACGACACCACGTCATCGGCTGTCATCCGGGCCTGCAAAGAGACCTTTCCTCGCCATGGCATTCCACTCACCGTGATGTCAGACAATGGCCCCTGCTTCGCGAGTCAGGAATGGTCTTCCTTCGCCAGCTCATACAACTTCACACACGCGACGTCCAGTCCTCTGCATCCTCAGTCGAATGGCAAGGCAGAAAAGGGCGTCCATATCGTTAAAAGGCTCCTCTGCAAGGCTGCTGATGCAGGATCTGACTTCTGCCTCGTCTTGCTGGCCTATCGCTCGGCCCCACTGTCCACGGGCCTATCGCCGGCCCAGCTGCTTATGGGTCGCACCCTCAGGACCACTGTGCCATCCATTCATGTCCCAGACCTCGACCATGCTCTGGTACTCCGGCGGATGCAGCAACAGAGTGAGCAACAAAAGGCGACACATGATGCTCGGGCGACTGATCTTCCTGCCCTGGCCCCTGGAGATAATGTCCGCATACACCTTCCGGAGGGCGGCTGGTCGGCAACCGCTGAGGTTCTCCGACAGATAGCTCTCTGCTCGTCCTGGTTCGTCTGCCTGATGGCTCTATTCGCCGCTGCAATCGGCGCGCCCTTCGTCTGGTTCCACGCTCGCTACGTGATCCTGCACCGGTGCCACGGCCTCCTGTTGTCCCTGCAATGGACTTTGTTGACCTTCCGGACACCCTGCATCCTCCTCACTCGACTGTGGCCCAGCCCATTCCTCAGCCGGTGGATCCTGACCCACACTTGAGGCGGTCAACCCGAATTCGTCGCCCACCTGAGAGACTTAATTTATGAACCTTTTCATATTGGACTCACTGACTTGTTCTGTCATACTGTTTCAGACTTTTTGCCATGCTGTTTTTTATATATGTATGATATATATTTTGATATATGATATAATGATATTTAGATCAGCATATCATGGTGCAATCAAACACACACTGATGGACATGCAGTAGGACCAACCAACACACACACAACATCGCAGCCAATCACCAGTGAGAGCACAGGCACTATAAAAACAGGGGACACTACAGTACCAGCATTCCAGCAGCAGCCAGCTCAGAGCACCGAGCTCAGAGCCGGCCACTCAGACATTCACCATGTGCTGAGTGCCTCACCCAGATAGCAATAGGACAGGGTCCATAGATTAGCTGGTAATGCACGTACCCAAGTTAGCAATGTGCTGTTACAGTTAACCAGTTAATAAAATTGAGTTACACCATCTCCAGCCGTGTTGGATCGTTTGTACATCAGAACACCCAACACGACAGCTACAAAATTCTTTAACTACATTCAAGAGAATTTTTTTTAACCAGCGCGCAAATAGGTCAATGAGAGGGAGCGTAATTCCAGATTTAGTCTTCAGAAATGAAGCTGGGCAAGTGGATGAAGTAGCAGTGGGTGACCATTTTGAAGATAGTGACCATAATACACAGGATAAAAGCAAATTACTGCAGATGCTGGAATCTGAAACCAAAGAGAAAATGCTGGAAAATCTCAGCAGGTCGAGCAGCATCTGTAGGGAGAGAAAAGAGCTAACGTTTCGAGCCCAGGTGACCCTTTGTCAAAGCTATAGGACAGAGATGTGGAGATGCCGGCGTTGGACTGGGGTGAGCACAGTAAGAAGTCTGACAACACCAGGTTAAAGTCCAACAGGTTTGTTTCAAACACTAGCTTTCGGAGCGCTGCTCCTTCCTCAGGTGAATGAGGAATTACCTGAGGAAGGAGCAGTGCTCCGAAAGCTAGTGTTTGAAACAAACCTGTTGGACTTTAACCTGGTGTTGTAAGACCTCTTACGAGAAGACAGAGAAAGTGGGAAATATTTATACTGTGGAGTGAGAATGAAAGATGAGTCATAGCCACAGAAACCCAGGGAAACCGGGTGCTAATGGCCACAGAAACCAAGGGGAAAGAGTGCGAATGGCAGTCCCCAGAGAGAACAAAAGATGTGAAAGGCCAAACTGCAGAGAAACTAACATCAGAGGGTAAACCGTGACAGATGTAGATGTGGGGGGAGGGAAAGGGAGAAGCAAAAGGGAGAAAGGGTAAGGAAAGGTGGATAAGATGGTGGGGGGGGGTTAAATATATATAAAGAAAGACAAGAGAGAAGGAAATGGTAAAAGACAGTTAAAATGAAATGGGATGAAAACAAATGGGTCGAGGTGGGGTAGAGCTAATCATCTGAAGTTGTTGAATCTGATGTTGAGACCGGAAGGCTATAGCGTGCCTAACCGGAAGATGAGATGTTGTTCCTCCAGTTTGCGTTGAGCTTCACTGGAACATTGTGTGCATTCAGGACCCTGACCTTCCCGTTGCTTGCCATTTTAACACATGACCCTGCTCCCATGCCCACATAACGGTTCTTGGCCTGCTGCAATGTTCCAGTGAAGCTCAACGCAAACTGGAGGAACAACATCTCATCTTCTGGTAACCCCTGTCACCAAGGAGCCAACCTCTCACTCAGGGGGGGCGTCTCGAACATGTCAGGAATCGCCGCGTGTGCCAGGCTGAAGGCATCTTGCGCACTGCCCGGGTATTGGGCACAGAAGTGCATGATGTGCATCTCATGGTCACACACCAGCTGCACGTTCATTGAGTGAAACCCCTTTCGGTTTGTGAAGACTACCCTGCCATGGGCTGATGCTCATAGGGGGACATGCATCCTGTCGATCACCCCCTGGACCTGGGCCATTCTGGCTATATTTGTTTTAAATTCGTTCATGGAACGTGTGCGTCGCAGGCTGTGCCAGCATTACCCATCCCTAATTGCCCTTGAGAGGGCAGTTAAGAGTCAACCACATTGCCGTGAGTCTGGAGTCACATGTAGGCCAGATCAGGTAAGGGTGGCAGATTTCCTTCCTTTTTTTTAATAAAATATTTTATTGAAAATTTTTGGTCAACCAACACAGTACATTGTGCATCCTTTACCCAATATTATAACAACACAAATAACAATGACCTATTTTATAAACAGAAAATGAATAAATAAAAAATAACAAAAATGAAAACTAACCCTAATTGGCAACTGCCTTATCACAAGTAACACTCTCCAAAAATATAATTTAACAGTCCAATATATAATTATCTGTCGCAACGACCTATACATATTATACAGTATATATTAACAACCCTGAGAGCCCTTCTGGTTCCTCCTCCACCGCCCCCCCCCCCCCCACCCCCGATCCTGGGCTGCTGCTGCTGCCTTCTTTTTTCCATTCCATCTATCTTTCTGCGAGGTATTCGACGAACGGTTGCCACCGCCTGGTGAACCCTTGAGCCGACCCCCTTAGAACGAACTTAATCCGCTCTAGCTTTATAAACCCTGCCATGTCATTTATCCAGGTCTCCACCCCCGGGGGCTTGGCTTCTTTCCACATTAGCAATATCCTGCGCCGGGCTACTAGGGACGCAAAGGCCAAAACATCGGCCTCTCTCGCCTCCTGCACTCCCGGCTCTTGTGCAACCCCAAATATAGCCAACCCCCAGCTTGGTTCGACCCGGACCCCCACTACTTTTGAAAGCACCTTTGTCACCCCCATCCAAAACCCCTGTAGTGCCGGGCATGACCAAAACATATGGGTATGATTTGCTGGGCTTTCCGAGCACCGAGCACACCTATCCTCCACCCCAAAAAATTTACTGAGCCGTGCTCCAGTCATATGCGCCCTGTGTAATACCTTAAACTGAATCAGGCTTAGCCTGGCACACGAGGACGACGAGTTTACCCTGCTTAGGGCATCTGCCCACAGCCCCTCCTCGACCTCCTCCCCCAGCTCTTCTTCCCATTTCCCTTTTAGTTCATCTACCATAGTCTCCCCTTCGTCCCTCATTTCCCTATATATATCTGACACCTTACCATCCCCCACCCATGTCTTTGAGATCACTCTGTCCTGCACCTCTTGTGTCGGGAGCTGCGGGAATTCCCTCACCTGTTGCCTCGCAAAAGCCCTCAGTTGCATATACCTGAATGCATTCCCTTGGGGCAACCCATATTTCTCGGTCAGCGCTCCCAGACTCGCGAACTTCCCATCCACAAACAGATCTTTCAGTTGCGTTATTCCTGCTCTTTGCCGCATTCCATATCCCCCATCCATTCCCACCCGGAGCAAACCTATGGTTGTTTCTTATCGGGGACCCCCCCAAGGCTCCAGTCTTTCCCCTATGCCGTCTCCACTGTCCCCAAATCTTCAGTGTAGCCACCACCACCGGGCTTGTGATGTAGTTCCTCGGTGAGAATGGCAATGGGGCTGTGACCATAGCCTGTAGGCTAGTCCCCCTACAGGACGCCCTCTCTAATCTCTTCCACGCCGCTCCCTCCTCCTCTCCCATCCACTTACTCATCATTGAAATATTAGCGGCCCAATAATACTCACTTAGGCTCGGTAGTGCCAGCCCCCCCCTATCCCTGCTACGCTGTAAGAATCCCTTCCTCACTCTCGGAGTCTTCCCGGCCCACACAAAACCCATGATGCTCTTTTCAATCCTTTTAAAAAAAGCCTTCGTGATCACCACCGGGAGGCACTGAAACACAGAGAGGAATCTCGGGAGGACCACCACCTTAACCGCCTGCACCCTCCCTGCCAGTGACAAGGATACCATATCCCAACTCTTGAAATCCTCCTCCATTTGTTCCACCAACCGCGTTAAATTTAACCTATGCAATGTGCCCCAATTCTTGGCTATCTGGATCCCCAGGTAACGAAAGTCCCTTGTTACCTTCCTCAACGGTAGGTCCTCTATTTCTCTACTCTGCTCCCCTGGATGCACCACAAACAACTCACTTTTCCCCATGTTCAATTTATACCCTGAAAAATCCCCAAACTCCCCAAGCATCCGCATTATTTCTGGCATCCCCTCCGCCGGGTCTGCCACATATAGTAACAAATCGTCCGCATACAAAGATACCCGGTGTTCTTCTCCTCCTCTAAGTACTCCCCTCCACTTCTTGGAACCCCTCAACGCTATCGCCAGGGGCTCAATCGCCAGTGCAAACAATAATGGGGACAGAGGGCATCCCTGCCTTGTCCCTCTATGGAGCCGAAAATATGCAGATCCCCGTCCATTCGTGACCACGCTCGCCATCGGGGCCCTATACAACAGCTGCACCCATCTAACATACCCCTCTCCAAAACCAAATCTCCTCAACACCTCCCACAAATAATCCCACTCCACTCTATCAAATGCTTTCTCTGCATCCATCGCCACTACTATCTCCGTTTCCCCCTCTGGTGGGGGCATCATCATTACCCCTAACAGCCTCCGTATATTCGTGTTCAGCTGTCTCCCCTTCACAATCCCAGTTTGGTCCTCGTGGACCACCCCCGGGACACATTCCTCTATTCTCATTGCCATTACCTTGGCCAGGATCTTGGCATCTACATTTAGGAGGGAAATAGGTCTATAGGACCCGCATTGTAGCGGGTCCTTTTCCTTCTTTAAGAGAAGCGATATCGTTGCTTCAGACATAGTCGGGGGCAGTTGTCCCCTTTCCTTTGCCTCATTAAAGGTCCTCGTCAATACCGGGGCGAGCAAGTCCACATATTTTCTATAGAATTCGACTGGGAATCCATCCGGTCCCGGGGCCTTTCCCGCCTGCATGCTCCTAATTCCTTTCACCACTTCTTCTACCTCGATCTGTGCTCCCAGTCCCACCCTTTCCTGCTCTTCCACCTTGGGAAATTCCAGCCGATCCAAGAAGCCCATCATTCTCTCCCTCCCATCCGGGGGTTGAGCTTCATATAATTTTTTATAAAATGTCTTGAACACTCCATTCACTCTCTCCGCTCCCCGCTCCATCTCTCCTTCCTCATCCCTCACTCCCCCTATTTCCCTCGCTGCTCCCCTTTTCCTCAATTGGTGTGCCAGCAACCTGCTCGCCTTCTCCCCATATTCGTACAGTACACCCTGTGCCTTCCTCCATTGTGCCTCTGCAGTGCCCGTAGTCAGCAAGTCAAATTCTACATGTAGCCTTTGCCTATCCCTGTACAGTCCCTCCTCCGGTGCTTCCGCATATTGTCTGTCCACCCTCAAAAGTTCTTGCAGCAACAGCTCCCGTTCCTTACTCTCCTGCTTCCCTTTATGTGCCCTTATTGATATCAGCTCCCCTCTAACCACCGCCTTCAGCGCCTCCCAGACCACTCCCACCTGGACCTCCCCATTATCATTGAGTTCCAAGTACTTTTCAATGCACCCCCTCACCCTTAGACACACCCCCTCATCTGCCATTAGTCCCATGTCCATTCTCCAGGATAGGCGCCCTCCTGTTTCCTCCCCTGTCTCCAAGTCTACCCAGTGTGGAGCGTGATCCGAAATGGCTATAGCCCTATACTCTGTTCCCCTCACCTTCGGGATCAACGCCCTTCCCAGCACAAAAAAGTCTATTTGCGAGTAGACTTTATGGACATAGGAGAAAAACGAGAACTCCTTACTCCTAGGTCTGCTAAATCTCCACGGGTCTACTCCTCCCATCTGCTCCATAAAATCTTTAAGTACCTTGGCTGCTGCCGGCCTCCTTCCAGTCCTGGACTTCGACCTATCCAGCCCTGGTTCCAACACCGTATTAAAATCTCCCCCCATTATCAGCTTTCCCATCTCTAGGTCCGGAATGCGTCCTAGCATCCACCTCATAAAATTGGCATCATCCCAGTTCGGGGCATATACGTTTACCAAAACCACCGTCTCCCCCTGTAGTTGCCACTCACCATCACGTATCTGCCCCCGTTATCCGCCACTATAGTCTTTGCCTCGAACATTACCCGCTTCCCCACTAATATAGCCACCCCCCTGTTTTTTGCATCTAGCCCTGAATGGAACACCTGCCCCACCCATCCTTTGCGTAGCCTAACCTGGTCTATCAGTTTCAGGTGCGTTTCCTGTAACATAACCACATCTGCCTTAAGTTTCTTAAGGTGTGCGAGTACCCGTGCCCTCTTTATCGGCCCGTTCAGCCCTCTCACGTTCCACGTGATCAGCCGGGTTGGGGGGCTTCCTACCCCCCCCCTTGTCGATTAGCCATCACCTTTTTCCAGCTCCTCAACCGGTTCCCACGCAGCTGTATCTCCCCCAGGCGGTGCCCCCCCGCCCATCCCCTCCCATACCAGCTCCCCCCTCTCCCCAGCAGCAGCAACCCAGCAATACCCCCCTCCCACCCCCCCCCGCTAGATCCCCCGCTAGCGTAATTACTCCCCCCATGTTGCTCCCAGAAGTCAGCAAACTCTGGCCGACCTCGGCTTCCCCCCGTGACCTCGGCTCGCACCGTGCGACGCCCCCTCCTTCCTGCTTCTCTATTCCCGCCATGATTATCATAGCGCGGGAACCAAGCCCGCGCTTCTCCCTTGGCCCCGCCCCCAATGGCCAACGCCCCATCTCCTCCACCTCCCCTCCTCCCCCCATCACCACCTGTGGAAGAGAGAAAAGTTACCACATCGCAGGATTAGTACATAAAACTCCTCTTTCCCCCCTTTTTAACCCCCCTCTTCGCCCCCCACATTCGCCCCACCACTTTGTTCAAACCTTCTTTTTAATAACCCGCTCATTCTAGTTTTTCTTCCACAATAAAAGTCCACTCTTCATCCGCCGTCTCAAAGTAGTGGTGCCTCCCTCGATATGTGACCCACAGTCTTGCCGGTTGCAGCATTCCAAATGTTATCTTCTTTTTATGAAGCACCGCCTTGGCCCGATTAAAGCTCGTCCTCCTTCTCGCCACCTCCGCACTCCAGTCTTGATAAACGCGGATCACCGCGTTCTCCCATTTACTGCTCCGAGTTTTCTTTGCCCATCTAAGGACCATTTCTCTATCCTTAAAACGGAGGAATCTCACCACTATGGCTCTGGGAATTTCTCCTGCTCTCGGTCCTCGCGCCATCACTCGGTATGCTCCCTCCACCTCCAACGGACCCGCCGGGGCCTCCGCTCCCATTAACGAGTGCAGCATCGTGCTCACATATGCCCCGAAGTCCGCTCCCTCCGCACCTTCAGGAAGACCAAGAATCCTCAAGTTGTTCCTCCTTGCGTTGTTCTCCAGTGCCTCCAACCTTTCCACACATCGTTTCTGATGTGCCTCATGCATCTCCGTCTTCACCACCAGGCCCTGTATGTCGTCCTCATTCTCGGCTGCCTTTGCCTTCACGACCCGAAGCTCCCGCTCCTGGGTCTTTTGTTCCTCCTTTAGCCCTTCGATCGCCTGTAGTATCGGGGCCAACAGCTCTTTCTTCATTTCCTTTTTGAGCTCTTCCACACAGCATTTCAAGAACTCTTGTTGTTCAGGGCCCCATGTTAAACTGCCACCCTCCGACGCCATCTTGGTTTTTGCTTGTCTTCCTTGCCGCTGTTCTAAAGGATCCACTGCAATCCGGCCACTTTCTCCTCCTTTTTCCATTCGTATCCAGGGGGGATTCCCTTCTGGTTTACCGCACAGTGTTTTTAGCCGTCAAAATTGCCGTTGGGGCTCCTGTCAAGAGCTCAAAAGTCCGTTTCACCGGGAGCTGCCGAAACGTGCGACTCAGCTGGTCATCGCCGCACCCGGAAGTCCCAGATTTCCTTCCTTATAGGACATAGTGAACCAGATGGTTTTTTTCCGACAATCGACAATGGTTTCATGGTCATCATTAGATTTTTAATTCCAGATATTCCCACCCCTGCTCAGCCGGAGTCTTTGACAGCACGCCCGGTGTGGCAGGTCCTCGAATGACAGGCAGATCCTCCTTCAAAGTAAGCTTTCCGATCCAGGTGACTATTTGCTGCCTGTAATTATTTCACTGTAGATCCATTCAGGTCTCCACAGTTTCAGAAATGCAGCCACCAGAGCCTTTCAGGAGAGAGAGAGAGAAGGAGAGGGAGAGAGAGAGAGAGATAACAGTAAAGTATTAAAAATATATGAAAACTCTGAGAGTGAGATGTGATTACCAGTCCCAATTGTATTATTCAATTGTCCAATGTTTGACTCTGTGTGTTTGTTGACTGTTCTCTCTGTCGTTTGTGAAGACTGGCGTATGGCGACTGGGGAAACAAAACTTAACTGAAAGTAGTTGCTGGAAGCAGGTGCTGCAGACATTTTAAGAGCACTGAAAATAAAACTCCTGTTTAGACAGATAAACTGGTGTCATCTCTGCATATCTCTGAGGTACAAAACACAACACCCATTCATGTAAAGTACATTAATAGAAGGCAATGTTGGTTCGCCAACCTTGGATGATCTGGCAAGCTTTGAGTCATGGAGTCATTACCGCACAGAAGGACACCATTCCACTCACTGGGTTATTACGTTTATTTTTATTCCTTGTTCTCAGGATGTGAATGATTGCTGATTAATACTACCCGAGAGACAAGCATGGAGCTGCTGCCTCTCTGTGCCAGTAGATAAAAGTTCTAAACATCTTCATTTACAGGCAAAAATAGCCACGCACAACACACACAATTATCTAAGAGATGTGAGTCACATTACAGTTTTCGAGTTCAGTCTCAACGCAATTAAACCACCCCTGGATGTTCCTAGCTTCCTCTCACTAGTTAAAGGGCCATTTCATTATGCCTCTCGATAATCTTCACTTAGTTTATAGCACCATACATAAGGCAACATTCCAGAAAGTGAATCTCATAGCAAGATCTGTCCTTACATGTACAGAAATGAAAAACACATTATCGTTAAACAAATAGATTAATAGATGTTTCTACAACTACTCAAGGCTACCCTGCATGATGATAGACTTGTAACAGGGCCTTGGCAATAGGAGCTGTTTTAATTACATTCTTCAGATATCATCTGTTCCAGCAGACTCTGCAAAAAATGTTCTTTTCACTAGAAAATAAAATTCTGAACATTAAATGGATTCACTTTCGTTCTCAGGTTCTTTTAACAAGGCTCGGTAAGTCCAAAGTGATTAAAAGTAAACAACATTTATTTCACGACAGTTAAATACATGACGACCAGTCAAACCTCACTGGGTACTCTCTCCTTTCGGTCGGTTCCAGACTGTCCAACCATTTGTGCAAGTACAGTTAAGCTACCCCTCCTCTAGCGGGGGAGCCCGTGCTCCGACAACATTCCTCACACCGTATGTCCCGTGCTGGTTATTACAGTTCTCACCGGCTTTTATTGCTTCCCTGCTCCCCCTTCATCCCCTTCACCCACAGTCCTGAGAGGAAATCTCAGGCGCCAACATTGTTGTGTTAATATCATATATCGATCTATGCCCCTCCATTCTAGCAGCCTTCACTTAATTTACTTAATATTACACATCATGATACAGACAAAGAAAATCAACTCATTGCACAACAAAGTGTTAAAACTGAGTATTGCCGAGGTACGACTCTGTACGAAGATTTCAACCCTTGGACTCAAACAAATCCCCCAGCACCTATTTTACTGTGATCCATGTTGTGGATAATTCTGACTTTCCCTGCTGCCCATATTCATTCAAGCCTCAATTTGGGAATTTCAAACTTCCCTGCTTTAGTTTCAGTTCTAGCGATGGGCTTCGGTGCGTCAGACTATTCCTGGTGGTTTCGTTCATTTGCACATTTAAAAAGTAGGTTTGTTTACGAAACAATTGTCAGGGTCTTGACGAGAAGCTTAAATTAGTAGCGATACATTCCATGTTCTCACTACCCTGGGCCACACTAACCATTTCAAGCAGAGGTTAGCCATGTCTGAGAGCAGTTGTTCTGTGCACCTTTATTCTAAGTTCTGCATGATGGTGCACAATGCATCATCACATCTGCACACACAGCGGTATCTCAAGATCAACCCAATGAGAGATCAGACACATTCCTGGCTCTCTAGGCTTTAGACATAAAGATTGGTGAGTCTGGTGGTATTTGATTAGAATCAACCCTTGCTTGGCTGGGTAGAGGCCAGCTTGCAAAACATTGTATAAACAAGGACAGAGCCATCTCCGAGGGAAAGCTATTAATGAACTATTCATAGAATTTACAGTGCAGAAGGAGGCCATTCGGCCCATCAGGTCTGCACCCTATTTAAGCCCACGCCTCCACCCTATCCCCGTAACCCAGTAACCCTACCTAACATTTTGGATATTAAGGGGCAATTTATCATGGTCAATCCACCTACATCTGCACATCTTTGGACTGTGGGAGGAAACCGGAGCACCCGAAGGAAACCCACGCAGACACGGGGAGAAAGTGCAAACTCCATACAGACAGTCACCCGAGGCTGGAGTTGAACCCGGGACCCTGGAGCTGTGAGGAAACAGTGCTAACCACTGTGCTACCGCACCGCCCATCTTAACTACTTTCCTGACTTTTGCTATGCATTGATTCTCAATTGACTCCCTTTGACAAGTGATGAATGCTTCTCACAGGTCCACTCAGGCATCCATTTTGTAAAGTGACGGTATGCATTGGGAGAAATCAGAAATTCTGGTTAATGGAGCCTTCTGGTTGGTAGAGTGCCAAATATCGTAAAGTTTACTGTACTCAGATTATTTAACCCTCTTGGAGCTCAATACATGTCCACAGTTACTACTCAACTGAGTCTTTTGATTGTGTGAAGGTGGTCCTTTCCTAATGCTTTCTGCACATCCTATTGTAAGTTCTTAGAGACCATTGTACTCTTGCAGTATGACTGTATGACTGAGTACGCCCCTAATGGTGCTGCTTAGATGAGATGTGAGAGATGCAACGTGAGAGCAGAGTTGTGAGTCGAAGATGGAGTTTCGCTCCGAAAAAAGAGAAGCGAGCTCCATGGAGAGCACAATGGAAATAAAATGTTTAAAAAGAAAGCCAAAGACTTCCGGTGGCGTTTGCGAGCGGGTCGGCCGCATCGAGAGGAGCTCCCGCCGGTGGCCACTATTTGTGGCGCTTTCAGGGGTTTCCCCGATTCGTCGCTCTCCCCCCCGATTATTGGCGGCCTTTGGGGCCGTCCCGGGCATCAAGCGGGGCCGGTTTGAAAACCAGCGAGGAACCCCGCGTGGGTGGCTGGTGCTGAGGCGTCGGGCCCAGCCCGCGCGGAGGTCGGAGCAGCAGGGGCGAAGCCAAACGGAGGTCGAGGCGACAAGCCCGAAGCCAGGGCGCGGTGTCCCACATCGGGTGGCTCCCGCCTAGAATGTAGTAAGAAGACTGAAGTCCGGTCCCAGGGGAATTCTGGAGGAATACAGAAAAGAAGAGAAAGAAGTTTTAAAGAAACTTGGTGAAATTTTTTTTTTTCTTCTTTTTTTTGAAGGAAGAATTTTTTGTTTTTCTATAATAATAAAAAAAGATTGAAGAGGGAAAGAAGGGTGAAAAAAAGGAAAAATAATAAGTCGTTAAAGGATGCGAAAAGCATCGTCAAGGAAGTGAGGAAACGCGGGCTCGCCGTTGAATGAGAGGACCAGCAAAAGTGCTGACAAGATGGTGGATGCCAGGCCGCATGGTGGGGCCGCACTACTTACGGTGGAGAAGATGACCGAGGTGATGGCGGTGCAGCTGGAAAAGCAGTTTGCGAGTCACATGGAGGCTTTGAGGAAGGAGATGGCGGTCGCATTGAAGTCATTGGTGGAGGAGGCAATCGCCCCGGTGAGCATAGCTGTGGCAAAGATATCGGCCGAGGTGAGAGAGCAGGGCGAGAAGATGAAGGAAGTGGAGGAGGCCGTGTCGCAGCACAGTGACCAGTGTACCTCGATGGGGAACGAGCTGCGGAGGGTGGTGGAGGTCAACAGAGGACTCCAAGCAAAGTTCGAGGACTTGGAAAACCGCTCGAGGCGGCACAATCTGAGAATTGTGGGCTTGCCCGAAGGGACAGAGGGCCAAAGGCCAACAGAGTACTTCGCTAAGAAGTTGGCGGAGTTGATGGGGGAGGGTGAGAACCCCTCCCGGTACGGGTTGGACCGAGCTCAGCGGTCATTAAGGCCGAAGCCCAAAGTGAATGAGCCGCCAAGAGTAGTAATTATCTGCTTCCATAAGTACTGCTTGAAGGAGAAGGTGTTAAGCTGGTGAAGCAGAAGCGCGACGTGCAGTGGGATGGTGCTGGAGTTCGGATTGACCAGGACTTGACGGTGGAGTCGGCAAAGAGACGAGCGGTGTTCGGGCGAGTGAAGGCGGCACTGTACAAAAAGGGGGTGCGATTTGGTATGGTATACCCGGCGAAGCTGAGGGTGACGTATAGCACCAAAGACTTTTATTTCGAGACAGCGGAGGCGGCTGAGGCGTTCGTGAGGGCAGAAGGCTTGGGACAGACTTGAGGAGCGGAGATGGAAGAGAGACTGTGGACTGTGATTGGGGAGCTGGAAAATGTATAAATGCTATAACTTTCTTTTTTACTGACGTGTATTATAATTTACTTCTCTTCACATTGTTACAGAGTTCAAGTTATTGGTTGTGTTGATTGGCGTTCTGTGTTGCCATGGTTATATCTTAGTTTAGTGATTGTATGGGTTGGATTGTTGTTTTTGTTTTTCTTTCTCTGGGACTGGGTGGGAGGGGACGGTATACCTTGGCGGGGGGAGCCACCCGCGCTGGCTAACTAAAGTCGGCTAGTGAACGGAGGTGAGGTGAGAGGAGGGCTGCGGACATTGGAGCCTGGTTAGCAGGTTTTGATGGGCCTATGAGGCGAGCGAGGGGGGGGGGGGAAGGGATTGATGCTGGGAGATGTTTTTTCGAGAGGAAATGTAGGGGGTTTTTTGGGAGGGGGGGAAAGGGGTTCGATGTTAATAATGGATAGGGGCGGGTCAGGCTCATGGGGCAGGGCCCGGTGGTATGATGATGGTGGATAAGAAGGGTGGGAGGGTGAGAGACCCCCAGTTAGGATAGTCATGTGGAACGTGAGAAGGTTAGGAGGTCCGCTCAAGAGGTCAAGGGTGCTTGCGCATCTTAAAAGTTTGAAAGCCGATGTAGCAATGCTGCAGGAGACTCACTTGAGGGTGAAGGACCAGGTGAGACTTAAAAAGGGCTGGGTTAGTCAGGTGTTTCACTCTGGATTTGATGGAAGGCTCGAGGGGTAGAGGTAATGGTCAGCAAAAGAATACGCTTCCAGATGGAGAAGGTGATGGCAGATCAGGGGGGTAGATATGTGATTGTGACAGGGGCGTTGGAGGGGAGGTTAGTGGCGCTGTTAAGTGTATACGGTCCCAATTGGGACGATGTGGGATTCGCGTGGAAGGTGTTTGGGGCCATCCCCGACTTGGACACACACAAACTGATAGCGGGCGGGGGACTGGAACTTGGTGCAGGAGCCAAGGTCGGACAGATCACGGCCACGCTCGCTGGTCCCATCAGGGGGGGCAAAGGCGCTGGCTGGGCTAATGGTGGAAATGGGAGGGGTGGACCCTTGGAGGTTTCTGCACCCGAGGGAACGGGAGTACTCGTTTTTCTCAGCAGTCCATAAGGTATACTCGCGGATCGGCTTTTTCATGGTGGGGAAGGCTTTGCTGGCTGGGGTTAAGGGGTCGGAATACTCGGCAATTGCAGTGTCAGATCATGCTCCGCATTGGGTGGATATGGTGCGAGAGAAGTGGGTAGCGCAGAGGCCGGGGTGGAAATTAGATGTGGGACTTTTGGGGGACCAAGGGTTCTGTGACAAAATTGAAAAGGTAATTAAGGAATATGTACAGGTGAGGTGTCGAAGGCAGTTGTTTGGGAGGCTCTGAGTGGTGGTGAGAGGTGAGGTGATTTTGTGAGGTGATTTTGTTGAAGGCCAGGGTGGACAAAGAGGAGAAGTTGCAGTGGCAGATGGTAATAGATGAGATGTTGGAGGTAGATAGGAGGTATGCAGAAGATGGGGACCCAGCGAAGCTGGAAAAGAGGAAGGAACTACAGGCGAGCTTTGACCGACTGTCCACCAGGAAGGTGGTGCGCCAACTGAGACGAGCAAGGGGTGCAGTTTACGGACATGGAGATAAGTATGTGAGCAGGTCAGCTCCGGAGGGAGGCAGCGGTAAGGGAAATTGTTCAGGTGAGGGATAGGGCAGGGAAGTTGGTGGTGGCTCCGGATCTGATAAACAAGGTTTTTGAGGTGTTTTATGAGAGATTGTACAGGTCAGAGCCGGGAGACCGGGAGATGCAGGAATTTCTAGATGGGTTCAAGTACCCGAGGTTAGGGGAGGGAGACAGGGCTACATTAGAAGGAGCGATAGTGGAGCAGGACCTCACAGACCGCATGGTTCGGTTGGAGCAGCAATTGGATGCACTTAGGAGCATGCAGGTGGCGGAAAGCGTCATAGATCGCAGTTATGTAAATGTGGTCACACCCAAGGTTCAGGCAGAGAAATGGGTGACCACCAGAAAGGGCAGGCAGTCAGTGCAGGAATCCCCTGTGGTTGTCCCCCTCTCGAACAGATATACCCCTTTGGATACTGTCGGGGGGGGATAGCCTATCAGGGGAAAACAGCAGCAGCCAGAGCAGTGGCACCATGGCTGGCTCTGATGTTCAGAAGGGAGGGTCAAAGCGCAGAAGAGTAATAGTAATAGGGGACTCTATAGTCAGGGGCACAGATAGGCGCTTCTGTGGACGTGAAAGAGACTCCAGGATGGTATGTTGCCTCCCTGGTGCCAGGGTCCAGGATGTCTCCGAACGGGTAGAGGGAATCCTGAAGGGGGAGGGCAAACAGGCAGAGGTCGTTGTACATATTGGTACTAACGACATAGGCAGGAAGGGGCATGAGGTCCTGCAGCAGGAGTTCAGGGAGCTAGGCAGAAAGTTAAAAGACAGGACCTCGAGGGTTGTAATCTCGGGATTACTCCCTGTGCCACGTGCCAGTGAGGCTAGAAATAGGAAGATAGAGCAGATAAACACGTGGCTAAATAGCTGGTGTAGGAGGGAGGGTTTCCATTATCTGGACCACTGGGAGCTCTTCCGGGGCAGGTGTGACCTGTATAAGAAGGACGGGTTGCATCTAAACCGGAGAGGCATAAATATCCTGGCCGCGAGGTTTGCTAGTGTCACACGGGAGGGTTTAAACTAGTATGGCAGGGGGGTGGGCACGGGAGCAATAGGTCAGAAGGTGAGAGCATTGAGGGAGAACTAGGGAATAGGGACAGTGTGGCTCTGAGGCAGAGCAGACGGGGAGAAGTTGCTGAACACAGCGGGTCTGGTGGCCTGAAGTGCATATGTTTTAATGCAAGGAGCATTACGGGTAAGGCAGATGAACTTAGAGCTTGGATTACTACTTGGAACTATGATGTTGTTGCCATTACAGAGACCTGGTTGAGGGAAGGGCAGGATTGGCAGCTAAACGTTCCAGGATTTAGATGTTTCAGGCGGGATAGAGGGGGATGTAAAAGGGGAGGTGGAGTTGCGCTACTTGTTCGGGAGAATATCACAGCTATACTGCGAGAGGACACCTCAGAGGGCAGTGAGGCTATATGGGTAGAGATCAGGAATAAGAAGGGTGCAGTCACAATGTTGGGGGTATACTACAGGCCTCCCAACAGCCAGCGGGAGATAGAGGAGCAGATAGGTAGACAGATTTTGGAAAAGAGTAAAAACAACAGGGTTGTGGTGATGGGAGACTTCAACTTCCCCAATATTGACTGGGACTCACTTAGTGCCAGGGGCTTAGACGGGGCGGAGTTTGTAAGGAGCATCCAGGAGGGCTTCTTAAAACAATATGTAAACAGTCCAACTAGGGAAGGGGCGGTACTGGACCTGGTATTGGGGAATGAGCCCGGCCAGGTGGTAGATGTTTCAGTAGGGGAGCATTTCGGTAACAGTGACCACAATTCAGTAAGTTTTAAAGTACTGGTGGACAAGGATAAGAGTGGTCCGAGGATGAATGTGCTAAATTGGGGGAAGGCTAATTATAACAATATTAGGCGGGAACAGAAGAACATAGATTGGGGGCGGATGTTTGAGGGCAAATCAACATCTGACATGTGGGAGGCTTTCAAGTGTCAGTTGAAAGGAATACAGGACCGGCATGTTCCTGTGAGGAAGAAAGATAAATACGGCAATTTTCGGGAACCTTGGATGACGAGTGATATTGTAGGCCTCGTCAAAAAGAAAAAGGAGGCATTTGTCAGGGCTAAAAGGCTGGGAACAGACGAAGCCTGTGTGGCATATAAGGAAAGTAGGAAGGAACTTAAGCAAGGAGTCAGGAGGGCTAGAAGGGGTCACGAAAAGTCATTAGCAAATAGAGTTAAGGAAAATCCCAAGGCTTTTTACACGTACATAAAAAGCAAGAGGGTAGCCAGGGAAAGGGTTGGCCCACTGAAGGATAGGCAAGGGAATCTATGTGTGGAGCCAGAGGATATGGGCGAGGTACTAAATGAATACTTTGCATCAGTATTCACCAAAGAGAAGGAATTGGTAGATGTTGAGTCTGGAGAAGGGGGTGTAGATAGCCTGGGTCACATTGTGATCCAAAAAGACGAGGTGTTGGGTGTCTTAAAAAATATTAAGGTAGATAAGTCCCCAGGGCCTGATGGGATCTACCCCAGAATACTGAAGGAGGCTGGAGAGGAAATTGCTGAGGCCTTGACAGAAATCTTTGGATCCTCGCTGGTCTTCAGGGGATGTCCCGGAGGACTGGAGAATAGCCAATATTGTTCCTCTGTTTAAGAAGGGTAGCAAGGATAATCCCGGGAACTACAGGCCGGTGAGCCTTACTTCAGTGGTAGGGAAATTACTGGAGAGAATTCTTAGAGACAGGATCTACTCCCATTTGGAAGCAAATGGACGTATTAGTGAGAGGCAGCACGGTTTTGTGAAGGGGAGGTCGTGTCTCACTAACTTGATAGAGTTTTTCGAGGAGGTCATTAAGATGATTGATGCAGGTAGGGCAGTAGATGTTGTCTATATGGACTTCAGTAAGGCCTTTGACAAGGTCCCTCATGGTAGACTAGTACAAAAGGTGAAGTCACACGGGATCAGGGGTGAACTGGCAAGGTGGATACAGAACTGGCTAGGCCATAGAAGGCAGAGGGTAGCAATGGAGGGATGCTTTTCTAATTGGAGGGCTGTGACCAGTGGTGTTCCACAGGGATCAGTGCTGGGATCTTTGCTCTTTGTAGTATATATAAATGATTTGGAGGAAAATGTAACTGGTCTGATTAGTAAGTTTGCAGACGACACAAAGGTTGGTGGAATTGCGGATAGCGATGAGGACTGTCTGAGGATACAGCAGGATTTAGATTGTCTGGAGACTTGGGCGGAGAGATGGCAGATGGAGTTTAATCCGGACAAATGTGAGGTAATGCATTTTGGAAGGTCTAATGCAGGTAGGGAATATACAGTGAATGGTAGAACCCTCAAGAGTATTGAAAGTCAAAGAGATCTAGGAGTACAGGTCCACAGGTCATTGAAAGGGGCAACACAGGTGGAGAAGGTAGTCAAGAAGGCATATGGCATGCTTGCCTTCATTGGCCGGGGCATTGAGTATAAGAATTGGCAAGTCATGTTGCAGCTGTATAGAACCTTAGTTAGGCCACACTTGGAGTATAGTGTTCAATTCTGGTCGCCACACTACCAGAAGGATGTGGAGGCTTTAGAGAGGGTGCAGAAGAGATTTACCAGAATGTTGCCTGGTATGGAGGGCATAAGCTATGAGGAGCGATTGAATAAACTCGGTTTGTTCTCACTGGAACGAAGGAGGTTGAGGGGCGACCTGATAGAGGTATACAAAATTATGAGGGGCATAGACAGAGTGGATAGTCAGAGGCTTTTCCCCAGGGTAGAGGGGTCAATTACTAGGGGGCATAGGTTTAAGGTGAGAGGGGCAAGGTTTAGAGTAGATGTACGAGGCAAGTTTTTTACGCAGAGGGTAGTGGGTACCTGGAACTCGCTACCGGAGGAGGTAGTGGAAGCAGGGACGATAGGGACATTTAAGGGGCATCTTGACAAATATATGAATAGGATGGGAATAGAAGGATACGGACCCAGGAAGTGTAGAAGATTGTAGTTTAGTCGGGCAGTATGGTCGGCACAGGCTTGGAGGGCCGAAGGGCCTGTTCCTGTGCTGTACATTTCTTTGTTCTTTGTTCTTTGAGGAGATAAAGGATGCGATTGGGAGGATGCAGTCGGGGAAGGTGGCAGGGCCGGATGGGTTTCCGGTGGAATATCATTAAAAATTCAAGAATAAGCTGGCACCCCTGATGGTGGGGATGTTTGAAGAGGCGATAAGGAAGGGGGGTTGCCACAAACCTTGGGGCAGGCATCGATTTCCCTGTTATTAAAAAAAGATAAGGATCCGACGGAGTGTGGGTCGTATAGGTCCATATCACTTCTGAATGTGGACGTAAAAGTATTGGCGAAGGTACTGGCGGGTAGGCTGGAGGAGTGCCTCCCGAAGGTGATAGGTGAAGATCAGACGGGTTCGTGAGAGGGAGGCCGCTCTTTTCAAACGTTAGAAGGGTATTGAACGTGGTTATGGCACCGGCGGAGGGGAAGGAAACAGAGGTGGTTGTGGTATTGGACATTGAGAAGGCGTTTGACCGGGTAGAATGGGGGTACTTGATGGCAGTTCTGGAGCGGTTTGGGATTGGACCAAGATTTGTGAACTGGGTAAAGCTACTATATAAGGAGCCGAGGGCGAGTGTCCGCTCAAACAACATCAGCTCGAGATACTTTTCTCTCCACCGTGGGACTAGGCAGGGATGTCCTATGTCCCCCCTGCTGTTTGCACTCACGATTGAGCCATTGGCCATCGCATTAAGAAGTTTGGGGATATGGAAAGGAATAGTGCGGGGGGGGGGGGGGGGGGTGGATAGAGCATAGGGTGTCCTTATATGCCGATGACTTGCTGTTATACGTGTCAGAACCGAGTGTGTCGATAGGGGGAATATGGAGCTGCTTCGAGTATTTGGGTCTTTCTCGGGGTACAAATTAAATCTAGACAAGAGTGAGTATTTTATGGTGGGGGTGGGGGCAGGGGTGGGGGGGGCTGCCATTCCGTAGGGCAGGGACTCACTTTAGGTACCTGGGGGTGCAGGTTGCCTGGGAGTGGGGGGGGGGGGGCTTCGCAGGTACAACATCTCTAGTTTGGTGGGGAGGGTGAGAGCTGATCTGGCAAGCTGGGATGGTCTCCCTCTGTCACTGGCGGGTCGGGTACAGGCGGTTAAAATGAACTTGTTGCTGCGATTTCTGTTTATTTTTCAATGCCTGCCGATTTTCCTGCCAAAGGCTTTTTTCAGAGAGATTGAGGGAAGGATTACTTCGTTCATATGGGGAGGGAAGGTGGCCAGAGTTAGAAAGGTGCTTATGCAGAGGGGAAGGCAGGTAGGGGGTTTGGGTCTTCCGAACCTGATGTACTACTACTGGGCGGCGAATGTGGAGAAGGTGCGGAGCTGGGTCAGAGGGGTCGATTCCCAGTGGGTCAGAATGGAGGAGAGTTTGTGCAGGGGTTCGGGATTGAAAGCACTAGCAACAGTGCCGTTCCCGATAGCCCCAGGGAAATACTCAGGGAGTCCGGTAATAATAGCTTCATTGAGAATTTGGAGGCAGTTTCGCCAAAACTTCGGGTTGGGGGTAGGGTCAAGGGAAATGCCAATTCGGGGGAACCACAGATTTGAGCCAGGGAGGTGGGATGGAAATTTTCGGAAATGGGAGGAGAAGGGGATTAAGACACTAAAAGATTTGTTTCTTAGGGGTCAGTTTGCAGGATTGAAGGAGCTGGAAGCGAAGTATGGGCTGGAGCAGGAGGAAATGTTTAGCTACATGCAGATTCGAGATTTTGCCAGAAAGGCGATGAAGAGCTTCCCGGTGGAGCCGGCCTCCACATTGCTGGAGGAGGTGCTGATGACAGGGGGACTGGAGAAGGGGGTTGTGTTAGCGGTTTACGGAGCTATTTTGGAAGAGGAGAAGGCACCACTGGAAGGGATCAAAGCAAAGTGGGAGGAAGAGTTGGGAGAGGATATGGAGGAGGGGGTCTGGTGTGAGGTGCTCCGGAGAGTGAATGCCTCCACCTCGTGCGCGAGGTTGGGGCTGATACAGCTGAAGGTGGTATTCAGAGCACACCTCACGAGGGCGAGGATGAGCCAATTCTTTGAAGGAGTAGAAGATGTGTGTGAAAGTTGCGGGGGGGCCCCGCTAATCACATTCATATGTTTTGGTCCAGTCCAAAGCTAGAGGATTACTGGAAGGAGGTTCTTAGGGTAATTTCCAAGGTGGTGCTCGTGAAACTGGACCCAGGCCGCCGGGAGGCCATATTCGGGGTGTCGGACCAGCCAGGGTTGGAAACAGGTGTGGAGGCAGATATCGTAGCCTTCGCCTTGTTGATCGCCCGAAGACGGATCCTGATAGGTGATCTGTTGGGTAGGCTGGGTCGAGGTGAACTTGAGGTGAACTGCGCTTGATGCAGTGTAGTGAGAGACAGACCTCCAACACTTGATAAAATGCAATACGATTTTATTCAACATCCAAACTATTATACATAATCACCTGTGGGTTGACACTATGCTGACTTGACTGGAGGCCTGACACTAGCCTGACCAGACTAACCGAGCTACCACACGGTGTAGGCACTGGCTAGCTCACGAGCTCTGACTGTCTCAGAGGCTGGGTCCCGAGAGAGCGGGAAAGCTGGTGCCCTCTGGCTTTATAGTGGTCGCGTGACTGGTGATTGGCTGCTCTGTTCTGTGTGCTTCCTGGTCATCCTGTGTGTCAATCACTGCCTGTCTGCACTGCATTGTATACATAGATATATATTATGACATCTCCCCCCCTTTTTTTTCTATATTGTGTGTGTTGAGATAATAAATATTAAGGTACATGTGCGTGTGGATGTGTATGTGCGTGACTATATACAGAATGTGCTAAAATGACCTTATGTACACAGGAAGGTGTCGCTAGTGCAGATATAGGGCAGATGAAACGGTAACAACGATATTTACAGAGGTCAAAACGATAAGGTAACACAGTTGTGCAAAAGTTCAGTCTATAAGTTTAATCGCTGTGGCGGGTGACAAATTCTGGTTGACCGCCTCAAGGGTGGATCAGGGGCCGCCTGCACTTGGATAGGTGGGACCGGCGCCAATGCAGTGGTCGCAGAGGTCGGCAGGATTGCTGGTAGATCGGTGGCCTCGTGGTGGGGCACATCCGGAGGAAGCATTGTGTGAGGCGGGACATCATGGTTGGGTGGCGGGCGTGGAACTCTGCGCTGCGCCCGTCTGTTGCGTCGTAGGAAGGAGCCATCAGCCATGCGGACGAGGAACGATCTCGGGGCCACTTGCTTGACCACCACAGCTGTGGCGGACCAGCCGCCGTCAGGCAACTGCACATGAACACGATCAGTTGGGACCAGCTTGGGGAGATCCGTGGCATGAGCGTCGTATGCTGATTTCTGTTGGGCCCGAGACTGCTGCATCTTTTGTATGACCGTGAGGTGATCAAGGTCTGGAACATGGATGGCTGGAACCATGGTTCGCAGAGTGCGATTCATGAGCATCTGCGCGGGAGACAACCCAGTGGACAGCGGGGATGCTCTGTATGCCAGCAGCGCCAGGTTGAAGTCAGAGCCTGAGTCTGCAGCCTTGCACAGTAATCCCTTGATGATATGGACCCCTTTTTAGGCCTTCCCGTTTGACTGCGGGTAGTGGGGCCTGGAAATTACGTGACAAAAGTTGTATAGGCGGGCAAAATCAGACCATTCCTGGCTGTAAAAACAGGGACCGTTGTCACTCATCACCGTGAGCGGTATCCCATGCCTGGCAAACGTTTCTTTGCATGCTTTAATCACCGCCTTCGACGTGAGGTCGGACAGTTTCACCACTTCAGGGTAATTGGAGAAGTAGTCGACCAGGAGAACATAGTCACGGCCCTTGGCATGGAAAAGGTCGACACCGACTTTGGACCATGGGGAGGTCACTATCTCATGTTGCTGCAGAGTTTCTTTGGGTTGAGCTGGCTGACATTTCTGACATGGGCGGCAGTTGAGGACCATGCTGGAAACGTCCTGGCTGATGCCCGGCCAATAGACTGCCTCTCGAGCTCTGCGTCAATATTCTCGACCCCCAGGTAACCCTCATGGAGTTGGCCGAGCACCATAGCTCGCATGCTCTGCGGAATCACAATCCTATCGAGCTTCATGAGGATGCCGTCCACCACCGTCAGGTCGTCCTTGACGTTGTAAAACTGGGGACACTGTCCCTTCTGCCAGCCATTCGTGAGGTGCTGCATCACACGCTGTAGCAGAGGATCCTTGGCCGTTTCCTCACGAATTTGGATGACCCTCTCATCAATGGCCGGAAGGTTGGAGGCACACAATTGCACCTGTGCGTCGATTTGGCAGACAAAGTCAGTTTGTTCACACGGTGTGTTGATAGACCTGGAAAGGGCATCTGCAACAATGAGTTCTTTGCCTGACGTGGAGACAAGTTCAAAATCATAGCGGCGTAGCTTGAGAAGGATTTGTTGTAACCGAGGCGTCATGTCATTCAAATCCTTCTGGATTATGTGGACTAATGGCCTGTGGTCCGTCTCAACCGTGAATTTTGGGAGGCCATACACATAGTCGTGAAATTTGTCAATTCCCATTAGGAGACCCAGGCGTTCCTTCTCGATCTGAGTACCGTTGCTCAGTGGGCGCCATAGCTCTGGAGGCATACGCAACTGGGCCCATGAGGAGGAGTCATCCCGTTGGAGGAGCACCGCCCCAATACCGTCCTGGCTCGCGTTAGTGGATATTTTGGTCTCTTTGGTAGGGTCGGAGAACGCCAGAACCGGGGCTGTGGTGAGTTTTGCCCTGAGCTCACGCCATTCGTTCTCATGAGCGGGCAGCCACTGGAATTCCGAGGACTTTTTGACGAGATGGTGGAGGGCTGTGGTGTGTGCCGCCATGTTGGTAATGAACTACCCGAGGAAGTTGACCATCTCTAGAAAGTAGAGGACCGCCTTCTTGTCCTCTGGGGTCTTCATGGCGTTGATCGCCGAGACCTTGTCAGCATCTGGCCGCACGCCTTGCTGCAAGATGTGGTCACCAAGGAATTTTATTTCTGATTGACCGAATGAGCTCTTGGCTCCGTTGAGTCGGAGGCCATGCTCATGGATTCTGTGGAATACCTGCTTGAGGCGATCAATGTGTTCTTGAGGAGTTGTGGACCGGATTATGACATCGTCAACATACACGCGCACCCCCTCGATACCCTCCATCATCTGTTCCATGATGCGGTGAAATACCTCTGAGGCAGAGATGATGCTAAAAGGTATCCGGTTGTAGCAGTAGCGACCGAACGGGGTATTGAATGTGCACAGCTTGCGACTGGATGCATCCAGCTGTATTTGCCAGAACGCCTTGGAGGCGTCCAGCTTCGTAAAGAGTTTGGCATGAGCCATCTCGCTGGTCAACTCCTCTCGTTTTGGTATCGGGTGAGGTTCCCTCATGATGTCGCGGTTTAAATCCTTGGGGTCGATGCAGATTCGAAGCTCCCCTGACGGCTTCTTGACGCAGACTATGGAGCTGACCCAGTCCGTGGGTTCTGTGACCTTTGATATGATGCCCTGGTCCTGGAGATCCTGTAACTGCTGCTTGAGGCGGTCCTTGAGGGGTGCCGGCACCCGACGTGGTGCGTGGATCACAGGGGTGGCGTTTGGTTTGAGCAGGATTTTGTATCGGTATGGGAGTGTGCCCATTCCGTCGAACACGCTGTGGTACTGCGTGATGATGTCATCAATTTCTGCCTGGAAGTTCTCATCAGGTGAGGCTGTCGCCTGTGAGGATGACATGGTGTTAACTCGCTGAACCAAGTTCAGGAGTTTGCAGGCCCGAGCACCGAGCAGGGATGCTCTGTCAGGTCCCACGATCTCAAATCGCAGTGTCGCTTTAAATGACTTATTGGAAACTCCGAGTTGGCATGAGCCACTGGCAGCTATGGCATTGCCATTGTAGTCAAGGAGCTGGCAGGCCGGTGGAAGAATGCTTGGTTGACGCGGGTGGTGTCGAGATCGGATTTGGAGATGAGGTTCGCCGATGCGCTGGTGTCCAGTTTGAACTGGGTGCGAGCCTTGTTGACTGTGAGGACAGCACACCACTCGTCGTTGGGATCCACGCTGAGGATTGGGAGGTGCGTCGCTGTCTTGGAGAAAGGCAGCGCATGCTTCGTAATGATGCCCACCCGGTATGGAGATTTGAGCCAAGCAGCATCAGGATATGTTGGGCTATCGGGGTCGGAGTCTGGCATGGCTTGCTGTATTGAACGGTCGCTTCTGCTCTGCGGCTGGGATCGCTGGATGCTGGGCAGTGGAGCAGATCTGCAAAGGGCTGCGTAGTGGCCAAGCTTGCCACACTGTAGACACCGTCGTGATTTTACCGGACATTGCCACTTTAAATGGGTGGAGCCACAATTCGGACACGTCATGACGCCAACGTCAGCGCGTTCCGTGCGCCATCGCGCATGCGCAGTGCGGTCGAACGATGTCTGGTCGTCGGTCTCGCCGTCCCCTCGGTCGTGGCGCGCATGCGCAGGGGCCTGGGAAAAGCACGTGGAATGGCCACTCTCGTCGATACTTAGGCCCTGCATTTGTGCGATGGCCTGCACCCGTTTCGCCTCGTGATGGTTAGCTTTGACGATTTGGAGTTGGGGACCAAGTGCAATGTGTCAAAGTTTGCAGACGACACTAAGATGAATGATAAAGCAAAAAGGGCAGAGGATACCGGAAATCTGCAGAAGGATTTGGATAGGTTAGGTGAATGGGCTAGGGTCTGGCAGATGGAATTCAATGTTGCCAAGTGTGAGGCTATTCATTTTGGGAGGAATAACAGCAGAATGGATTATTACTTAAACGGTAAGATGTTAAAACATGCTGCTGTGCAGAGGGACCTGGGTGTGCTGATGCACGAGTCGCAAAAAGTTGGTGTGCAGGTGCAACAGGTGATTAAGAAGGCTAATCGAGTTTTGTCTTTCATTGCTAGAGGGATGGAGTTCAAGACTAGGGAGGTTATGCTGCAATTGTATAGGGTGTTGGTGAGGCCGCATCTGGAGTATTGTGTTCAGTTTTGGTCTCCTTACCTGAGAAAGGACATATTGGCACTGGAGGGAGTGCAGAGGAGATTCACTAAGTTGATCTCAGAGTTGAGGGGATTAGATTATGACAAGAGGTTGAGTAGACTGGGACTGTACTCATTGGAGTTTAGAAGGATGCGGGGGGATCTTATTGAAACATATAAAATTATGAAGGGAATAGATAGGATAGATGGGGGCAGGTTGTTTCCACTGGTCGGGGAAAGCAGAACTAGGGGGCATAGCCTCAAAATAAGGGGAGGTAGATTTAGGACGGAGTGTAGGAGGAACTTCTTCACCCAAAGGGTTGTGAGTCTCTGGAATTCCTTGCCCAGTGAAGCAGTTGAGGCTCCTTCTTTCAACGTTTTTAAGAAAAAGATAGATGCCTTTCTAAAGAATAAAGGGATTCGGGGATATGGTGTACGGGCCGGAGAGTGGAGCTGAGTCCACAAAGATCAGCATTGATCTCATTAAATGGCGGAGCAGGCTCGAGGGGCCAGATGGCCTACTCCTGTGCCTAGTTCTTATGTTCTTATGTTCTTAAGTTCTTTGCCATTTCTGCCGCCTGATGTGGGAGTACCGATTGTTAGCATGTTCGTGGAGAACGCACGTTTCGATGGGGATGGTGAGGGTGAGCTGCTTGACTTTCAGGAGCTGCTGGCGAAGGGAATCGGAGTGGACCCCAAAAACGATCTGATCCCGGACCATGGAATCAGTGGTCGAGTCATAGTTGCATGACTGCGTGAGGATGCGGAGATGGGTCAGAAAGGATTGAAAAGGTTCACCCTTACCCTGAATCCTCTGCTGGAAAACGTACCGTTCAAAGCTCTCATTCACCTCAATGTCGCAGTGGCTGTCGAACTTCAGTAGGACTGTTTTAAATTTCGTCCTGTCTTCGCCTTCAGCGAATGTAGGGGAGTTGTAGATGTGGATGGCGTGGTCCCCGGCTGTGGAGAGGAATAGTGCGATTTTCCTGGCGTCCGATGTGGCCTCAAGATCGGTGGCTTCGAGATAGAGTTGGAACTTTTGTTTGAAGATCCTCCAATTTGCACCGAGGTTGCCGGCGATGCGGAGCTGCGGAGGAGGACGGACGTTTTCCATGCCACCGGATGGCTGTTTGCTGGTCAGCGCTGATTCACTCAAGGTAGGTCCGTCAAATTTTCAGCATCACTCAGCTGGTACCATGATGTGTTGGGTAGGCTGGGTCAAGGTGAACTGCACTTGATGCAGTGTAGCGAGAGACAGACCTCCAACACTTGATAAAATGCAACACGATTTTATTCAACATCCAAACTATTATACATGTTCACCTGTGGGAAGACACTATGCTGACTTGACTGGAGACCTGACACTAGCCTGACCAGACTAACCGAGCTACCACATGGTGTAGGCACTGGCTAGCTCACGAGCTCTGACTGTCTCAGAGGCTGGGTCCCGAGAGAGCGGGAAAACTGGTGCCCTCTGGCTTTATAGTGGTCGTGTCCTGTCTGATGATGGGCTGCTCTGTTCTGTGTGCTTACTGGTCATCCTGTGTGTCAATCACTGCCTGTCTGCACTCCATTGTATACATAGATGTATATTATGACAATAGGTTGGAGAGCAACCTCTCCACCCTGTGCCCTAGCGTGGCGGGGGGACTGTTGGAATTCTTGACTCTTGAGAAGGTTAAGTTTGAACTGAGGGGAATGACGGAGGGGTTCTACAATTCACGGGCATCATTCATTATGCACTTTCAAGAACTGGATAACATTGAACATTAGTTGGGGCGGGTGGGTGGGAGGGTTGGGGGAAGGGGGGCTGTGTGTGTTGATGGTGACTATGGGTGATCCCTAATTCCTTTTTGTCATTTGTTTATGTGAACATGCGGGCTTATGTTTTGGTGGGAGGATGGGATCGTTGTTGTTGATATGGGGATTGACATATTTGTTACTGATTATTGTTTATTGTTGGTGGGTGTAAATTTGGGAGAAAATGTGAAAAAGGAGGAGAATAAAAATATTTTTTTAAAAAGAAAGCCAAAGACACGGTTTATCTACCGGGCATCCTCCAGGATATCACCACAATGGTTCGAAACTGCACACGGTGCAGGAGAGTGAACGTCTGCACACAGTGCCCAAAGCAAACACGGTGCAAACTGCTTCAGTTCCAAGTGTTGGAGAAATCTGCTCATCCAGAAGCAGAAAAGCAACCACTCTGTCAAAAAAGAAGGCAAGGAAGAGATTTCAAGCCAAATCCGCAAAGAAGTTTGCCGATGAGTCTACGAAATGCCTCAAACCATTAGAAGCAACCATCAGAAGAAGCATCCAACAGTCCTAAAACATCTGGAGAACATACGGAACAAACACAACAAGGGGATGAGACATCAATACACGAGGAACATCAAACTCAACCTCCAAACAATACAGAAAATGATGAACCATTGCAATTTCAGCAGACTCTGAGAAGGTCTACAAGAAGGCGCAAGCAAGAAAGACTGAACTTATGACAGACTGCAAAAAGAATTCTGAACATGTAAAGAGTTATGCATATCATGATATAATGTACAGAATACTCCAATGTATGTAAATAATTTGACTTTCCGAAGGAAAGGGGATGTAATGATATGCATAAAGCAGTTGTGCACAACCTCTGACCACTAGGTGGCAGTGTTAACCCACCACGTGACTCTGGCTCTGGGAGTTGGGAGTAGGTCATAGAGTCATAGAGTCATAGGTGTTTACAGCATGGAAACAGGCCCTTCAGCCCAGCCTGTCCTTGCCAGCCAGTTTCTATCACTAAGCCAGTCCCACTTGCCCACATCTGGCCCAAAGGGCAGCACAGTAGCATTGTGGTTAGCACAATTGCTTCACAGCTCCAGGGTCCCAGGTTCGATTCCCGGCTTGGGTCACTGTCTGTGCGGAGTCTGCACTTTCTCCCGGTGTGTGCGTGGGTTTCCTCCGGGTTCTCCGGTTTCTTCCCATAGTCCAAAGATGTGCAGGTTAGGTGGATTGGCTATGCTAAATTGCCCTTAGTGTCCAAAATTGCCCATAGTATTGGGTGGGGTAACTGGGTTATGGGGATGGGGTGGAGGTGTGGGCTTGGGTAGGGTGCTCTTTCCAAGAGCCGGTGCAGACTCGATGGGCCGAATGGCCTCCTTCCGCACTGTAAATTCTATGAAATTCTATGAAATATCCCTCTATACCCACCCTGCCCATGTAACTGTCTAACAGGTTTTTAAAGGAAAAAATTGTACCCGCCTCTACCACTGCCTCTGTTCCGGATACTCACCACCCTCTGTGTGAAAAAATTTCCCCTCTGGTCTCTTTTGTATCTCTCCCCTCTCACCTTAAACCAATGCCCTCTAGTTCTAGACTCCTCTACCTTTGGGAAAAGATGTTGACTATCTATCTTATCGATGCTCCTCAGTATTTTATAGACCCCTATAAGACCACTGCTTT
This sequence comes from Scyliorhinus torazame, assembly GCF_047496885.1. NCBI lineage: Eukaryota > Metazoa > Chordata > Chondrichthyes > Carcharhiniformes > Scyliorhinidae > Scyliorhinus > Scyliorhinus torazame. The sequence continues at coordinate 365,935,892 of NC_092707.1, forward strand.
GCTCCAGGGAAAAAAGTCCAAACCTATCCAGCCTTTCCTCATAGCCCAGACCATCAAGTCCTGGTAGAATCCTCGTAAATCTCTTCTGCACTCTTTCTAGTTTAACAATAGCCTTCCTATAATAAGGAGACCAGAATTGAACACAGTATTCCACGTGTGGTCTTATCAATGTCTTGTACAACTTCAACAAGACGTCCCAACTCCTGTATTCAATATTCTGACCAACAGAGCATGTTGAATGCCTTCTTCACCACTCTGTCCACCTGCGACGTCACCTTCAAGGAGTTATGAACCTGTACCCCTAGAACTCTTCGTTCTGTAACTCTCCCCAACTCACTACCATTAACTGAGTAGGTCCTGCCCTGATTTGATCTACCAAAATGCACCGCTTCACATTTATCCAAATTAAACTCCATCTGCCATTCATCGGCCCACTGGCCATGCTAGGGGACTGACGTATATTGCAGTAGCTCTACAATGGTTAATCAATGTTGGTAGTTCATTATTTTATTTATCTCTGTTATCTTAATCACATAGTTGTTAAATAATAAATTATTTAAGTTAGATGTTCTGGAGTTTATCATTTACTTCGGCCAGACTACAGAACATGACAGGGGAATTGTGAACACCTTGGAGGAGTTTGGTCAGTTTTCCGGCTATGAAATAAACATGTGGAAGTGTGAGGTTTTCCTGATTCATGCAAGGGGACAGTAGGGGAGGCTGGGCGAGCTGCTGTTTAAAGTAGTGGAGATGAACTTTAGATACTTAGGCATTCAGATGGCACGGGGATGGGAGCATTTGCACAAACTAAACCTGGCACTGCCAAATTGAATGAACTACTACTGGGCAGCGAATATAGCCATGGTTAGAAAGTGGGTAGTGGGGAGGGATCAGTGAAGAAGTGGAGAGAGACGGCACTAGCCTAGGGGCACTATTGACGGCGCCACTGCCGTTCTCGCTGGCTGCGGGGGAGGGGATAAGGGGGGTTATTGCGACATGGGGGTGGGAGATGACATGGTCATGGGCGGAGAAAGGGGCCAACTGGGATGGGCTAGGTACAGGGTGGAATTAAAGGGGCAGGAGTTAAGTGGGGAAGATGACAGACAATAGAGGGGATTGGAGGCGTAAGCCTCCGGTAAGGCTGGTAACGTGGAAGGTGGGATTCTCCGACCCCCCGTCTGGTCGGAGAATCCCCGGGGGGTGGCGTGAATCTCGCCCCGCTGCTCTGACGGTGGCTGCCGTATTCTCCGGCGCTGATTTTCAGGCGGGGGCGGGCATTACGCCATGCCGGCAGCGCCCCCCCCCCCGGCAATTCTCCGGGCCCCGATGGGCCGAGCGGCCGTCCGTTTCTGGCCAATCCCGCCGGCGTGGATTGGACATGGTCCCACACAGCGGGACCTGGAAGCCAAGTTGGCTGGTGTGGTCCTCGGGGGGGCGCGGGGGCATCCGACCCCACAAGTGGGGCCCACCGATCTGCGGGCGGGCCTGTGCCATGGAGGCACTCCTTCCATTCGCACCGGCCCTTGTAGGGCTCCGCCATGGCCAGGGCGGAGAAGACCCCCCCTGCGCATGCGCCATCATACGCCAGCCAGTCTGCGCATGCGCTGAACCACGCCGAAGGGGCACCGGTAGTGTCGGTAAATGTGTATGCCCCAAATTGGGATGATGTGGGTTTTATGAGGGGGTTGCTGGCAGCAATCCCAGATTTGGCCACGCAGCAGTTGATCGTGGGAGGAGATTTTAACAGTGTCCTGGAGTCGAGGGTGGATAGATCGAGCCCCAGATCGATGGGTGGGGTACGAATGGCAAGGGAGCTGGGGGGGTTTATGGAGAGGATGGGTATGGTGGATCCATGGCGCTTTCAGAGCCCAGGGGGAAGGGAGTATTCCTTCTTTTCACACGTCTATAAGGTGTATTCGAGGATTGATTATTTTGTAGTGAGTCGGGAGATTTTGGTTGGGGTGGAGGGGGCAGAGTATGCGGGGGTAGTTATCTCGGACCATGCACCCCACTGGCTGGATATTCGGTTGAGTATGGGACGAGAGCAGAGGCTGGGGTGGAGGTTTGACTCGGGGTTGTTGGCGGGTTTTGTGATAAGGTGCGGGCGGCGATTAAGGAATATGTGGAGTTGAATCAGAGTGGGGAGGGGTCGGCAGGCATTTTCTGGGAAGCACTGAAAGCAGTGGTCTGGGGGGGAAATTATTTTGTTTAAGGCTTGTGCGGATAAGGAAAGGAGGGCGGAACATGACCGTATAGTGAGCGAGATAGTGGAGTTGGACAGGGAATATTCAAGGGTGCCCACCGTGGAGGGATTGGCGAGGAGGAAAAAGTTGCAGAGGCAATTTGACAGGCAGACAATGGGGAGGGCGGTAGGACAACTGCGTATGGCAAGAGGGGTGCAATACGAGTATGGGGAGAAGGCGAGCCGCATGCTGGCGCACCAGCTGCGGAGGCAGGCTGCGTCTACGGAAATATTGAAGATACGGACTGGGGCTGGAGGTGTGGGGCGGGATTCGCCAACCCCCCCCCGCCGGGCCGGAGAATCACCGGGGGTGGGGGGGGGGCGGCGTGAATCCTGCCCCGCCGCCCCAACGCCGGCTGCTAGATTCTGCGGAGTCAGTTTTTTGGCGGGGGTGGGAATCGCGTCACGCCAGTCAGGGGCTGTTGGCAGTGCCCCCCACACCGGCAATTCTCCGCTCTGCGATGGGCCGAGTGGCCGCCTGTTTTCGGCCAGTCCCGCCGGCGTAAATCAAACAAGGTCCTTACCGACGGGACCTGGCTCTGCGGGCGGTCTGCGGAGTCCTCGGGGGGGGGGGGGGGGGGGGGGGGGCGCAGAGTGATCTGGCCCCCGGGGGGGGTTGGCCTGGCCCGTGATCGGGGCCCACCAATCTGCGGGCGGGCCTGTGCCGTGGGGGTACTCTTTCCCTCCGCGCCATGGCCGGTGCCGAGAAGAACCCGCCTTGTGCTTGCTCTGGGATCACGCCAGAACACGCTGGTACTCCCGCGCATGCGCAACTCGCACCAGCCGGCGGAGGCCCTTCGCCGCCGGTTGGATTCCGGAGGATTCCGGACCTTCTGGGCGGCCAGAGCCGGAGTGGTTCACGCCGGGACGGCCCGCCCGCCAGATTCCGGAGAATCCCGCCCGTGGTGTCAGAGACGGGGAAGATAAATGAGGCATTTAGGGAGTACTACCAGGGACTTTATGAGGTGGACCCGGGAGGAGAGGAGGGGGACATGGGGTGGTTTCTGGACGAGCTGGAATTTCCCCAGGTGGAGGAAGCAAAGAGGGAGGCATTGGAGGCACCTCTGGGGCTGAGGGAGGTGCTGGATAGTATCAGGGGTATGAAGTCGGGGAAGTACCAGGTGGAGGTTTATAAGGAATTTGCGACGGACCTGACACCACATCTGTTGGGGTTGTTGTTGCTAACTTTGCCTTAGTTTAATTGCTGTTTTATCACCTTTGCTCTTGAGTCGCCAGGTATCTTTCTGATACCGCCACGTGGTTCAAGTCCGAGTAATGATCAATAGTCCAATACACCGCTTAGTAAGAGTTAAATCAACGCACATTTATTATACACAGTAATCACTACTCATGCATAAATTCTACGTCTAAGCTACTTCTACAACTAACAGGCCTGTACTTAACTTGGAACTGGCCCACCAGGTCAGGGAAACGAATGGCCTTTCGTTCGGGTTCTGAGCCTGCGGGATTCGAAGTTGGTACGGATTGGTAGCTAGGAGCGCCTATCTCGTAGCGAGCCTTGAAGTAAGACTTACAGGTTCGGTCGGCTGCTGAAGAGTGAAGAGAGCTGGAAGAGCTGGAAGCGAGCCGAAGAAGAAGAGAGCGACTTGAACTTGGGGCTCAATTCTTATAGTCCCCAGGGGCTTCCCGCCTTTCGGGGCGGACCCTGTACCTGGTCCCAAGTGATTGGACTTTGTCCCAATCACTTGGTTCGATTTTCTCCAATGCTGGAGTGGTTCCCTGATCGATGGGCGGTCCTGAGGTGGTCGTTCACCTCCCTTTGTGTAGGCTTCTGCTGGTGCCAAAGAGTCTGGTTTTGCTTTATGTGCCTAAATGTTGCTCATTGTTCCCGGGGATGGCTCATTAATATGCCGATAGCTGGTGTTTTGTTATGCTGATGGTTGCTGGTATCGATCTTGTCTGGCCTTTCCAGAGGTAAATACACAGCCAACCAGCAGCTGCTCGTTTTTGTCCTGTTGGCTGACTTTCCCATCAGCTTTTGCCATTCGCCATTTTGCATCGGGAGTTGGCCATTTTAAGTGGCTACATTGTTTAATGAAGCACTGGAGAAGGGGGAGTTGCCAGAGACGATGATGCAGGCAGTAATCACACTAATCCCCAAAAAAGGGAAGGATCTGGTGGAATGTGGGTCGTATAGGCCCATATCACTATCGAACACGGATGTGAAAGTATTGGCTAAGTTGTTGGCAGGATTGTGTCCCGGGGGAGGTTGCAGAAGATCAAACAGACTTTGTGAAGGGCAGGCAGCTCGCAAGTAATATAAGATAGCTGTTGAATGTGGTGATGAATCCATCGGGGACTCTGGTACCGGAGGTGGTGGTGTCCATAGACGCGGAGAAGGCATTTGAGCATGGGAGGTACTTGTTCGAGGTTGTGGGAATTTTGGGTTTGGGCTGAGATTTGAGGCATGGGTACGCTTGCTATATGTGGCACCAAGAGCGAGGGTGAGGGTGAATGATATGAGTTCACAAAGCTTTGACTTACACAGGGGTACGAGGCAGGGGTGCCCGTTGTTGCTGCTGCTGTTTACGTTGGCCATAGAGCCATTGGCGATGGCTCGCAGGGGGTCGGCAGAGTGGCAGGGGATTATGAGGGGACAGAGAGAGCATCAGGTGTCGCTCTATGCTGATGGCCTCTTGCTGTATGTTTCGGATCCGTTGGAGAGTATGGGAAGGATTATGGGCCTGTTGGGAAGGTTTGGAGGGTTCTCGGGATACAAGCTTAATGTAGGGAAAAGTGAGGTATTCCCGATGAATGAGCTGGCACAGCGGGCTAATTTAGGAGGGATGCCATTTATGGTAGAGAGGGATAGGTTTAAGAATTTGGGGATTCAGGTAGCGAGGGAATGGACTGGGCTCCATAAGTGGAGGAGGCTAGGGAGGATCTTAAGAGGTGGGACACACTGCACTTAACGCTGGCGGGGAGGGTCCAAGTAGGGGAAATTCTGCCGAGATTCTTGTTTATCTTTCAAGCTCTCCCAATCTTTATACTAAAGGTCTTTTTTCAGAAAGTAGGGGACACTATCATTTCTGATTTTGTTGGGCAGGGAAGGTGCCACGGGTGGGGACCCTGCTACAGACGCAGAGGCATCAGGGGGGAGTTGGCGTTGCCAAACTTGCTTCATTATTATTGGGCGGCGAATGTGGACAAGGTGCGGCAGTGGTGGGAAGGAGAAGGGGTAGGGTGGGTTAGGATGGAGGAGGAATCTTGTACGGGTCCAGTTTGAGGGCTATGGTGACGGCAGCGTTGCCAATGGCTCCGAGTAGGTATTCAGGGAGCCCAGTGGTGCAGTCCATGGTGAAGATATGGAATCAGCTGAGGAGGTATTTTAGGGTGGAAGGGATGTCGGTGCTAACGCCGCTGTGCGAGAATCATGGTCGGGAATCTCCGAAATCCCAGCCCAGTGTTGAGGCGGGCGTCAAAATCTGCGCAAGCGATGCCGGCGGCAACGGGCCTCCAGGCCCAGGCATTCACCCCTTCCTCGGGGGCTAGAACGGCGCCGGAGTGCTGTGTGCTGCTCCGGAGCCGAAGGTCGGCCTGCTGCGGCCGGCGCAGATCCCCGCGTGCATGCCACGGCCGGCGCGGGTTCACGGATACGCGCGCCACGGCCATGCGCGCCAGGGCCAACTCCGCGCTGACCCGCAGGCAACATGCGGAGCCCTACAGGGTCCCAGCACGGAGGAACATAGGCACCCCCGGAATGAGCCGGCCCGCCGATCGGTTGCCCCGACGCGGGCCTGGTCACCGTGGAGTCTCCCCGGAGTCGGCTCCCCCTGCCCCCCAACAGGATGGCCCCGCAGCCAGAAAGCCGAGGTACCGCCGGGTAGGACCATGCGTAAATGACGGCGGCGGGACTCGGAAGGTACTCGGCCGGTCGAGCGTGGAGAACCGCCGGGGGCGCCGTTTTCAACGGCGACCGCGCCGGAGCAATTGTCGCTGATTCTCTGGTCGTTGGAGAATCGGCAGCCCGGCTTCGGAGTGGCGTGGCGGGATTTGCGCCCCCCCCCCTCGGCGATTTGCCGACCCGGCGCGGGATCGGAGAATCCCGGCCCATGGGTTTGAGCCGGGGGGGATGGATAGTGTACACAGGAGGTGGAGGGAAGTGGGGCTGGGATTTGTATTTGGAGGAAGGGTTCGCCAGTCTGGAGGAGCTAAGGGAGAGGGTAGAGCTGCCGAGGGGGAGTGACCTCAGGTATCTGCAGGTTAGGGACTTTGCACGTAAGGTCTGGAAGGGGTTCCCTAGATTGCCGGATACACCCTGCTGGAGCGACTGCTGCTTCCGGATGTGGAAGGGGAGGGAAGAATTGGGGATATATATAAGTGGTTGGTGGAGCAGGGAGGCGAGCGGGTGGTAATGATCAAGGAGAAATGGGAAGCGGAGTTGGGAATGGAGATCAATTGGGGAGTATGGAGTGAGGAACGGCCTAGAGTAAACCACACAGTTTAAGGTGGTGCACAGGGTGCATATAACTCGGGCGAGAATGAGTGGGTTCCTTCAGGGGGTAGCAGATGAGTGTGAGGTGTGGGTGGGGGTCAGCAAATCATGTGCACATGTTTTGGGGTTGTGAAAAATTAGGAAGATTCTGGGCGGGAGTGTTCGCGGTCTTAGCCAGGATAGCGGAGGAGGGACCTGAACCCTTTGGTGGCGATATTTGGGGTTTCAGAGAAGCCGGAGCTCATGGAGAGGAGGAAGGCCGATGTCTTGGCCTTCGCCCCTCTGATGGAGCGGCGACGAATTTTGCTGGAGTGGCGGTCGGCATCGCCACCGGGGTAGCAGCACGGTTGGGTGACCTGTATGACTTCCTGTGATTAGAGAAGATAAAGTATGAGATAAGGGGCTCAGCAGGGGTGGTTGAGGAAAGGTGGGGGATGTTTGTGACCGTGTTTGAGGGGCGGTTCGTCGCGGGGGGGGGGGGGTGAAAAAGGGGGACAATCTGTACAGACTGTATAGTAGATTGTTGGGAAGTATGTTTCCCAGGGTGTTTACTTGCTGTAACCTGTTTAATAATAATAATAATAATTGCTTATTGTCACAAGTAAGCTGCAATGAAGTTACTGGGAAAAAACCCTCGTCGCCACATTCCAGCGCCTATTCGGGGAGGCTGGAACGGGAATTGAACCCCTGCTGCTGGCATTGTTCTGCATTACAAGCCAGCTGTTTAGCCCACTGTGCTAAACCAGCCCATACCAAAACCAGTTTTAATACATGTTTGTAATAAAATACATTAAAAAAAAAGATGGGGATATTTGTGAAGCTTCCTCCTCCAGTGATTTTAATTGTCCACCACCATTCTCAACTGGACGTACCAGAACTGTAGATCTTAGATCTGATCCCGTGGTTGTGGAATTGCTTAACTCTGTCTATCACTTATGCTGCTTGGCACACCAATAAGCCTGTTTTGTAGCTTCACCAGGTCGCCACCTCATTGTTCGGTATGCCTGATGTTGCTCCTGTCACGTCCTCCTGCACCCTTCATTGAAGCAGGGCTGATCCCCTGGCTTGGTGGTAATGGTAGAGTGGGGGATATGCTGGGCCATGAGGTTGTAGATTGTGGTTGAGTACAATTCTGCTGCTGCTGATGGCCCACAGCGCCTCATGGATGCCCAGTCCTGAGTTGCTCGATCTGTTTGAAATCTATTCTATTTGGCACGGTGGTAGTGCCTGACAACACGATGGAGGGTATCCTCAATGTGAAGACGAGACTTTGTCTCCACAAGGACTGTGTGGCGGTTGCTCTTACAGATACTGTCATGGACAGATGCATCTGCAGCAGGCAGATTGGTGAGGGTGAGGTGGAAAGGGCAGAACAAAGCACTCTGTGAGTTTAGCATTGACATACATTATTTGTAGCAGATCTGAAAAAAGACACTCAAGGCCAGGGTGACCTTGACTGCCACAGTGATTGAACTCATCATAAAGGGATTCCCTCTGGGGTATCCATGTCCCCGATGCAAAGCAGTACTTTTTTTTTAATTAAATATTTTATTGAAAATTTTTGGTCAACCAACACAGTACATTGTGCATCCTTTACACAATATTATAACAACACAAATAACAATGACCTATTTTATAAACAAAAAATGAATAAATAATAAATAACAAAAATGAAAACTAGCCCTAATTGGCAACTGCCTTATCACAAGTAACACTCTCCAAAATATAATTTAACAGTCCAATATATAATTATCTGTAGCAACGACCTATACATATTATACAGTATATATTAACAACCCTGAGAGTCCTTCTGGTTCCTCCTCTCCCCCCCCCCCCCCCCCCCCCCCCCCGATCCTGGGCTGCTGCTGCTGCCTTCTTTTTCCCATTCCGTCTATCTTTCTGCGAGGTATTCGACGAACGGTTGCCACCGCCTGGTGAACCCTTGAGCCGACCCCCTTAGGACGAACTTAATCCGCTCTAGCTTTATAAACCCTGCCATGTCATTTATCCAGGTCTCCACCCCCGGGGGCTTGGCTTCTTTCCACATTAGCAATATCCTGCGCCGGGCTACTAGGGACGCAAAGGCGAAAACATCGGCCTCTCTCGCCTCCTGCACTCCCGGCTCTTGTGCAACCCCAAATATAGCCAACCCCCAGCTTGGTTCGACCCGGACTCCTACTACTTTTGAAAGCACCTTTGTCACCCCCATCCAAAACCCCTGTAGTGCCGGGCATGACCAAAACATATGGGTATGATTCGCTGGGCTTCTCGAGCACCTCGCACACCTATCCTCCACCCCAAAAAATTTACTGAGCCGTGCTCCAGTCATATGTGCCCTGTGTAATACCTTAAACTGAATCAGGCTTAGCCTGGCACACGAGGACGACGAGTTTACCCTGCTTAGGGCATCTGCCCACAGCCCCTCCTCGATCTCCTCCCCCAGCTCTTCTTCCCATTTCCCTTTTAGTTCATCTACCATAGTCTCCCCTTCGTCCCTCATTTCCCTATATATATCTGACACCTTACCATCCTCCACCCATGTCTTTGAGATCACTCTATCCTGCACCTCTTGTGTCGGGAGCTGCGGGAATTCCCTCACCTGTTGCCTCGCAAAAGCCCTCAGTTGCATATACCTGAATGCATTCCCTTGGGGCAACCCATATTTCTCGATCAGCGCTCCCAGACTCGCGAACTTCCCATCCACAAACAGATCTTTCAGTTGCGTTATTCCTGCTCTTTGCCACATTCCATATCCCCCATCCATTCCCCCCGGGGCAAACCTATGGTTGTTTCTTATCGGGGACCCCCCCAAGGCTCCAGTCTTTCCCCTATGCCGTCTCCACTGTCCCCAAATCTTCAGTGTAGCCACCACCACCGGGCTTGTGGTGTAGTTCCTCGGTGAGAACGGCAATGGGGCTGTCACCATAGCCTGTAGGCTAGTCCCCCTACAGGACGCCCTCTCTAATCTCTTCCACGCCGCTCCCTCCTCCTCTCCCATCCACTTACTCACCATTGAAATATTAGCGGCCCAATAATGCTCACTTAGGCTCGGTAGTGCCAGCCCCCCCCTATCCCTGCTACGCTGTAAGAATCCCTTCCTCACTCTCGGGGTCTTCCCGGCCCACACAAAACCCATGATGCTCTTTTCAATCCTTTTAAAAAAAGCCTTCGTGATCACCACCGGGAGGCACTGAAACACAAAGAGGAATCTCGGGAGGACCACCATCTTAACCGCCTGCACCCTCCCTGCCATTGACAGGGATACCATATCCCATCTCTTGAAATCCTCCTCCATCTGTTCCACCAACCGCGTTAAATTTAACCTATGCAATGTGCCCCAATTCTTAGCTATCTGGATCCCCAGGTAACGAAAGTCCCTTGTTACCTTCCTCAATGGTAGGTCCTCTATTTCTCTACTCTGCTCCCCTGGATGCACCACAAACAACTCACTTTTCCCCATGTTCAATTTATACCCTGAAAAATCCCCAAACTCCCCAAGTATCCGCATTATTTCTGGCATCCCCTCCGCCGGGTCCGCCACGTATAGTAGCAAATCGTCCGCATACAAAGATACCCGGTGCTCTTCTCCTCCCCTAAGTACTCCCCTCCACTTCTTGGAACCCCTCAACGCTATCGCCAGGGGCTCAATCGCCAGTGCAAACAATAATGGGGACAGAGGGCATCCCTGCCTTGTCCCTCTATGGAGCCGAAAATATGCAGATCCCCGTCCATTCGTGACCACGCTCGCCACTGGGGCCCTATACAACAGCTGCACCCATCTAACATACCCCTCTCCAAAACCAAATCTCCTCAACACCTCCCACAAATAATCCCACTCCACTCTATCAAATGCTTTCTCGGCATCCATCGCCACTACTATCTCCGTTTCTCCCTCTGGTGGGGCCATCATCATTACCCCTAACAACCTCCGTATATTCGTGTTCAGCTGTCTCCCCTTCACAAACCCAGTTTGGTCCTCGTGGACCACCCCGGGACACATTCCTCTATTCTCATTGCCATTACCTTGGCCAGGACCTTGGCATCTACATTTAGGAGGGAAATAGGTCTATAGGACCCGCATTGTAGCGGATCCTTTTCCTTCTTTAAGAGAAGCGATATCGTTGCTTCAGACATAGTCGGGGGCAGTTGTCCCCTTTCCTTTGCCTCATTAAAGGTCCTCGTCAGTACCTGGGCGAGCAAGTCCACATATTTTCTATAGAATTCGACTGGGAATCCATCCGGTCCCGGGGCCTTTCCCGCCTGCATGCTCCTAATTCCTTTCACCACTTCTTCTACCTCGATCTGTGCTCCCAGTCCCACCCTTTCCTGCTCTTCCACCTTGGGAAATTCCAGCCGATCCAAGAAGCCCATCATTCTCTCCCTCCCATCCGGGGGTTGAGCTTCATATAATTTTTTATAAAATGTCTTGAACACTCCATTCACTCTCTCCGCTCCCCGCTCCATCTCTCCTTCCTCATCCCTCACTCCCCCTATTTCCCTCGCTGCTCCCCTTTTCCTCAATTGGTGTGCCAGCAACCTGCTCGCCTTCTCCCCATATTCGTACTGTACACCCTGTGCCTTCCTCCATTGTGCCTCTGCAGTGCCTGTAGTCAGCAAGTCAAATTCTACATGTAGCCTTTGCCTTTCCCTGTACAGTCCCTCCTCCGGTGCTTCCGCATATTGTCTGTCCACCCTCAAAAGTTCTTGCAGCAACCGCTCCCGTTCCTTACTCTCCTGCTTCCCTTTATGTGCCCTTATTGATATCAGCTCCCCTCTAACCACCGCCTTCAACGCCTCCCAGACCACTCCCACCTGGACCTCCCCATTATCATTGAGTTCCAAGTACTTTTCAATGCACCCCCTCACCCTTAGACACACCCCCTCATCTGCCATTAGTCCCATGTCCATTCTCCAGGGTGGGCGCCCTCCTGTTTCCTCCCCTATCTCCAAGTCCACCCAGTGTGGAGCGTGATCCGAAATGGCTATAGCCGTATACTCCGTTCCCCTCACCTTCGGGATCAATGCCCTACCCAGCACAAAAAAGTCTATTCGCGAGTAGACTTTATGGACATAGGAGAAAAACGAGAACTCCTTACTCCTAGGTCTGCTAAATCTCCACGGGTCTACACCTCCCATCTGCTCCATAAAATCTTTAAGTACCTTGGCTGCTGCCGGCCTCCTTCCAGTCCTGGACTTCGACCTATCCAGCCCTGGTTCCAACACCGTATTAAAATCTCCCCCCATTATCAGCTTTCCCATCTCTAGGTCCGGAATGCGTCCTAGCATCCGCCTCATAAAATTGGCATCATCCCAGTTCGGGGCATATACGTTTACCAAAACCACCGTCTCCCCCTGTAGTTTGCCACTCACCATCACGTATCTGCCCCCGTTATCCGCCACTATAGTCTTTGCCTCGAACATTACCCGCTTCCCCACTAATATAGCCACTCCCCTGTTTTTCGCATCTCGCCCCGAATGGAACACCTGCCCCACCCATCCTTTGCGTAGCCTAACCTGGTCTATCAGTTTCAGGTGCGTTTCCTGTAACATAACCACATCTGCCTTAAGTTTCTTAAGGTGTGCGAGTACCCGTGCCCTCTTTATCGGCCCGTTCAGCCCTCTCACGTTCCACGTGATCAGCCGAGTTGGGGGGCTTCCTACCCCCCCCCCCCCCTTGTCGATTAGCCATCACCTTTTTCCAGCTCCTCACCCGGTTCCCACGCAGCTGTATCTCCCCCAGGCGGTGCCCCCCTCGCCCATCCTCTCCCATACCAGCTCCCCCCTCTCCCCAGCAGCAGCAACCCAGTAATTCCCCCCTCCCACCCCCCCCCGCTAGATCCCCCGCTAGCGTAATTACTCCCCCCATGTTGTTCCCAGAAGTCAGTAAACTCTGGCCGACCTCGGCTTCCCCCCGTGACCTCGGCTCGCACCGTGCGACGCCCCCTCCTTCCTGCTTCTCTATTCCCGCCATGATTATCATAGCGCGGGAACCAAGCCCGCGCTTCTCCCTTGGCCCCGCCCCCAATGGCCAACGCCCCATCTCCTCCACCTCCCCTCCTCCCCCCATCACCATCTGTGGGAGAGAGAAAAGTTACCACATCGCAGGATTAGTACATAAAACCCCTCTTTGCCCCCCACATTCGCCCCACCACTTTGTTCGAACGTTCTTTTTGATAACCCGCTCATTCCAGTTTTTCTTCCACAATAAAAGTCCACGCTTCATCCGCCGTCTCAAAGTAGTGGTGCCTCCCTCGATATGTGACCCACAGTCTTGCCGGTTGCAGCATTCCAAATTTTATCTTCTTTTTATGAAGCACCGCCTTGGCCCGATTAAAGCTCGCCCTCCTTCTCGCCACCTCCGCACTCCAGTCTTGATAAACGCGGATCACCGCGTTCTCCCATTTACTGCTCCGAGTTTTCTTCGCCCATCTAAGGACCATTTCTCTATCCTTAAAACGGAGGAATCTCACCACTATGGCTCTGGGAATTTCTCCTGCTCTCGGTCCTCGCGCCATCACTCGGTATGCTCCCTCCACCTCCAACGGACCCTCCGGGGCCTCCGCTCCCATTAACGAGTGCAGCATCGTGCTCACATATGCCCCGACGTCCGCTCCCTCCACACCTTCAGGAAGACCAAGAATCCTCAGGTTGTTCCTCCTTGCGTTGTTTTCCAGTGCCTCCAACCTTTCCACACATCGTTTCTGATGTGCCTCCTGCGTCTCCGTCTTCACCACCAGGCCCTGTATATCGTCCTCATTCTCGGCTGCCTTTGCCTTCACGACCCGAAGCTCCCGCTCCTGGGTCTTTTGTTCCTCCTTTAGCCCTTCGATCGCCTGTAGTATCGGGGCCAACAGCTCTTTCTTCATTTCCTTTTTGATCTCTTCCACACAGCATTTCAAGAACTCTTGTTGTTCAGGGCCCCATGTTAAACTGCCACCTTCCGACGCCATCTTGGTTTTTGCTTGCCTTCCTTGCCGCTGTTCTAAAGGATCCACTGCAATCTGGCCACTCTCTCCTCCTTTTTCCATCCGTATCCAGGGGGGATTCCCTTCTGGTTTACCGCACAGTGTTTTTAGCCGTCAAAATTGCCGTTGGGGCTCCTATCAAGAGCTCAAAAGTCCGTTTCACAGGGAGCTGCCGAAACGTGCGACTCAGCTGGTCATCGCCGCACCCGGAAGTCTGCAAAGCAGTACTTTGAACAGAGCTGACTAGCCTAAAGAGCAAGAGTCCTGAGTGAATCTCCAAAGCACCAAAGAGGTTGATATTTAAGTAAATAACACCAACCTTCGGTGGTAGCACATCCTTTTTGTGGGTAGTGTTGTGATATCGAAATATAGTTAAATGAATACCTGGCTCTTCTAAAAATGCAGCAGCAACAGCACACAAAATGGTTTTCTCAATGTGGCGTCTGCCTCAGAGGTCGCTTCCTGCAGCTTTTAATGTCACTTGTATAATTCCGGTTGACATCTGGCGTGAACCTAGGGGTAATGGTTACAATTTCCTCTCGACCCCACTTAAATGCAATCGAACTTGGGCGGGATTCTCCGACCCCCCCCCGCCGGGCCGGAGAATCACTGGGGGGGTGGCATAAATCCCGAATTCTCCGGCGCCGGGGTTTTGGCGGGGGCGGGAATCACACCGCGCCGGTCGGCGGCCGCTAGCAGCGCCACCCCCCACAATTCTCCGGCCCGCAATGGGCCGAGCAGCCGCCCATTTTCGGCCCGTGCCGCCGGCGGAAATCAAACCAGGTACGTACTGGCTCTGCGGGCGGCCTGCGGAGTCCTCGGGGGGGGGGCGCGCGGAGGGATCTGGCCACGGGGGGTGCCTCCACAGTGGCCTGGCCCATGATCGTAGCCCACCGATCCGTGGACAGGCCTGTGCCGTGGGGGCACTCTTTCCCTCCGTGCCGGCTGCTGTCAACCTCTGCCATGGCCGGCACAGAGAAGAACCCCCCTGCGCATGCGTTGGGATGACGCCAGCACATGCTGGCGCTCCCGCACATGCGGCCACTCATGCCGGCCGGCGGAAGCCCTTCCGCGCCGGCTGGAGTGGCGCCAACCCCGCCAGCGCCGGCCTAGCCCCTGAAGGTGCGGAGGATTCCGCACCTTCCGGGGCCGGGGGCCGGAGTGGTTCACGCCACTCCTCGTCACCGGTACGGCCCGCCCCGCCGGGAACGGGAAAATCCCGCTCCAGATCTTAAAGTGACTGGGTGGGATTCTCCCAGCCCCGCGCCGGGCCGGAGAATCCCCGCAACCGTGCCACGCCGCCCCGACGCCGGCACGCGATTCTCCGCTGCCGCTCTAAAAAGGCAGAGTCCCACCGGCGCTGCCCACACCTGGTCGCAGCCGGCGGGAACTCTGCGCGCAGGGACGGGGGGCGGCCTGTGGGGGGCGGGGGGGGGGGGGTGCTCCGACCCCGGGGGGGGCCTCCGATGGGGCCTGGCCCGCGATCGGGGCCCACCAATCAGTGGGCCGGCCTCTCGCTCCCCGGGCCTCTTTTCTTACGCGCCGTCCCCTGAACTCCCGCGCCACATTGCATCGGGGCCAGCACGTTGAGGGAGGCCACCACGCATGTGTGGGATGGCATCAGCGCCACTGCGCATGGCCTCATTGACGCCGGTGCCACTGCGCATGGCATCATTGACGCCGGTGCCACTGCGCATGCGCAGATCCCCCACAGTTCGTGCCGGAATGGGAGGCTGGAGCGATGTGAACCGCTCCAGCACCGTGCTGGCCCCCTGTAGGGGCCAGAATCTGTACTCCCAGTGGCCCGGACACGCCGTCGTGAAGCCTGACGGCCTGGACACTCTGCCGCCGAATGGGAGAATCCCGCCCACTGTTCATGTTTGGGAGAATAATTCTGCAGTAGTTTTAGTAGCAGCTGATTGAAGGAGGAGATTTTACACCAAAATGGGTAGCAATTCAGAGGATTCTTGTACGTTTTTACATAACAGATCCCGCTGATTTCTAAAATAACAAATTCCCGGATAAAATATTATTAATAACTTTATGTTTCAAATTTGTCTGCATTTATTTTATTTAAAATGTAATGGTAGAATCATAGAACAGCACAATACATGAGGTATGGGTGCTATCAAAGCTACAACAGTTCTTTCAGAGAGCAATCAAGTTAGTCCCACTCTTACCCAATGTATCTCTGCCATTTTTTCTTCCAAAAATTTATTTATTAACCAATTGTTGAAACAACGAGGCCAATTTGGGAAATTGTTCAGGCTTCAACTAACAGGTGACTGCATTCAAGGATAGCTAAAATTAGATAAACTAATTTCAGCATCTGCTCATTTGGCAGGAGTCCTGTCTGAAATTAACGGGCTGGCCACACAAATCTCTTCCATTTTAACTATTGCAGTTGATTCACCTACCACTGGATGGCGCCAACAGAAAGCAATAAATCTAAAATCCAGCCAAAAATGATTACAGTCCAAATTAGTTTTGGTCACTGATCATCTAGCCTCTGTTCTGAATTCCCCCACCTCTGAAGCAGAGACATTCCTGTTTGTTTTGTCCTCCCAGATGTTGCTCCTTTTACAGGGGCATGGTTATCAGTCATCAGGACCAGCCAGGCCCAACCCATGGACTCATGCAAAAGCATTCTTCACATGTGAGTCTAAACAATTGGATAGTGTACTGGTGAGGAATATCATTGCTGAGTGCAATTCATATCCAAACCCAATATCAACAAACTTTCGACTGGCTCAGTGGACAGTAATTATCATCAAGAACAAAACACATGCATTTGTGACATCATCCCAGGACCTGCCAAAGTGCTTTGCAGCTAATCATAGAATCAGTACAGTGCAGAAAGGCCATTTGACCCATTGAGTCTGCACCGACCCCTCGAAAGAACACTCTACACATGTCCACTCCCCCATCCACCCCGCCCTTTCCCCATAACCTAACCTGCACACCCCTGGACACTAGGGGGTAATTTAGCATGGCTAATTCAACTAACCTGCACATCTTTGGACTGTGGGAGGAAATCGAAGGACCCGGAAGAAACCCATGCAGACACGGGTAGAACTCCTCACAGTGACCCAAGGCTGGAATTGAACCTGGATCCCTGGCGCTGAGGTTGCAGTGCTAACTACTGTGTCACCATAACGCTTTTGAATTGTAGTCACTCTCGTAACAGTATCACGGCTTTATGTTTAGCCTCAGACACTGATCACAATTGCAACATCTTTATACTTCATCACATGATATCAGTCCTGGGATCTTCTGGTCAACATGGCTCAGTGCATACTGTACAGTGCTACCTTTATCCAATTGGCTATCAGCAGGTAGGTTGTCAACTCCACCTGAGACATATTCCTGGGGCGGGATTCTCCATTGGGCGACACTGGAATCTAGAAACGTGATTGGGCAGAGAATCGGTTCCGACACCGAAACCGCGACAGGCGCCGATTTGATGCCAAATGGCAATTCTTCGTCGCCTCGACAGCGGCGTCAATGCCTTCCGGAACGCAGGTACGGTAAACACCATTTGCATATTGTTTGCGGGCCTGACCCAGTACCCTCAGGGGCCTCTGCGATTCTCCGCCTCCCATGGGCCGAGTTCCCAACGGCGCAGTTCACTTGTGCTTTTAAAAATTGTGAAACCGCCGCCATGGCTAATGAGGGAGAGAGAGCAGATAGGACACAGAGAGGCTCAACTGCGGGCTGCCGGGCCAGACACTGGCCAGGATGGTTGGAGTGGGGGCTGGGTGATGGGGGAATGGGCCGAGTGGCTGGGGTGACCCACCATGGCACTGGGGTGGTGTCCAGTCATGGACGATCATTGCTGCGGCCTGCAAGGCAGCCATCTGCGCACCCCACTGACCACCCACCTTAACCCTGGTTCTGCAAAGTGACAGTGGCCGTATGGGTGCCCCACCTCCCCCGTCTCCGCAACCCAGTTCTCACCCCCCCCCCACCCCAACCTCTGCCACACTCCCCACCACCCAACCGGCTGCCACCCGCCGGCGGGGCATCACTCAGCCGACTCAAGGACAACGGCCACAGTAGCCCCAACGGGGGTGCTGAACGGGAGCCATAGAGCGTACCGCTGGCAAGGGCAGCACCAGTCAACATACCCCTGGTGCCAGGGACGGGCACCTGGGCCAGAGGCCCCCACGATACCGGGCACTGAGACTGCCAGGAGTGTAGAGGTGGGGGTATGTGGGGGCAGAGCCCACAGTGCCAACCAGGGCCACCATGTAGTCTGATGGCGCTGGTTGGGCACGGGGGGTTTTCACCATGCTAACATGTCAGCCTTTCACCCCCTGCAGACAACAGATATTGGAATTCAACCAGCAATGGTGGCCTTCCTGCTAGTCGCCGCAGCCCAGGAGAATGCCCTGTGGCTGCACAAGCTGGAGCTGCTCTAGGAGGAGGAAGCTGTGATGATAGTATACTGTCAGCTGTATATAATATGAGTAGATCATCATCATCTGTATGTATTATAAGTTAGATGTTTTACTGTTGTAGTTCTAGCATCCGACCAGCAGGTGGTGCGAGTATGCAAGCACGTGACCCGGATGCACCATGTGTTCCAGGACAAGGTGTTAGTGAGGAGTTGATAGCAGTCGCATATTAAAGTAGCTCTGTAGTATCTTAGTGTAAGTTAGTGTTAGACCATTATTTCCAACTGTATTAATCTTAGACATTGTATTAATCCATTAGAGTAATGTTAGTAATAAATAGTTTTGTTGTTAAACACAGTCTAATGTTCTTTGTTAACACTACCACATCAAGATTCAACATCAGCCCAATCAAAGAACATTACGGAAGCTGCGGCAGCGGAGTGTGCAGCAGCGGAGTGTGCAGCAGCGGAGCGTGCAGCAGCGGAGATTGCAGCAGCGGAGCGTGCAGCAGCGGAGATTGCAGCAGCGGAGCGTGCAGCAGCGGAGCGTGCAGCTACGGATATTGCAGCAGCGGAGCGTGCAGCAGCGGAGATTGCAGCAGCGGAGTGTGCAGCAGCGGAGCGTGCAGCTACGGATATTGCAGCAGCGGAGCGTGCAGCAGCGGTGCGTGCAGCACCGGAGCGTGCAGCAGCGGAGATTGCAGCAGCGGAGCGTGCAGCAGCGGAGATTGCAGCAGCGGAGCGTGCAGCTACGGATATTGCAGCAGCGGAGCGTGCAGCAGCGGAGATTGCAGCAGCGGAGTGTGCAGCAGCGGAGCGTGCAGCAGCGGAGCGTGCAGCAGCGGAGATTGCAGCAGCAGAGCGTGCAGCAGCGGAGATTGCAGCAGCGGAGCGTGCAGCAGCGGAGCGTGCAGCAGCGGAGCGTGCAGCAGCGGA
This sequence comes from Scyliorhinus torazame, assembly GCF_047496885.1. Lineage (NCBI taxonomy): Eukaryota > Metazoa > Chordata > Chondrichthyes > Carcharhiniformes > Scyliorhinidae > Scyliorhinus > Scyliorhinus torazame. The sequence continues at coordinate 365,954,887 of NC_092707.1, forward strand.
GATTGCAGCAGCGGAGATTGCAGCAGCGGAGCGTGCAGCAGCGGAGCGTGCAGCAGCGGAGCGTGCAGCAGCGGAGCGTGCAGCAGCGGAGCGTGCAGCAGCGGAGATTGCAGCAGCGGAGCGTGCAGCAGCGGAGATTGCAGCAGCGGAGCGTGCAGCAGCGGAGATTGCAGCAGCGGAGCGTGCAGCAGCGGAGCGTGCAGCAGCGGATATTGCAGCAGCGGAGCGTGCAGCAGCGGAGATTGCAGCAGCGGAGTGTGCAGCAGCGGAGCGTGCAGCAGCGGAGCGTGCAGCAGCGGAGCGTGCAGCAGCGGAGATTGCAGCAGCGGAGCGTGCAGCAGCGGAGCGTGCAGCAGCGGAGCGTGCAGCAGCGGAGATTGCAGCAGCGGATATTGCAGCAGCGGAGCGTGCAGCAGCGGAGCGTGCAGCAGCGGAGCGTGCAGCAGCGGAGATTGCAGCAGCGGAGCGTGCAGCAGCGGAGCATGCAGCAGCGGAGCGTGCAGCAGCGGCTATTGCAGCAGCGGAGCGTGCAGCAGCGGAGCGTGCAGCAGCGGAGCGTGCAGCAGCGGAGCGTGCAGCAGCGGAGATTGCAGCAGCGGAGCGTGCAGCAGCGGAGCGTGCAGCAGCGGATATTGCAGCAGCGGAGCGTGCAGCAGCGGAGCGTGCAGCAGCGGAGCGTGCAGCAGCGGAGATTGCAGCAGCGGATATTGCAGCAGCGGAGCGTGCAGCAGCGGAGATTGCAGCAGCGGAGCGTGCAGCAGCGGAGATTGCAGCAGCGGAGCGTGCAGCAGCGGAGCGTGCAGCAGCGGAGCGTGCAGCAGCGGAGCGTGCAGCAGCGGAGATTGCAGCAGCGGAGCGTGCAGCAGCGGAGCGTGCAGCAGCGGATATTGCAGCAGCGGAGCGTGCAGCAGCGGAGCGTGCAGCAGCGGAGCGTGCAGCAGCGGAGATTGCAGCAGCGGATATTGCAGCAGCGGAGCGTGCAGCAGCGGAGATTGCAGCAGCGGAGCGTGCAGCAGCGGAGATTGCAGCAGCGGAGCGTGCAGCAGCGGAGCGTGCAGCAGCGGAGATTGCAGCAGCGGAGCGTGCAGCAGCGGAGTGTGCAGCAGCGGAAGCTGCAGCAGCGGAGATTGCAGCAGCGGAGCGTGCAGCAGCGGAGCGTGCAGCAGCGGAGATTGCAGCAGCGGAGCGGGCAGCAGCGGATATTGCAGCAGCGGATATTGCAGCAGCGGAGCGTGCAGCAGCGGATATTGCAGCAGCGGAGTGTGCAGCAGCGGAGCGTGCAGCAGCGGATATTGCAGCAGCGGAGCGTGCAGCAGCGGTGCGTGCAGCACCGGAGCGTGCAGCAGCGGAGATTGCAGCAGCGGAGCGTGCAGCAGCGGAGCGTGCAGCAGCGGATATTGCAGCAGCGGAGCATGCAGCAGCGGAGCGTGCAGCAGCGGAGCATGCAGCAGCGGAGATTGCAGCAGCGGAGCGTGCAGCAGCGGAGCGTGCAGCAGCGGAGCATGCAGCAGCGGAGATTGCAGCAGCGGAGCGTGCAGCAGCGGAGATTGCAGCAGCGGAGCGTGCAGCAGCGGAGATTGCAGCAGCGGAGCGTGCAGCAGCGGAGATTGCAGCAGCGGAGAGTGCAGCAGCGGAGCGTGCAGCAGCGGAGATTGCAGCAGCGGAGCGTGAAGCAGCGGAGATTGCAGCAGCGGAGCGTGCAGCAGCGGAGATTGCAGCAGCGGAGCGTGCAGCAGCGGAGCGTGCAGCAGCGGAGATTGCAGCAGCGGAGCGTGAAGCAGCGGAGATTGCAGCAGCGGAGCATGCAGCAGCGGAGCGTGCAGCAGCGGAGCATGCAGCAGCGGAGATTGCAGCAGCGGAGCGTGCAGCAGCGGAGCGTGCAGCAGCGGAGCGTGCAGCAGCGGAGATTGCAGCAGCGGAGCGTGCAGCAGCGGAGATTGCAGCAGCGGAGCGTGCAGCAGCGGAGATTGCAACAGCGGAGCGTGCAGCAGCGGAGATTGCAGCAGCGGAGCGTGCAGCAGCGGAGCGTGCAGCAGCGGAGATTGCAGCAGCGGAGCGTGAAGCAGCGGAGATTGCAGCAGCGGAGCGTGCAGCAGCGGAGATTGCAGCAGCGGAGCGTGCAGCAGCGGAGCGTGCAGCAGCGGAGATTGCAGCAGCGGAGCGTGAAGCAGCGGAGATTGCAGCAGCGGAGCGTGCAGCAGCGGAGATTGCAGCAGCGGAGCGTGCAGCAGCGGAGATTGCAGCAGCGGAGCGTGCAGCAGCGGAGCGAGCAGCAGCGGAGCATGCAGCAGCGGAGCGTGCAGCAGCGGAGTGTGCAGCAGCGGAGCGTGCAGCAGCGGAGCGTGCAGCAGCGGAGCGTGCAGCGGCGGAGTGTGCAGCAGCGGAAGCTGCAGCAGCGGAGTGTGCAGCAGCGGAGCGTGCAGCAGCGGAGTGTGCAGCACCGGAGCGTGCAGCAGCGGAGATTGCAGCAGCGGAGCGTGCAGCAGCGGAGCGTGCAGCAGCGGATATTGCAGCAGCGGAGCATGCAGCAGCGGAGCGTGCAGCAGCGGAGCATGCAGCAGCGGAGATTGCAGCAGCGGAGCGTGCAGCAGCGGAGCGTGCAGCAGCGGAGCATGCAGCAGCGGAGATTGCAGCAGCGGAGCGTGCAGCAGCGGAGATTGCAGCAGCGGAGCGTGCAGCAGCGGAGATTGCAGCAGCGGAGCGTGCAGCAGCGGAGATTGCAGCAGCGGAGCGTGCAGCAGCGGAGCGTGCAGCAGCGGAGATTGCAGCAGCGGAGCGTGAAGCAGCGGAGATTGCAGCAGCGGAGCGTGCAGCAGCGGAGATTGCAGCAGCGGAGCGTGCAGCAGCGGAGCGTGCAGCAGCGGAGATTGCAGCAGCGGAGCGTGAAGCAGCGGAGATTGCAGCAGCGGAGCGTGCAGCAGCGGAGATTGCAGCAGCGGAGCGTGCAGCAGCGGAGATTGCAGCAGCGGAGCGTGCAGCAGCGGAGCGAGCAGCAGCGGAGCATGCAGCAGCGGAGCGTGCAGCAGCGGAGTGTGCAGCAGCGGAGCGTGCAGCAGCGGAGCGTGCAGCAGCGGAGCGTGCAGCGGCGGAGTGTGCAGCAGCGGAAGCTGCAGCAGCGGAGTGTGCAGCAGCGGAGCGTGCAGCTGCGGAGTGTGCAGGAGTGGAAGCTGCAGCAGCGGAGCGTGCAGCAGCGGAGCGTGCAGCAGCGGAAGCTGCAGCAGCGGAGTGTGCAGCAGCGGAGCATGCAGCAGCGGAGTGTGCAGCAGCGGAAGCTGCAGCAGCGGAGCATGCAGCAGCGGAGCGTGCAGCAGCAGAGTGTGCAGCAGCGGAGCGTGCAGCAGCGGAGCGTGCAGCAGCGGAGAGTGCAGTAGCGGAGATTGCAGCAGCGGAGCGTGCAGCAGCAGAGCGTGCAGCAGCGGAGCGTGCAGCAGCGGAGAGTGCAGTAGCGGAGATTGCAGCAGCGGAGCGTGCAGCAGCGGAGAATGCAGTAGCGGAAGCTGCAGCAGCGGAGTGTGCAGCAGCGGAGTGTGCAGCAGCGGAAGCTGCAGCAGCGGAGTGTGCAGCAGCGGAGCGTGCAGCAGCGGAGTGTGCAGCAGCGGAGCATGCAGCAGCGGAGTGTGCAGCAGCGGAGCGTGCAGCAGCGGAGCGTGCAGCAGCGGAGAGTGCAGCAGCGGAAGCTGCAGCAGCGGAGCGTGCAGCAGCGGAGCGTGCAGCAGCGGAGCGTGCAGCAGCGGAGTGTGCAGCAGCGGAAGCTGCAGCAGCGGAGCGTGCAGCAGCAGAGCGTGCAGCAGCGGAGATTGCAGCAGCGGAGCGTGCAGCAGCGGAGCGTGCAGCAGCGGAGCGTGCAGCAGCGGAGTGTGCAGCAGCGGAAGCTGCAGCAGCGGAGCGTGCAGCAGCGGAGCGTGCAGTAGCGGAGCGTGCAGCAGCGGAGCGTGCAGCAGCGGAGTGTGCAGCAGCGGAAGCTGCAGCAGCGGAGCGTGCAGCAGCAGAGCGTGCAGCAGCGGAGATTGCAGCAGCGAAGCATGCAGCAGCGGAAGCTGCAGCAGCGGAGTGTGCAGCAGCGGAGTGTGCAGCAGCGGAGCGTGCAGCAGCGGAGCGTGCAGCAGCGGAGCATGCAGCAGCGGAGTGTGCAGCAGCGGAAGCTGCAGCAGCAGAGCGTGCAGCAGCGGAGCGTGCAGCAGCGGAGTGTGCAGCAGCGGAAGCTGCAGCAGCGGAGCGGGCAGCAGCGGAGTGTGCAGCAGCGGAAGCTGCAGCAGTGGAGTGTGCAGCAGTGGAGTGTGCAGCAGCGGAGCGTGCAGCAGGGGAGCGTGCAGCAGCGGAGTGTGCCCCAGAGGAACAGGAGGCAGCTGCCCAGGATGGAGAGCCAGCTGCCCAACAGGTCGAGGAAGAGGAGATGCCGCATGAGGCCTCGCAGGTACCGGCAGTGCCTGTCATTCGAGGGTCTGCCAGACCGGGCATGCCGTTGAAGACCCCAGCTGAGCAGGGAGACAGTGCGACATATCTGCCAGGTCATGGCGCACCTGGCACCACGGGGGAATGGGGAGGACACCCACTCCCAGTGGCCGTCAAGGTGAGGGTCGCCCTGAACATTTACGTCATGGGGTCCTTCCAGGGGACCTGTCTGGGATCTCGTAGACCTCAGTGCACAGGTGCATCCGCACCTGTCATTGGAGGCCTATATGCCCAGTTGGCACACCACATCCACTTCAATGTGAACCAAACCCACCAAGATGCCCAGGTAGCAGGGTTCACCGCCATTGACGAGATGCCCCTGGGTCCAGGGGGTGATTGATGGGATGCATGTCACCCTACAAACACCTGCAGATGACAGGCCGCTGTACGCAAGCCGAAAGAGGTTCCACCCGATGAATGTGCAGCTGATATGTGACCATCAGCTGCGCATCGCACATATCTGTGCCTGATACCCGGGCAGTGTGCACGATGCTTTCAACCTGGAACACTCGACAATTCTTGACATGTTTGAGGCGAACCCCTGGCTTGGTGTTTGGCTCCTGGGCGACGGGTTATTTCTCACATTCCACCCTCTGTAAACTTGACCTCATCGAAAATTCTGCTGCCTCTGTCTTAATGCATCAAATCTCAATGGCCTCCTTCTGTGCCTTAAATGACTCAACGTGTAGAGGGGTCAATGGCAGGCGGCAGGGTGAATTCAGCAGGAGGTTTCACACCAATGTGAATTTACAGCGGGACCTTCCAATGGTGCTCGTCATGGCGGATCGGGTAGCCCACTGGAGGCTGAAATGAAACCGATTTGCATTCCGCTAATGGGATGCAAATGAAGGGCCATCCGGAATTGTCTCCGACCCCCCCCCTAATTCTCTACAATGCCAGTGGGAAAACATGTCGGTCCAGAACACGCCTGAACCAGTGTTGCGTTCAAAAGTTGGGATTTACCTTTAGGGTCTTGCTCACATCGCAGATATCCAAGGAGAAGATGCTGGAGGCCTTCAGCTTCCGGATCCTGGAGGAACACATGCCATGCATGGTGGGTGGATCCTCATGCACATGGCTCCGTCCTGACACAGTTCTCGGAAGGTGTGAGGTCTCCAAGCAGCAGCTTCACTGATGCTTCAGACCTTCATGGAACTTTGGTGCCTTCTCTGTGAGCTGGTGTCACTTTCCATGGAAGAAAGGAGTTCGGAGGGGGGGAGGTGTGAGAGGAGAGAATGGTGCAAAGGAGGAGGTGGGTGTGAAGGGGGAGGAAGGTGTAAGGGGTGGGTTGAATGTCCAGGTGAACATGTAAGGGTGGGGTTTGTGGAGTCGATGAGTGCCTCCTGAGGAGTTAACTCACAGAGGTTATGTTAGGGTGGGATGGTGAGTGTGAGGGGGGCAGAGGGAGCCTGTAGGGTGGCAGGTTGAAGGTGCGACAGTTGCAGTAGAAGGTGCGGCGAGGGACACAGAGGCAAACACAGACCCTGGAAGTGGGAAGGAGGAGGTCGGAGAGGTTAATGTGGAGGGGGTGAGGTTTTCAGGAAGGTAGGGAACTTGCATGTTCACTTAGACATTTGGGAAGGAGAAGGGTTCAGGATGTAGGGTAACTGGGGGAGGCCGAATGTGATGCCGGGGGCATCGACAGTGATGGGGAAAGGTCAAGGATGACTGGGGGAGGGGAAAGGTCGGCAGAGATGACCAAAAACGTAACAACTGTCATGTTTTTCAAATCAAAGATTAGCATAGCCTGAAGTTGGATGGGCACTGGGCTGCAATTGGAGTTCAATAAGAGGAGATACAGGTCAGTTCAGCTGGATAACTGAAAGGGAGCCCCAGAAGGCAGCAGTGATAATGTTCAGGGCAGTGAGAGGAGTCTTGTGGGAGAGATTGTGCAGGATTTAGCGAGAGAGAGTCAGAAGTACAGCTAGTGTAAGTGAGAGCAGATCATAGTTTATATCAGTCATGAGATTAGCTGTAGATGAGCGTAGTTTAAATGTTATTAATCAACTGTGTATTCTTTAGGTGTACATGTCGAATCCAAGTTAGTAATGTTAATAATTTTATAGCTTTGTTTGTCAAGCTATTTTGTGGCCTTTGTGAACACTAGTCAACCATCCTGAAATAAACAACACAAAGAACCCCACAATACCCACCTCATCAAATAAACCCGATGCTTTGCCTGGGTCGCTAATCTCCCGGCCTTTGTTCGGGCTATGATGTCAGGTATTCCTTCCCCCAGCATTATGAGCTGTTTTGGGCCTTCAGAAAAAGAGGGCAAGAATTAGCGAGAGGCTTTTTAAAAGGTTTGTGGGTGGGGTGGCACGGTGGCACAGTGGTTAGCATCGCTGCCTACGGTGCCGAGGACCCGGGTTCGAATCCCGGCCCCGGGTCACTGTCTATGTGGAGTTGGCAGATACTCCCCATGTCTGCGTGGGTCTCACCCCCACAACCTTAAGATGTGCAGGGTAGGTGGATTGGCCATGCCAAATTGCCCCTTAATTGAAAAGAAAATGGGTACTCTTAAATTTATTTAAAAAAAGGTTTGTGGGCATGTGTAAGACGGAATGAGGATGGGATGGTGGTGAATATAATGTCAAGTAGGTGCAACATGAGGTGAGGAGGAAGTGCTGGGAGGAGTTAATAGTTGTGCAAGTGCTGAGGTTTGAGAAGAGAATGGTGTAAAAATATGGTGTAAAGAACCAAAAGACAGGTGAGGACCTTGAGAGGATTGTTATCATGAAGGAGGTAGTGATGGGCAAGCTAATGGGGCTAAAGGTAGACAAGTCTCCTGGCCCTGATGGAATGCATCCCAGAGTGCTAAAAGAGATGGCTAGGGAAATTGCAAATGCACTAGTGATAATTTACCAAAATTCACTAGACTCTGGGGTGGTCCCGGCGGATTGGAAATTAGCAAACGTGATACCACTGTTTAAAAAAGGAGGTAGGCAGAAAGCGGGTAATTATAGGCCAGTGAGCTTAACTTCGGTAGGTGGGAAGATGCTGGAATCTATCATCAAGGAAGAAATAGCGAGGCATCTGGATGGAAATTGTCCCATTGGGCAGACGCAGCATGGGTTCATAAAGGGCAGGTCGTGCCTAACTAATTTAGTGGAATTTTTTGAGGACATTACCAGTGCGGTAGATAATGGGGAGCCAATGGATGTGGTTTATCTGGATTTCCAGAAAGCCTTTGACAAGGTGCCACATAAAAGGTTGCTGCATAAGATAAAGATGCATGGCATTAAGGGGAAAGTAGTAGCATGGATAGAGTATTGGTTAATTAATATAAAGCAAAGTGTGGGGATTAATGGGTGTTTCTCTGGTTGGCAATCATGTTCTATGTTCTATGTTCTAGTAGCTAGTGGTGTCCCTCAGGGATCAGTGTTGGGCCCACAATTGTTCACAATTTACATAGATGATTTGGAGTTGGGGACCAAGGGCAATGTGTCCAAGTTTGCAGACGACACTAAGATGAGTGGTAAAGCAAAAAGTGCAGAGGATACTGGAAGTCTGCAGAGGGATTTGGATAGGCTAAGTGAATGGGCTAGGATCTGTCAGATGGAATACAATGTTGACAAATGTGAGGTTATCCATTTTAGTAGGAATAACAGCAAAAGGGATTATTATTTAAACGATAAAATATTAAAACATGCTGCTGTGCAGAGAGACCTGGGTGTGCTCCTGCATGAGTCACAAAAAGTTGGTTTACAGGTGCAACAGGTGATTAAGAAGGCGAATGGAATTTTGTCCTTCATTGCTAGAGGGATGGAGTTTAAGACTAGGGAGGTTATGCTGCAATTGTATAAGGTGTTAGTGAGGCCACACCTGGAGTATTGGGTTCGGTTTTGGTCTCCTTACTTGAGAAAGGACCTACTGGCACTGGAGGGTGTGAAGAGGAGATTCACTAGGTTGATCCCAGAGCTGAAGGGCTTGGATTACGAGGAGAGGTTGAGTAGACTGGGACTGTACTAGTTGGAATTTAGAAGGATGAGGGGGGGATCTTATAGAAACATATAAAATTATGAAGGGAATAGATAGGATAGATGCGGGCAGGTTGTTTCCACTGGCGGGTGAAAGCAGAACTAGGGGGCATAGCCTCAAAATAAGGGGAAGTAGATTTAGGACTGAGCTTAGGAGGAACTTCTTCAACCAAAGGGTTGTGAATCTATGGAATTCCTTGCCCAGTGAAGCAGTAGAGGCTCCTTCATTAAATGTTTTTAAGATAAAGATAGATAGTTTTTTGAAGAATAAAGGGATTAAGGGTTATGGTGTTCTGGCCGGAAAGTGGAGCTGAGTCCACAAAAGATCAGCCATGATCTCATTGAATGGTGAAGCAGGCTCGAGGGGCCAGATGGCCTACTCCTGCTCCTAGTTCTTATGTTCTTAAAAGAAGATTGAGTGTGTTTGGAATGGAATAGAGGTGTGGCGGGTGCTCTCGCAATTGTATGTTGAGGGAGACAATTGTTGAGAGTGGTACGAAGAGGGTGAAAAAAGAGGTGGTAGATGTTGATGAAGGGGGTGGAGAGTTAGAGTTACAGCTCTTATCTGGCCATTGAACCTCCTCCCGTACTGAAGCCAGTCCTTGGACTGATGGTACTGACACTGACTCTCGGGCCCACCGCTATCCAGGTTTACTGGAAAGCTGCCCAGGGTTGTTCTGTGGGTGCTGAGGGACAGCAGAAAACCTTGGGCAGACCCTAATGGCCCTGTTTCTAGCAGTGTAACAGCAAAACCTGCCATCAGGGAATGCATCTTGGCAATCCTATTTTACACGTACCTCAGGAGGCATGCCAGAGATTGCACGTGGAAAGTGGGTGGGCTTCCCATTTCCCAACGCGATCGGGGGGGGCCAGCCTGTCAATCATGTTAAAATGAGGCATAGCTGTTGAAACTTTCTTAGTCTTGCACTGATGATAGAGTGGCACAGTGGTTAGCACTGCCACCTCACAGTGCCAGGGACCCGGGTTCGATTCCAGCCTTGGGAGACTTTCTGTGTTAATATTGCACCTACTCTCTGTGTCTGCATGGGGTTTCTCCCACAGCCCCAAGATGTGCAGGTTAGGTGGATTTACCATGCTAATTTTTTTTTGATTTTCATATTTTACGGTACATAACTCCGTCGTCACTGACAATGTCAAAGTTTGGATATTTACATTATTCCTTCTGGGCAGAAAGGGGGGGATGTAGAGCCCCCAGAACAGAGTGAGATGAGTGTACATGCATATGTGTTTTGACAAGGCTGTTGCACCCTGTTTGGGCAGTTTGTGTTGACCCTGGCATGTGTCACCCACTGTGCTGTTAGTGACCCTGCTCCCTCCCTCTTGCTTTTGGGCCCCTCCTCCGCGGCTCTGCTGCCTGCGTTCTGTGGTCTGTCCGACAGGTTCTTTGCCTCCTCCCCCCTTTACCTCTCCCGCCCACCTACTGCGCTCCCTCCCACTCCCCTTCCTACCCTCTTCACCCCCCATTTTCCTTTATGCTTTTGTGGCGGCCTGTGCCCCCCGCCCCCCCCCCCCGCCCACATACACACACTTTCTTGGCTGCTGGCTACGAACAGGTCTTGGAACAAGTTGGTGAATGGTCTCCACGTCTTGTGGAAGCCCTCTTCCGGCCCACGGATGGTGAATTTTATTTTCTCCAGTTGGAGGAATTCCGACAGGTCGGACAGCCAGTCCGCAGCTTTGGGTGGTGCTGCCGATTGCCAGGATTGCTCGGCGGGTGATTAGGGAGGCAAAGGCCAGGGCATCAGCCCCCCCTCCACATGAATGGTTCTGACTTGTCTGCGACCCCGAAGACTGCCACTTTTGGGTATGGCTCCACCCTCACCCACACAACCTTGGACATCGCCTCAAAGAAGGTTGTCCAGAACCCAACAAATCTTGGGCAGTCCCAAAACATGTGGGTGTGGTTGGCCGGGCCTCCTTGGCATCGTTCACATTTTTCCTCCGCCTCCAGGGAGAATCTGATCATTCGGGTTCTGATCGGGTGCACTCTGTGCACCACCTTTAGTTGCATTAAGCCTAGGCTTGCGCATGAGGAGATGGAGTTTTCCCTGTTCAGTGCTTCGGTCCAGAGTCCTCCCCTCCCCCACTTCTATCCCTAGTTCTTCCTCCCATCTTCTCTCGTCTCATCCAGGTGGGAGTGTGCCTCCTCAATGGTCACCTCTACAGGTCCCCACAGTTCCCTTTCCCTAAGTCGCCCACGCTCAACAGTTCCCCTACCAGTGAGTGCCTCTGTGTCTGTGGGTACATTGTCATTTCCCTACGGAGGAAGTTTTTAAATTGTGTACGTCTTAACTCTTTTCCTTTTGGGCAGTTGAAACCTCAAAGTTCTTCCAGCGTCGCTAATCCGTCATTTGTTATAAGTCATTAACTGTCAAAGCCCCCTGTCCTGTCTCCACCTTTTAAAGCTGGCCTCCATTGTTGCTGACGTTAACCTGTGGTTGTTGAAGATGGGGGCCATGGTGGACATTTGGATCAGGCTGAAGTGTTGCCTCAATTGGTACCAGGTCCAGAGCGTGGCGACCACCACTGGGCTTTTTGAGTGTTTGGTTGGCGTGGATGGGAGCGCTGTTGTAACCAGGGCTCGGAGGAATGACCCCATGCAGGAATTCTCCTCCATCTTCACCCACTCTGCTCCCCCTCACTCTCTCTGCTGTGGCCACCCAGTTGTAGATTTGGGAGGGCCAGGCCTACCATGCTCCCCCACGCCCCCCCCCCCCCTCCCCCGCCCCCCACCACCCACCTCTCACACACACACACACAAATGCCATGATCGATTTGTCTACCGTGTTGAAGAAGGCCTTGGGGATGTAGGGATCTGAATCGGAAGAGGAAGCTGGTCAGTACATTCACCTTGATCGTCTGGACTCTCCTGCCAGAAAGTGGGAGTGAGTCCTATGTTTGCAGGTCCTTTCTTATTTCCTCCACCAGACTTATCAGGTCCCATTTGTGGATCCGTGTCCAGTTATCGGCAATTTGGATGCCCAGGTAGCTTATTCTTTTGGGGCTTGTTTGAATGGCATTCCCTCCAACTCTACTCCTCTCCCTTGTGGGTTTACTGGGACTATTTCACTCTTGCTCAGGTTGAGTTTGTAGCCCGAGAAGGCTCCAAACTTTTCAGAAGCATCATGATTCCTTCCATGCTGGCTTGGGGGTCCGGGACGTAGAGGAGTAGGTCATCCACATAGATTGAGACTCTGTTCCCTCTGACCCCGATCTGGATACCCCTCCAACTTTCCGACACTGAGGGCGATTGCTAGTGGTTCAATTCCTGGGGCGAACAGAAGTGGGCACAGCGGGCATCCCTGCCTTGTGCCTCTGTGCAGCTGAAAGTAGTTAGAGCTGGTGGTGTTGGTCCGCACGCTCGCCATGGGAGCGTTGTACAGAAGTTTCACCCAGGTGGTGAACCCTGATCCAAGCCCAAAGCACTCCAGTACCTCTATGAGGTACTTCCACTCGACTTTGTCCAAGGCCTTTTCTGTGTCCAGGGAGACGATCACCTCTGGTGTTCTCTCCCCGGGTGGGGTCATTATCACGTTCAGCAGGCGCCTGATGTTCGAGGTTAGCTGTCTACATTTGACAAAGTCCATCTGGTCCTCTGCGACCACCTTTGGTACACAGTTCTCCAGTCCCCGAGCCAGGATTTTCACATCTACATTTGGTAGCGAGATGGGTCTATAGGACTGCCATTCAGTCGGGTCTTTGTTTTTCTTGGGTATCAGTGGTATTGAGGCTTGTGCCAGTGTTGGTGACAGAGTGGCCCTTACTAGCGAGTCTGCATACATCCTCTGCAAGTGCGGGGCCAACTGGATGTTCTGTGTACCTCATTACAACGGCCATCACGCAGAACACAACAGAATCGACCAGCTGTTGCCTGACTGCCCTCTCCTTCTTGTCTCTGCACGCTTTGTAATCGATAATCTCTCCCCTGATCACAGCCTTCAGCGCCTCCAGAATGCGGAGGATGAGATCTCCCCGTTCTGGTTATTAGTGCTGTACCCGTCTATGGCCTGTGATATTGTTTCGCAAAAGGCCTTATCGGCAAGGAGGGGAGTGTCCCACCTCCACGGGGTGTGTGGGCACAGCCCGTCTCCAACTTCACATTCATGTAGCGTTTGTGTGCTCGGTGATCACAATTGTGGAATATTTTGCTGTTACTACCCCTAGGAGAAGCACCGATTTCTCCACCACAAAGAAGTCAATCTGGGTATACACTTTGTGTACCTGGGAGAAGAAGGAGAACGCCTTCTCCCCAGGGTGGGTGAATCTCCACGAGTCCGCTGCCCCCATCTTGTGGTGTTGGGTGCTCTGGTGCACAGACGAGCCAACACAGTTGTATGTGGTACAACTCTATTTTATTTTAACTCTTATAATACAGTTCGTTCTGGATACTCTGCACGTGCTGTCTCCCTGAGTGTGTCGTGTAGTAGGTCTGTCCTGGTCCTCCTCTGCAGCTAATACTGACCACCGGGGGTCGTGTCTGTGCTTTTATATCTTTCTGTCATTGGTTGTGGTGTTGTGTGTTCTGATTTGTCTGTTGGTGTGTCTATCATGATGTGTGTGTTTGAATATCATGACATCCCCCCTTTTTACAAAGATATGTGCCTACGTGGTTATAAATATAATTGTGTCGTGAGTGCATCTAAGAGTGTGTGTGTGTGTTGTGTACAGCGTGTGTATATGATGTAACTATTTACATGGGGCGATGTCGGGTGCGTCACACTAACAAGGTTGTACCATAACAAAACATGGATGCGAGAGAAAAAAAAAAACTTGAACAGTGGTCCGGTCAGACGATATCTGGAACAATAAACAACAACAGGTTATAATACAGAAGTGTTTGACTTTTTGAACGTATGAACAGCGTTATAAGTCCAGTCTAATGGGTGACCGCCTCAAGAATGGGCTGGTCCTCAAGCCGGTTCAGCTGTGGAGATTTGGGGTCACACTGGTTCACCTTGGACTGTTGGAGGTGATGCTGTTGCCGAAGTCTCTACTTTACCATTTGTTGTACTTCGTGCAGTGCTTGGTTTTTCATTCGTGCAAATATAACATTCAACATCTTTGTTAGCGTTGCCTTGGCTGTGGTTTGGTTCTGGTGGCGATGGAAGGGGCATGATCCGTGGCATCTCCACGAAGTCATCCTTGGGAACCAGTGGAGGATCCGGCGTGTGCGTACGGTTCAGTTGCGAGCGTGGAAGGCGGCGCAAAGCTCGCTGATTGCGCCTACGCACCAATCCATCCGCCCTGCATGCCAGGAACAAGGTGGAGTCTTTTTTCTTTTTATGTTTGTGGTGGATGGCATCTTGTAGCCGATGGGTTGTTGCCATCGAAGTAGCACCATCACTAATATCATGCAAGGCGATGACTGTGCCAGATGTGGAAGTTGGCCGAGACCGTGCACGCTGGTTCCGGCCACCTGCTGTGCCGGAAGGGGGACTCCGCAGAGAAACGTCGAAGCATGTCGCCTTGGAGAGAGAATTGTTGCTCGCATCAACGTCTGGCGATGGCGCGAATTGGTGTGTCCATCTTGGACCGCCGGTGCTGGTTGCCACTGCCGACCCAGTGGGACTGCCACGCGATCCATTCCCTGTCGCCGTGGCATCCGCCGTCACCCTGAGCGTGCCATCACCGAGGCCGCGACACCGCCCGTCCGGAGCAAGGTCTGGGGTGCACGAATCAGAGTCGGCGCTTGGCTGCTCCCCATCTGGAGTCCGGTCTGCCTTCCGTCGATGCCCCCCGTCCGGAGTCCCAACAGGTTCACTGGAGGCAGCCGAGATTCCCTGAAGCTGCACTTCTGGAGTCGGAACATGCAGGAGTGCACCAACCAGTGGAGAGGCTCGAGCCATCGAGGGTGGAAGCGGTGCGCCGCCACCGCAGTCGTCAGTGGTCCCACCGTGATCGTCGAGTGCCTCGGTACGCACTAGGCGAGGTCTGTCACCTTGCACCTTTTGCATGGGAAGTGGGATGCTGTCGTCACTCGTCTCACATCCCGTGGATAGATCCTCATTAGCAGCTTGCTGTTCACTAGGGTTGGGTAAATTGTCAGAGTTTTCATCTGGTGGTGCACACCATGTCGGTGGACTGTCATTGTCTTGCCGTTCATAGAATTTACAGAGCAGAAGGAGGCCATTCGGCCCATCGAGTCTGCACCGGCTCTTGGAAAGAGCACCCTACCCAAGGTCAACACCGCCACCCTATCCCCATAACCCAGTAACCCCACCCAACACTAAGGGCAATTTCGGACAGTAAGGGCAATTTATCATGGCCAATCCACCTAACCCGCACATCTTTGGACTGTGGGAGGAAACCGGAGCACCCGGAGGAAACCCACGCACACACGGGGAGGATGTGCAGACTCCGCACAGACAGTGACCCAAGCCAGAATCGAACCTGGGACCCTGGAGCTGTGAAGCAATTGTGCTATCCACAAGGCTACCGTGCTGCCCTTCATTTGGGCTTTTCTTCTTTGGAATTTTAAATCTTCCCCCAGACATTGCAGAACCTTGTTTATTACCCCCAAATTCTCCCATATGTATGGTCTCGAATATAGGATCCAATGTTTCTATCGACATTGTACTATTTTCCAAAGAACATTCCGTTTCACTTTTCTTCTCAGGTACCTCATATGTATCTTTGTCTAATGTACATGCCTTCATGGTCTCTGGATCTGATTTTGCTGGGACTGGCATGGTCACAGTCTCTCTTTTACTGTTCTCAATTGCCCACATTATACTCCCCATACATAACTGCTTAATCACTGGGGTTAGTGTGGTACAATGGATAATCGGGTCGACCTTATCTGCATCTTCACCATTAGTGGAAAGCACACTTGCTTCACTTGAAACTGCTGCGGGTTTTAAATTCGTTATCTGGCTACTCGATGTCGGTGTCCTCAGGATTCTTGCTCCAAGGTGCAGGCAGAGAAATGGGTGACCACCAGAAAGGGCAGGCAGTCAGTGCAGGAATCCCCTGTGGTTGTCCCCCTCTCGAACAGATATACCCCTTTGGATACTGTCGGGGGGGATAGCCTATCAGGGGAAAACAGCAGCAGCCAGAGCAGTGGCACCACGGCTGGCTCTGATGTTCAGAAGGGAGGGTCAAAGCGCAGAAGAGTAATAGTAATAGGGGACTCTATAGTCAGGGGCACAGATAGGCGCTTCTGTGGACGTGAAAGAGACTCCAGGATGGTATGTTGCCTCCCTGGTGCCAGGGTCCAGGATGTCTCCGAACGGGTAGAGGGAATCCTGAAGGGGGAGGGCAAACAGGCAGAGGTTGTTGTACATATTGGTACTAACGACATAGGCAGGAAGGGGCATGAGGTCCTGCAGCAGGAGTTCAGGGAGCTAGGCAGAAAGTTAAAGGACAGGACCTCGAGGGTTGTAATCTCGGGATTACTCCCTGTGCCACGTGCCAGTGAGGCTAGAAATAGGAAGATAGAGCAGACAAACACGTGGCTAAACAGCTGGTGTAGGAGGGAGGGTTTCCGTTTTCTGGACCACTGGGAGCTCTTCCGGGGCAGGTGTGACCTGTATAAGATGGACGGGTTGCATCTAAACCGGAGAGGCATAAATATCCTGGCCGCGAGGTTTGCTAGTGTCACACGGGAGGGTTTAAACTAGTATGGCAGGGGGGTGGGTACGGGAGCAATAGGTCAGAAGGTGAGAGCATTGAGGGAGAACTAGGGAATAGGGACAGTGTGGCTCTGAGGCAGAGCAGACGGGGAAAAGTTGCTGAACACAGCGGGTCTGGTGGCCTGAAGTGCCTATGTTTTAATGCAAGGAGCATTACGGGTAAGGCAGATGAACTTAGAGCTTGGATTACTACTTGGAACTATGATGTTATTGCCATTACAGAGACCTGGTTGAGGGAAGGGCAGGATTGGCAGCTAAACGTTCCAGGATTTAGATGTTTCAGGCGGGATAGAGGGGGATGTAAAAGGGGAGGCGGAGTTGCGCTACTTGTTCGGGAGAATATCACAGCTATACTGCGAGAGGACACCTCAGAGGGCAGTGAGGCTATATGGGTAGAGATCAGGAATAAGAAGGGTGCAGTCACAATGTTGGGGGTATACTACAGGCCTCCCAACAGCCAGCGGGAGATAGAGGAGCAGATAGGTAGACAGATTTTGGAAAAGAGTAAAAACAACAGGGTTGTGGTGATGGGAGACTTCAACTTCCCCAATATTGACTGGGACTCACTTAGTGCCAGGGGCTTAGACGGGGCGGAGTTTGTAAGGAGCATCCAGGAGGGCTTCTTAAAACAATATGTAGACAGTCCAACTAGGGAAGGGGCGGTACTGGACCTGGTATTGGGGAATGAGCCCGGCCAGGTGGTAGATGTTTCAGTAGGGGAGCATTTCGGTAACAGTGACCACAATTCAGTAAGTTTTAAAGTACTGGTGGACAAGGATAAGAGTGGTCCGAGGATGAATGTGCTAAATTGGGGGAAGGCTAATTATGACAATATTAGGTGGGAACTGAAGAACATAGATTGGGGGCGGATGTTTGAGGGCAAATCAACATCTGACATGTGGGAGGCTTTCAAGTGTCAGTTGAAGGGAATACAGGACAGGCATGTTCCTGTGAGGAAGAAAGATAAATACGGCAATTTTCGGGAACCTTGGATGACGAGTGATATTGTAGGCCTCGTCAAAAAGAAAAAGGAGGCATTTGTCAGGGCTAAAAGGCTGGGAACAGACGAAGCCTGTGTGGCATATAAGGAAAGTAGGAAGGAACTTAAGCAAGGAGTCAGGAGGGCTAGAAGGGGTCATGAAAAGTCATTGGCAAATAGGGTTAAGGAAAATCCCAAGGCTTTTTACACGTACATAAAAAGCAAGAGGGTAGCCAGGGAAAGGGTTGGCCCACTGAAGGATAGGCAAGGGAATCTATGTGTGGAGCCAGAGGAAATGGGCGAGGTACTAAATGAATACTTTGCATCAGTATTCACCAAAGAGAAGGAATTGGTAGATGTTGAGTCTGGAGAAGGGGGTGTAGATAGCCTGGGTCACATTGTGATCCAAAAAGACGAGGTGTTGGGTGTCTTAAAAAATATTAAGGTAGATAAGTCCCCAGGGCCTGATGGGATCTACCCCAGAATACTGAAGGAGGCTGGAGAGGAAATTGCTGAGGCCTTGACAGAAATCTTTGGATCCTCGCTGTCTTCAGGGGATGTCCCGGAGGACTGGAGAATAGCCAATGTTGTTCCTCTGTTTAAGAAGGGTAGCAAGGATAATCCCGGGAACTACAGGCCGGTGAGCCTTACTTCAGTGGTAGGGAAATTACTGGAGAGAATTCTTCGAGACAGGATCTACTCCCATTTGGAAGCAAATGGACGTATTAGTGAGAGGCAGCACGGTTTTGTGAAGGGGAGGTCGTGTCTCACTAACTTGATAGAGTTTTTCGAGGAGGTCACTAAGATGATTGATGCAGGTAGGGCAGTGGATGTTGTCTACATGGACTTCAGTAAGGCCTTTGACAAGGTCCCTCATGGTAGACTAGTACAAAAGGTGAAGTCACACGGGATCAGGGGTGAGCTGGCAAGGTGGATTCAGAACTGGCTAGGCCATAGAAGGCAGAGGGTAGCAATGGAGGGATGCTTTTCTAATTGGAGGGCTGTGACCAGTGGTGTTCCACAGGGATCAGTGCTGGGACCTTTGCTGTTTGTAGTATATATAAATGATTTGGAGGAAAATGTAACTGGTCTGATTAGTAAGTTTGCAGACGACACAAAGGTTGGTGGAATTGCGGATAGCGATGAGGACTGTCTGAGGATACAGCAGGATTTAGATTGTCTGGAGACTTGGGCGGAGAGATGGCAGATGGAGTTTAATCCGGACAAATGTGAGGTAATGCATTTTGGAAGGGCTAATGCAGGTAGGGAATATACAGTAAATGGTAGAACCCTCAAGAGTATTGAAAGTCAAAGAGATCTAGGAGTACAGGTCCACAGGTCATTGAAAGGGGCAACACAGGTGGAGAAGGTAGTCAAGAAGGCATACGGCATGCTTGCCTTCATTGGACGGGGCATTGAGTATAAGAATTGGCAAGTCATGTTGCAGCTGTATAGAACCTTAGTTAGGCCACACTTGGAGTATAGTGTTCAATTCTGGTCGCCACACTACCAGAAGGATGTGGAGGCTTTAGAGAGGGTGCAGAAGAGATTTACCAGAATGTTGCCTGGTATGGAGGGCATAAGCTATGAGGAGCGATTGAATAAACTCGGTTTGTTCTCTCTGGAACGAAGGAGGTTGAGGGGCGACCTGATAGAGGTCTACAAAATTATGAGGGGCATAGACAGAGTGGATAGTCAGAGGCTTTTCCCCAGGGTAGAGGGGTCAATTACTAGGGGGCATAGGTTTAAGGTGAGAGGGGCAAGGTTTAGAGTAGATGTACGAGGCAAGTTTTTTACGCAGAGGGTAGTGGGTGCCTGGAACTCGCTACCGGAGGAGGTAGTGGAAGCAGGGACGATAGGGACATTTAAGGGGCATCTTGACAAATATATGAATAGGATGGGAATAGAAGGATACGGACCCAGGAAGTGTAGAAGATTGTAGTTTAGTCGGGCAGTATGGTCGGCGCGGGCTTGGAGGGCCGAAGGGCCTGTTCCTGTGCTGTACATTTCTTTGTTCTTTGTTCTTTGTTCAATGTTCTGCTCATTTATCAGTGGAGTGTGTATAGGTTCAATGCAATTAATGTTCCCCTCAAGGTTTGAAGAGTCATTACTGACTAACTGCTGGTCTCCGAAGTTGGGACTTTGCGGCGTTGTGTTGAAGGGAGACATTTGTCCCTGCTGTAGATATGATTCAGGTTGTGTTATTTCCATTACCTGAGGATCAATGTCTTGTCCATTTTTTCGATCCGTACTAAAACACTGGCAATTCTCAGTCTGCTCCTTGCAAGTTAAACATTCAATTAATTTCTTTAGCAAATCCTCAGCATCCTTCTGTGGCCGTGCAGCATTATTAATCTCTGTTCGGCTATAATGATCCTGAAGGTCAGCGCATAAACCTTTTTTCTTCGGGCTTGGACGAGGCGATTCCTTTGGCTTGTCTTCAGTTGGGCTTGAACAGTCTTCAGCGCTGTGCCCTTCATTGTAGCATGAGAGACCGTCATGGTCATGCTGCTGTGTAGCGGAGCATGGTAGGCTGTTATAGCCTTCTTGCTGTTCACGTGAGCATGGCAGACTTGCATCGTCTGCCGCTGGTTGGTCAGGAGAGGTTGCTAGACCCTCATGGTCTTGTTCCTGCAAGGACTGCACATTGGAGTCTTGCGTTGCTTCTATCGTGGAGGCTGTCCACGAGCTCTCTGTGGAGGCTTGTGACACTGGAGTCACTTCTTGTTCGTGCAAGGACTGCGCTCTGGAGTCTTGCGTTGCTTCTATCGTGGAGGCTGTCCACGAGCTCCCTGTGGAGGCTTGTGACTCTGGAGTCACTTCTTGTTCATGCAAGGACTGCGCTCTGGAGTCTTGCGTTGCTTCTATCGTGGAGGCTGTCCACGAGCTCTCTGTGGAGGCTTGTGACACTGGAGTCACTTCTTGTTCGTGTAAGGACTGCGCTCTGGAGTCTTGCCTTTCTGCAATTGTAGAGTCTGTCCACGAGCTTGCTGTGGAGGCTTGTGACACTGGAGTCACTTCTGGTTCATGCGAGGACTGCACTCTGGAGTCTTGCATGTCTTCTTTCATAGAGTCGGGAACGTTGAGCGGGACGTGGACCACACTCTGTGTGGCAGCAGGGCGCTCTCCGTGTGCGTGCAGCGCTCCCTGTCTGTTAATGTCAGGCTGCAGCATCATCCGGTACTGATAAGTTGGGACGTCATATCTGCTGGATTGAAGATCCTCAAATCCGAAAAATGAATCCGCATCTGCGTCGGATTCAATGTGGGGGCCGCCAATGTGCAACACGAAAGGTTCGTCCGAGTCAGAGTCGTATAGGACCACGGAGCTATCATTGGGCTCGCGAGGTCCGGAAACACTGTAAAGATCGTCATCGAAGTATTCGAGGTCGGAATCATCGGCTTGTGCGTAGGTAACTGCTTGTCGGAGGGTTCTTCGGAGGTCAAATTCATCTCCTGGGTCAATTTGCGGCAATGTGCTGTCATTCCAGGTGAGGGAAGGTTGTTTTACAGCTTTAACAGATTTTTGTTTTTTTGATTTGGGACGTTTCCCTTTTAAATTGGATTTGGGACGTTTCCCCTTTAAATTGGTGCAGTCTGGGGCCTCTGACATCCTGACGCTCGGTATGTAGCACGTAGGAAGCGACTGCGCATGCTCAGATCGATGTTCCTTTACCGATGGCCGTTTTCTTGACTGCGCAGGCGCAGCATCTCGCGCATGCGCAAACGAAACTTCCGGTTCTGCGCACTGCTCGCGCAACTGTGCTAGCGTGATACCTTTAGCAAGATGGCCGCCGACCTCGACCCAGCCCTCTCTCAGGCCCGGGATTTCGGCCTCTGGGAATTCGGGCTCCGGGACCCCGACCACGAGGTGAGTACTGCAGCTTTTCTTACCTTTATTTGCCGATTGGATTGCGTTTTCTTCACAGTACTTGGAGAATTTGTCCAGGACTGCCTGGTAATCGTACCTTTGCTGCCTCCTGAAGAACCTGAACCTTGTGAATATTTCTCTTGCCCTTGCACCGGCGATGGTGAGGAGAAATTCAATTTTTTCGCTATCATCCAGGTCTTGGAGTTCAGCTGCCACCAGGAACAATTCGAACACTTGCCGGAATCGCCGCCAGTTTTCGCGGAGATCGCCGGAGCACTGGAGCGGCTGCGGAACCGGGAGCTCTATCATTTTGCCTGGGCACTGCTGGTTGTCTGAGTACACTGAGGTATGCCGGCAGGTATCGATCCACTCCTGGTACCATGTGGTGTTGGGTGCTCTGGTGCACAGACGAGCCAACACAGTTGTATGTGGTACAACTCTATTTTATTTTAACTCTTATAATACAGTTCGTTCTGGATACTCTGCACGTGCTGTCTCCCTGAGTGTGTCGTGTAGTAGGTCTGTCCTGGTCCTCCTCTGCAGCTAATACTGACCACCGGGGGTCGTGTCTGTGCTTTTATATCTTTCTGTCATTGGTTGTGGTGTTGTGTGTTCTGATTTGTCTGTTGGTGTGTCTATCATGATGTGTGTGTTTGAATATCATGACACATCTGTTTCATGAAGTTGTCTAGTTCCTTCGCCATGTTTGATGTTTTCCCCAATTTGGGGTTCGATCTGTCTGTCCGTGGGAACTATACGTAGTTAAAGTCGCCCCCCCATGATGAGTCGGTATGTCTCTATGTCGAGGATTTCCTCCATGGTCTTTATGAACTCCATGTCGTCCCAGTGGGAGCGTAGACGTTTACAAGGATCACTGGTGCCCCTTCCAGGACACAACTGACTATGACATACCGTCCCCCTATGTCCGAAACCGCCTTTGTTGCTGTAAACACATCCTCTTATTGAGCTCTGTGGCCACCACCCCCCCACCCCCCCACTCCAGCTCTCGGCCCGCAGCATGAATTGGATCGTCTGTCCCACCCAGCCTTCGTTACCCGCAGTCGGTCCGTTTCCCTCAGGTGTGTCTCTTGGAGGAAGACTGTGTCAGCTCCTTTATGATAATCCCCTGGGCCTCCAGTTGCCCCTCCGCCTTGTCCAGGGCCACCTGCATGACGATCAGTACCTCTGCCACTGCTACCTTTTTTTAAAGAAATTTAGATTACCCAATTATTTTTTCCAATTAAGGGGCAATTTAGCGTGGCCAATCCACCTACTTGCCACTGCTACCTTAATCGTTCCCCTCGAGTCAGCCTTGATGGCCTCTTTGAGTTCTTGTAATCCCTTTGCTAGTACCTTCCTCCACCCACCCATCGGTGAGGGGGAAGTCCTGGTGGTCCCTCTCTGTCGGGTGTGGTTCGGTCCTTATCGCCACATGCACTTGCCATCTCCTCTGCTCACTTCTCCAGGCTTTTGCTGCCTTTCGCCTCTTTTCGGATCTTGCAGCTGCTACTGCTTGACATCGTGCGTGGATGTTCCCCCCCCCCCCCCCCCCCCCCCCCCCCCCCATTCTGGTGGGCTATTTCCGATTAGAAGTGCCTAAATCCAAATTCTCAGGAGGAGAGCCACCTTTCGTGCATCCGCTCAGCACATCCCCATCACCGGAAGCCACAGCCGACAAAGTTAAGTAACATGAATAAAATAAAATAATCTATCGAAGAATTAGCTTGAATTCACTGTACAATGACTCGGGAGCTGCCTCGGTCTACACGTAGAGTGCAGCATAAATGGTGTTCGGGCGGAGCAAGGGTTAATGTGAGACTGGGGAAACAATGCCACCAACACGGGGATGTAGAGAGTGAAATGATGGTAGACGATGTACAGAGAGTCTGGAAGGAGATAGCACGGAGACCGCACCTGTGCAGTGCTGTATATGTATATAGTTGCTGGGTTTCCAATTACAGTTTACGTTCTGCCATACAAGCCTCCAGGCTTCTCTGTGAGACACCAAACAACCTTATAATGTAGAGGACAAGAACAGACTCACTCGCTGTGCTCCTTATGGTCAAATAGACTCATCATCTGGGTTCCTGTGTGAAAATGAGCCACCTGGGTACAGTGTTGGGTAGCAGCCAGCCCCTATTGACCAGCAAGGAGTGAGGAGAGGAACAAAGAAAAGGGGGAAAATGTCCAAAGTGTTTTATTAAATTTGCACTGTGAGGATAAGGAAAAAATTAAAAAGATGTATAAAATTGTTTAGGAAAAATAATCAGTCACAAAAATATTTTTCTCACTGTTGTTTGGTTATATGCCACACGATAATCCCAGGAATATTAAACTGATCCCTGTCTGTTCTCACCTTTCTGTTTATAAACTGACACAGCTAGCGCGCCCCATGACAACTACCATATAGCAACTCTGAGCTGAAACACATTTGTTTTGACAGAACTAATAAACCTACCTCTGTGATTAGCCACCATATAAAATGTTATTGGTTCATATGTTCAATTTGTAAGTTGGTATTAAATATATATAATGATATAATACGTGCAAAATTCCCTGTAATCCATTTCAGACTTTATCACGATAAACTGTCATTGATGACTGTGTGCTGTCAGATTTTGCTGTGTGGAGTCTGCACCTTCTTCTTGTGTCTGCGTGGGTGTCCTCCGGGTGCTCCGGTTTCCTCCCACCATCCAAAGGTGTGCAGGTTAGGTTGATCGGCCATGCTAAATTGCCCCTTGGTGTCCGAAGCTGTGTAGGTTAGGTGGGGTACGGGGTTTCAGGAATAGGGCGGGGAAGTGGGCCTAGGTAGGGTGCTCTTTCGGAGGCTCAGTGCAGACTCGATGGGCTGAATGGCCTCTTGCTGCGCTGTAGGGATTCTATGATATTATATAGAAGCGTCCCACAGCAAAATGTGACAGCAACAATATATAACGCTTCCCCAATAATAGGGAATACTTTGGGGAATATACTGAGTGATACAGACCACAAGCTCCCAGATTAGATCCAAACATATGCTCCAGGATTCCTGCTCCTATCCAACAATGCCTGCTGGAAAATGCTTGTGTGGAATAGGTTTTAGCTCATAGCTGAATAGCCTGCCCAAATCAATTTTCTGGACTTGTCCATGAAAAATAATTCATCAGGCTAGGAACTGAAGTACAGTCACCAATGTGGAACCAAGAGTCAAACGTCGTTCAAAAAAGAGAGGGACAGAGGGAGAACGATTCATTTAATCATATGACTTATTGCATTCGCCTGCCGGTATTATTCTGAGTATTGTAAACAGATTGATACAACTATAAATATATAAAATATGCATTTTCCTTAATATAGTCACTGCACTGATGCTTCACATTCTACTTAAACTATACCCTAGAGGCATCACTGAACCCTCGTCATGTAATTCAGAAATTAATGTGTTAAATTTATGGCAAACCACAGTCTCGGGGGTAATCTGTTAATGGTGGCTCAGTGGAGATGTTTAGGGATTAGAACATATGGCAACTTTTCTTAGATTCTGTTTTTACTTTAACTATATTTAGATGCATGCTTAGATTCTGATTCATGACTGCTTTAAACGACTCAAGCCAAAAGGGCGGCTCTTATTAGTAAAGAGCTGTCACAAAACCCAAATCCTGACATATTAATGTTTCGCTTGACCTCAGAGCTGCTTGTTTCGCCTCAGAGATGCCGCTGTGAAGTCAAGAAGATCATAGGCATCAACCAAATATATCACTTTCAAATTGCGCTCAAACAAAGAGTAAACTGAGCCTTTGTGTGGTCTCTAAGCATTCTTCAATTCAGAGATGCGTGTTTGTTCAGTTTTATCTAAGCAGGGTCCCTTCTTACACTCACCTTCAATTCATGGTGAGGCAGAGCTCACAGTAAAACGCAGATCCTCTCACTCATTTTTGCCTAATTTTAGAATAACCTACTGTTTTGAAAGGGTTTCTATTTTACGTGAGTGTGGACAGTTTGGACTTTTGCGGAATAATTTTCTCTGTCAAACACCCAACAGTAGTTTCAGTAACCAGGGTGAGCTAAAGATATAACGCACTACAATACATCAAGCCAGGTTAATTCAGGGTCAGACACTGCCAGAATCAGGAGTGGAGCCTGGAAGGAGAGTCATAAAGGGAGCAGAAAATGAAGGTAGGGATGTCATCTTGTCTTAAAACGGACATGACTCACACGTATGGGTGCTGAGATTAGATTTTCTGACAAGCATCATTGACCCTGGCAAGCAGGGGCCAGGGAAAAAGTGTGAATTTTAATTTTACTGATTGTCTGCTGGACTCATTTAGCATGTTGGTTTCCTGTGGGTCCTTTAGATCAGTGTCTGTAGCTGATATCCTGACAATGAACTATGCTTCACTTTCCCAGGGCTTATGGACTGACATTTGGCACATTCTCATCAAACGGGGTAAAAGGCCAGTCACATTCTGGGCTTTCAAAAAGTAGCTTCATGGATTTGTTACCTCAAACCACTGAACCGTCTGTTCACCATGAGGAACGTTCCAACAAGATAACCATCAGTAGGTCAACGAGGATAGACAATAAATGTAGCCAGTCCAGCAGCGCTCTATTTGGGAGAATAGAATTTTTGCAATGCCGAACTCCTGGGACGGGATTTTCCGTCGGTTGACGCTGGAGTCGGGAAATGCGATTGGGCGGAGAATTTGTTTTGACGCCAAAATCGTGGCGGGTGCCAGTTTCACGCCAAATCGCAATTCTTCATCACCTCAACAGCGCCGTCAATGCGTTCCAGAACACACATACAGTAAACGCCGTTGGTATATCATTAGCGGGCCTGACCCAATATTTTCCAGGGCCTCCACGATGCTCCGCCTCCACTGGGGGGAATTCCTGATGGTGAGGTTCACTTGTGCTTTTAAAAATCATGAAACAGGCGCCATGGCTGCTGAGGGAGAGAGAGGGGCTACGGAAAGTGTCGCACATCAGCATGGTTTGCTGACAGCCATGCCGCTGGCCAAGGGGCTTCTGCCAGGGCCAGGGGGAGTAACAGGGGGTGGCCAGAAGGCAGGCTGTGGGGTCAGGGTGGACGGGCACGTAACACCATTGCCGCGGCCTGCAAAGCAGCATGCAGCTGCGCATGCTGCTGACTGCCCACTGTGAACTTAGGGCCACAGGTCATATGGTTGTTCCCCCCAGGGCATCCCCCTAGGTGCCCTCTGGCCCTAGCCAACCCATCAGCTGTATGGGCGTGTTCCAGCACAACCAGTGCCGTCTTGTTGGCTGGGATAAGTGTGTGTGTGGGGAGTGAAGTGTGTATGGGCGGCTGCAGCTTGTCAGGCTCCCCGAGTGTCATTCATGGACCCAGTGACTCCCCCACCAATTTTCATTGGAATCGATTGTGCTCCACGTGGCACCTGTGCTAGCCCCTCAACGGTCGCTGAATCGGTCCAGGTCTGGTGCCAGTTTTTCCGTCGTGGAAGTCCATGAACCCTGCCCGGCATCAACACTCTAGTCTCAGGAATGGAGAATTCAGCCACTGGGGTTTTGCTTGCGGCAACCAAAATTGTTCAAACTGTTGCAATATTCAGCGCTTCTCCGCCTCGGAGGTCTATGGAGGCTGAGGAGATGTGTCCGCCTCGGAAATGGAATTTCCAGGTGGGATTTTGCATTCTTTAATGCGGGGCAGGAAAGGAAGCGGGCGGCCCCCTTAATGCCTCTCCTCGGGTCAGCTTACTGATTCCCCAATGCGAGTCCAGCATGCTCCATGTTTAACAGATTGCAAGAGGAGCCAGGAGAGGCAATTGTCCACTCTATACAGGCAGCCACATCAGTCCAGTATCAAGCTTGTTAGCTTGTTTCTATGGAAACGGTTCGACACCCCCTTGCAACCACAACAGAGAGAAGGAGGCGGTGACGTAGTGAGCTGGAACAGTGGGATAGCAGCAAGGGGCAGCATTGAAGAGGGAAGGCTCAGAGAAGGCCCTAATTCACAGGCAACCTGTTGGTTTCAGTGAGAAGAATTATCTTTCATATCTCAGCACTCTTGACAAGGGGCATCTTGGGAGGGTTGGGAATTTGGGGGGGTGGGAACAGCTCCCACAGGTTCATGACAGCAGGGAGAGCTTTTCAGGAAGAGTCTGCAATCCAATGCTAATGAATAAAGGGCAATAGAAGAAATGCAATCAATCTTCTCTGAGCTTGCTCCAAACAGCAATGGGGAGCAGCATCTGTCAGGGCAGAAGCAGAGCCCTGGGTAACAGTGTTGAAAGAGGAACTTCCGGTGGCAGCCATGAGCTGAGCGGCCGCACGAAAGGTGGCTCTCGTGTAAGGTCTTCAACTATGGCCTTTTAACCCCAGCAAACGGGCATCAAAAGAACCTCTACCCTAACACCCTCATGGACCGCATTGCCAAGTGTGGTAGTCTGTGTAGAGGTATTACTGTACCTAGTAATGCTGGAACACCATTGGTGGATATTGTATGTTTCCCATTGGGCAAGCTGTATGGTAGCTCCGCCCTGCAAGGCGGGGTATAAGAGCCTGTGCCGCCCCAGCAGCCTTCTTTCTGTACCTGAGCTGCTGGGGGAAACATCTAGCTTATTAAAGCCTTCAGTTGGACTACAACCTCGCTTTAGTAGTCATTGATCGTGCATCAATTTAATAAGCCAGATTTAAAAGATGGAGCTCCGAATCAAGCCGGAGTGTTTGCAACTCAGCCCCCACGCGGCAAACTCAGCGGCAACCTTCAAGCACTGGCTGGCGTGTTTTAACGGATATCTCGGAACGGCCGAAAACACATTCACGGGAGAACAGAAATTGCAAGTCCTGCACTCGAGGGTGAGCCCAGAAATTTACACCCACATCAAGGACGCGGACGACTTCGATGCAGCAATGGAGCTGCTAAAAGGACATTATATTCGCCCGGTAAACCAGGTCTACGCCCGACATCTGCTAGAGACGAGTTGACAAATCCTTGGGGAATCGCTAGAAGAATTCTACTGTGCGCTCCTGGTTGGGGAGAAACTGCAGCTGCCCGCAAGTTTCGGCGAGCGACCACACAGAACTTTTGATCTGGGATGCTTTTGTTGCAGGTATGCTGTCCTCCCAAATCTGCCAGTGATTGCTGGAGAAAAACACCCTAGGCCTCAAGGAGGCACGGGCCCTTGCCGGCTCCCTGGATTTGGCCTCCCGAAACGCCCTCGCTTACGTCGCTGACCGCGCGACAGCCCTCTGGGTAGCGTGGAACCGCCCCCCCCCCCCCCCAAGACAGCTCCCATCCCCCCACAAGCTTGTGCTGCAAGACGGCCTGGCAACCCCGGGGGGCCCCACTGCTCTTTTTGTGGGCAGGCCAAGGACTCCCCGGCAGCGCTGTCCGGCACGCGCATCCACTTGCAAGAGATGCGGTAAAAAGGGCCACTTCGCGATGGTATGCCAGGCCCGGGCTGTCGCTGCGGACTCCGGTGGCGAATGCGGACCGCCACCACAATCTTCTCCACGGTCCCCGTGCGGCCAGCGGGTGTCGCCATCTTCCTCTTCCAGGGCCATGTGCGTCCTCCGGGCGCCGCCATCTTCTCCTGCAGACGCCACGTGCGATGGATGGGTGCCGCCATTTTGTGCACCCCCAGCCATGTGCGACCAATGGGCGCCGCCATCTTGGATGGACTCCCAGGACCCCAGCTCGGCTGACCACACACCGCCCGAAGAGAACATTTAACTGCTGCCGCGATTAGCCTCGGTGACCCTGGACCAGTCCCGGCCTCGAACACTCTCAACTGGTACAACAACGGTACTAATCAACGTGTACGAGACATCCTGCTTAATCGACTCTGGGAGCACGGAGAGCTTCATACACCCCGACGCGGAAGGCGCTGTTCTCTCCCCGTCCACTCCGTTAATCAAAAAAGCTCCCTGGCCTCCGGTTCCCACTCAGTAGAGATGAAGGGGTTTTGTGTAGCAAACCTCACGGTCCAGGGAAGAGAGTTTAAAAATTACCGGCTCTACGTCCTTTCCCATCTCTGCGCAGCCACACTCCTAGGGTTAGACTTCCAGTGCAACCTCCAAAGTCTAACTTTCAAATTCGGCGGCCCTATACCACCTCTCACTGTCTGCAGCCTCGCGACCCTCAAGGTCGATCCGCCTTCCCTGTTTGCGAACCTCACTCCGGATTGCAAACCCATCGCCACCAGCAGCAGACAGTACAGTGCCCAGGATCGGATCTTTATTAGGTCAGAGGTCCAATGGCTACTGAGGGAAGGAGTCATTGAAGCTAGCAACAGTCCCTGGAGAGCTCAAGTAGTGGTGGTAAAGACCGGGGAGAAGCATAGGATGGTCATCGACTACAGTCAGGCCATCAACAGGTTTCCGCAGCTGGACGTGTACCCTCTCCCCTGCATATCCGGCCTGGTAAACAGGTTCGCGAATTACAAGGTCTTCTCCACGGTGGATCTCAAGTCCGCCTACCACCCGCTCCCCATCCACACTAGTGACCGCAAATACACTGCCTTCGAGGCAGATGGGCGGCTCTACCACTTCTTAAGGGTTCCCTTTGGTATCACTAACGGGGTCTCGGTCGTCCAGCGCGAGATGGACCGAATGGTTGACCGGTATGGTTTACGGGCAACATTCCCGTATCTCGATAATGTCACCATCTGCGGCCACGACCAGCAGGACCACGACACCAACCTTCGAAAATTCTTCCAGACCGCAAAGATCCTTAACCTTACGTATAACAAGGATAAATGCGTGTTTAGCACTAACCACCTAGCCATCCTCGGCTACGTAGTGCGAAATGGAGTTATAGGCCCCGACCCTGAATGCATGCGCCCCCTTATGGAGTTCCCCCTCCCTCACTGCTCCAAGGCCCTGAAGCGCTGCCTAGGCTTTTTTTCTTACTATGCCCAGTGGGTCCCCAACTATGCGTCAAGGCCCGTCCCCTGATCCAATCCATAGTTTTTCCCCTGTCGATAGAGGCCCGCCAGGCCTTCAGCCGCATCAAAGCAGACATTGCAAAGGCCACGATGCACGCCATCAACGAGTCCCTCCCCTTCCAGGTCGAGAGCGACGCGTCTGACGTAGCTCTGGCGGCCACCCTCAACCAAGCGGGCAGATCCGTGGCCTTCTTCTCACGTACCCTCCATGCTTCTGAAATCCGCCACTCCTCAGTCGAAAAGGAGGCCCAGGCCATAGTGGAAGCTGTGCGACATTGGAGGCATTACCTGGCCGGCAGGAGATTCACTCTCTTCACTGACCAACGGTCGATCGCCTTCATGTTTGATAATGCACAGCGGGGCAAGATAAAAAACGATGAGATCTTACGGTGGAGGATCGAACTCTCCACCTATAACTATGAGATCTTGTATCGTCCCGGGAAGCTAAATGAGCCTCCTGATGCCCTGTCCCGCGGCACATGTGCCAACGCACAAGTGGACCGCCTCCGAGCCCTCCACGAGGACCTCTACCACCCGGGGGTCACTCGCTTCTTCCACTTTATCAAGACCCGCAACCTGCCGTACCATCGAGGAGGCCAGGACAGCCACCAGGAATTGCCAAATCGGCACGGAGTGCAAACCGCACTTCTACAGGCCAGAGAAAGCGCACCTGATAAAGGCTTCCCGTCCCTTTGAACGCCTCAGCATGGACTTCTCAGCATGGACTTCAAAGGCCCCCTCCCCTCCACCGACCGCAACACGTACTTCCTGAACGTGATTGACGAGTACTCCCGGTAGTCTGTGTAGAGGTATTACGGTACCTGGTAATGCTGGAACACCATTGGTAGATATTGTATGTTTCCCATTGGTCAAGCTGTATGGTAGCTCCGCCCTGCAAGGCAGGGTATAAGAGCCCGTGCCGCTCCAGCAGCCTTCTTTCTGTACCTGAGCTGCTGGGGGAAACACCTCGCTTTAGTTGTCATTGATCGTGCATCACCAAGCTAGATGGGAAAAAGTCACCGCCCAGCGGAAAAGCCAGCAGAG
Source organism: Scyliorhinus torazame (assembly GCF_047496885.1). Taxonomy (NCBI): domain Eukaryota; kingdom Metazoa; phylum Chordata; class Chondrichthyes; order Carcharhiniformes; family Scyliorhinidae; genus Scyliorhinus; species Scyliorhinus torazame. The sequence continues at coordinate 365,985,767 of NC_092707.1, forward strand.
ACAAGGGGAAGGAAATCTCAGCCTCGGAGCCAGCAGCCACATCTGCAACCGGGGAGGGCCGACCTCACAGCGCTCCCAGCGCACACCCAGGCACTGATGGACATGCTGACGGGCTTCATCATCTCTGAGCTTCAGAAATACAGGGAGGAGATGAGGAGAGACCTCCTGGCAGCTGTCGACACGGCAGTGGAAGTGGAGACGGCCCCCATGAAGGAGGCGAAGGTCAATATGAAGCGGAGGCTGGAGGCCCAGGAGAAGATGACAAGGAACCCTCGAGAAGGCCCCACAGAAAAGGGGACCGGATCATGGCGTTCGAGTCTGAGGTGGCAGGCCTGGTCAGAACCCAGAAGGGGCTTAAAGATACATTTTTTTCTTTAAAAAAAATAAATTTATAGTACCTGATTCATTTTTTCCAGTTCAGGGGCAATTTAGCGTGGCCAATCCACCTACCCTGGCACATCTTTTGGGTTGTGGGGGCAAAACCCACGCAAACATGGGGAGAATGTGCAAACTCCACACAGACAGTGACCCAGAGCCGGGATCGAACCTCGGCGCCGTGAGGCAGCAGTGCTAACCACTGCACCACCCTGCAGCCCGGCTGAAAGACACAGTTGAGGACCAGGAGAACAGGCCGCCTCGGCAGAATTTAAGAATCGTGGGGCTGCCGGAGGGAACGGAGGGGATAAACCCCATGGATTACATGGCAGCGATGTTCAGGAAGCTGGTTGGCAAGGGGATCTTTGCCAACCCCCCCGAGGTAGACTGTGCCCACAGGTCGCTTCGGCAAGGCGGGGGAAGCCATCGCGGGCGATAATCATGAGGGCGTACAGATACCAAGATAAAGAGCGGACCCTGAGGTGGGCGAAGAACGTGACAGGTTCAAGTGGGAAGGACATTCCATCCACTCGTACCAGGACATTAGTGCTGACCTGGCCAAACACCGAGCTAATTCAACAGTGCCAAATTCACCCTGTACAAAAGTGGGGTGCAGTTTGGCCTGCTCTATGCTACCAAGCAATGGGTGACATACCAAGGCAAGGAGCACTACTTTGATGCTTCTTTGGAAGGCAACAGGTTTATCCAGAAGAATGGACTGGGCAAGCAATGATAGAGGGCAATAGCCAGAACACGGGCTGCAAAATGACGAGAGAGACGGGGGCGAACACAGGCAGTGCAGAGAAAAGAGGGGATTGAATAGGAGAATCTGACTGGTAGGGGAGCCACTGCACTAGTGAGTAGGCTGGTGTATGAGAGTGCAGCGAAGGAGGAGGCTGCGGCGCACCTCCCGGGAGGGAGGGAGCGTCGGGCAGAGGGGAAGGGAAAAACAGAAATTCAGGGGACACAACGGGCGATAAAGGGGTGTGGGTTTGGGGAGGTAGAGAGGGGTAGAGCCAGGGTGGAGGGGGAGACTAGGAAGGGGGAGCACAAGGCTAGGGGGGGGCACAGGGGCGAATCAGAGGGGGGTTGGGGGAGGGAGCGGGAGGGTAGAGCACTGGTTGCAGCTGACAACACGTGGAGATGGCAAAAAATAGAAAGTAGCCGGTGGCCATCTTGAGTGGTCCGTGATTCAACACCAGGACAAGTGGAGGCTGGCCATACTAATTAACAGGACAATGACGGACCCAGGGGTGAGATACCTGATGGCCATCAGCACCCTGGACATGGCCCCGGTAGTCTTGGTAAATATATACGCCCCGAACTGGAACGATGCTGAATTTGCCAAAAAAACGATGGCCAAAATCCTAGGCACCCACCGGGGGCGGGGTCTGCGAACAGGATCCGACTTTGGACAGATCCAACCCCAGGACAGGCAACATGCCAGGTACGGCATGAGAATGGGACACCTTCATGGAGTAGCTGGGGCGGGGGGGGGCCGGCGGGGGGGGGGGGGGGGGGGGGGGGGCGGCGGGGGGGGGGGGGGGGGGGGGCAGCACGGGGGGGGGGGGGGCATGGACATTCGACCACCCGAGATAAAAATAATTCTCCTTCTCCCACATGCACAAGGTCTACTCACGCATAGGTTTCTTTGTCGTAGGAAAAATGGTGCTTCCAAAGGTAACAAAGGAATACTCCCCGATGGTAGTCTCCCACACACACCACATCACATAAATGGGCGGTTGGAGAAGGGATGGGCCCAACGCCCTCCATGAAGGCTGGATGCAGCCCTTCTCACCAATGAGGAATTCTGCACAAAAATATCCGAAGCCATCGATGGTTATGTATCCTGCAACCAGGGGCAGCACGATGGTGCAGTGGTTAGCACTGCTGCCTCACGGCACCGAGGACCCAGGTTCGATCCCAGACCCGGGTCACTGTCTGTGTGGAGTTTGCACATTCTCCCTGTGTCTGCGTGGGTCTCACTCCCACAACCCAAAGATGTGCAGGCTAGGTGGATTGGCCACGCTAAATTGCCCTTTAATGTGGAAAAAAGAATTGGGTACACTAAATTTAAGAAAAGAAAATGTATCCTGTAACCAGAACAGGGAGGTCTCACCCTCTATATTCTGGGAGGCACTAAAGGTGGAGATCAGAGGTGAAATATTAGCGTACAGGGTCCTTAGAGACAGGAAGGAAAGGGCAGCCAAGCAGCGGGTGATTGATCCAGACTGGAGATGGATCGACGATACTCCACGGCCCTAACCATGGAACTGCTGCGGAGAGGAAAAAGCTGCAGATGGAATTTGATCTCTCTCCACAGGAAAGGCAGTCCACCAGCTCCGCCAGGCATGGGGGGCCTTCTACAAACATGGAGACAAGGCCAGCCGCATACTGGAGCACCAGTTGAGAAAACAGGCAGCTGTGAAAGAGATAGCACAAGTTAGGGACAGAAATGGTAGGATGGTAGCGGACCTGAACGAGATTAACCAAGGCCTTTACAAACTTTTACTGAGGGTTATACAGCTCCGACTCCCTGGAAGGGGACTCAGGGATGGATCAGTTCCTCGACAGACTGGATATTCCAGTGGTTGGGGTGGACAGGAAACATGCGCTGGAAGCATCTCTAGGGCTGGGCGAAATTGTGGAATACATTAATATCATGCAGTCAGGGAAAGTGCTAGGACCGGATGGATTCCCGGTAGACTTTTATTAAAAGATTCTCAGCCCCGCTAGCCCCGAACCTGCGGGAGATTTTCAGTGATTCACTGTCAAAGAGGACTCTGCCGCCCACGCTGGGCTAGGCCTTGATCTCACTGATCCGCAAAGGGGACTGATGCACAATCAATTGCACAAAGACTGAAGTTGGGTACAACTGCAACTTTATTACAGTCAGATGCGTGGCCTCCTGCTGCAGCTGGCAAAATGGCAGGGCACTGGAGGTCATGCATATTTATCCAGTTCTCCCTGGGCGGAGCCACCCGGCAGGAGCTACCGGCAAACCTGTAGTGCAGGTCCTACCTTACATCTCCTATTACAGTGGATCACCACATTCACCCCCTGTTAAAAATTAGTCCGGCGGAGGTGACGTGAAACTATATACAATTAGTGCAATTATGTACAGTGGTAGGGAAAGAGATGTCCATGTTGACGGTCCGGAGTCCGTCAAAGGTTCAGCCGGTCCAGTGCTTCGTTGGGAGCGGCGTAATGGTGGCGGCGAAGTCGGTGCTGGCGGTGGTGGAGGTGGCACCGATGGCGGTGGTGACGGTGCTGATGCTGGCCAGTCATCGGGGACCTCCGGGAGCTTGCCGAAGTCCTCTTCGTCCTCTTGTGTGGAAAAGGGGCAGGGTCAATATTGGCGGCGTGGTGGGAGGTGGGAGGGGGGGGGGCGCATTGGTGGGGGTGTGTGTTGGGGTGGAACCTGACGGTGCCAGGTCCCTGAGTGAGACAGTATCTTGGCAGCCGTCGGGGAACTCAACGTAGGCATATTGAGGGTTGGCGTGGAGCAGGTGGACCCTGTCCACCAAGGGGTCCGCCTTGTGGAGTCGGACGTGGCTACAGAGAAGGACCGGCACTGGAGCAGTGAGCCAAGTCGGGAGCGACACCCCGGACATGGATTTCCGGGCGAAGGTAAAAACACGTTCATGGGGTGTGTTATTACTGGCGGTGCACATGGTGCGCACATTGCGGGGTCGGGACAAGATGGCGGTGCCCATGGGGCGCACGTGGCCAAAAGGGGACAAGATGGCGGCGCCCATTGGTCGCACATGGACCTGGGAGGAGAGGATGGTGGCTCCCATTGTGCGTCTGGCGTGGGGATGGGGGTGATAGCAGGCGCGATCGAAGCGACTGCGCGGACCTGGCACACAGCCGCGAAGTGGCCCTTTTTACTGCAGGCTTTACAAACTGCAGTGCGGGCCGGGCAGTGTTGGCGGGGGTGCTTCTGCTGACCGCAGAAGTAGCAGCAGGGACCCCTGGGGTGCACGGATCGGCGTGCGGCGCAGGCGTATTGCAAAAGCAGGGCCCCAGCTGAGGAAGTCGTCGGCGGGGTCCAGGAGGGGTAGGAAGGGGTAGAAGGGTGGGCAGCGCAGCGGGAGAGGTACGATTGTACGTTACGGGATGCGACCGTATTGGAGAGCACCAAAGTTTTCGTCTCCGCCAGTTCGAGCGTGGCCCCTTCCAGCAATCGTTCTCGGATGCGGTCCGACGCAATCCCCGTCACGAAGGCATCGCGCATGAGGAGATTCACGTGTTCAGCGGCCGTAACGGCCTGACAGTCACAGTCCCGGACGAGTGGAATTAGGGCCCGCCAGAAGTCTTCGATGGACTCACCAGGTAGTTGCGAGCGGGTGGCAAGTACATGCCTGGCGAAGAGCGTGTTCGCCTTCTGCGCGTAGTGTTCTTTGAGGAGTTCCATTGCTTTTGTGTAAGTCGTGGCGTCTTGGATCAACGGGAACACGCTGGAGCTCAGTCTGGAGTACAGGACGTTTATCTTCTGAGACTCCATTGGCGCGGGGTCCGCCGCGTTGATGTAAGCCTCGAAACATGCTAGCCAGTGAGCAAAGTCTTTCCTGGCGTCGGGCGAGTGCGGATCCAGCTGCAGGTGATCGGGCTTAATTCAGATATCCATTCTGTGGAAAATCTGACTGTAATAAATTGATGCACGATCAATTGCACAAAGACTAAAGTTGGGTACAACTGTGGCTTTATTACAGTCAGATGCGTGGCCTCCTGCTGCAGCTGGCGAAATGGCAGGGCACTGGAGGTCATGCATATTTATACAGTTCTCCGTGGGCGGAGCCAGCCGGCAGGAGCTACCGGCGAACCTGTAGTGCAGGTCCTACCTTAAATCTCCTATTACAGTGGATCACCACAGGGACAAAGACCCGACAGAGGGTGGAGCACACAGATCCATATCTCTCCTAAATACTGGTGTAAAAGCTCTGGTGAGGCGACTGGAGAGTTGCCTGCCAGAGGTGATCGTGGAAGATCAGACCGGGTTTGTTCAAGGCAAACAGCTAACAGCGAACATTAGGACCAGGATTCTCCCTTCTGGGGACTAAGTCCCCATGTCGGCGGGAAAACCGGCGCCAAACACTCCGGTGTCAACAGCCCCCGAAAGTAAGGAATTCTCCGAACGTTCGGGGTCTAGGTGGACACCGGAGGGGTTGGCGCTGCTCCAGCTGGCGTCAAAGGGCTGGCACGAGTTTGCATTGCGCGGAACAGCCGGCGTGATCTCACGCATGTGCGGAACGGCCAGCGTATTCTCTTCTCCGGGGGTTCTCTTCTCCGCGCCAGTCCCCGGGCAATATGGCGGAGCCTGACAGGGGCCTGGCGCGGAGGAAAGAAGTCCCCCCACGGAACCAGCCTGATCGCAGATCGGTAGGCCCCGAACGCGGGCCAGGCCACCGTGGGGGCCTCCCCCGGGGTCGGATCCCCCCGCCCCCTCCCGAGGACCGCCCCCGCATACTCACCTGCCAGGTCCCGCCGTGCGTGAGGTGAGTAATTCACGCTGGCGGGACTGGCCAAATCTGGACGGCCGCTCGGCCCATCGGGGCCCGGAGAATCGCCGGGGGGCGGGGGGGGGGGGGCACGGCCCCCGACTGGCGTGGCAGGAATCCCGCTGCTGCCTGAAAAACGGCGCTGGAGAATAGGGCAGCCGGCGGCGGGGTGGTGGGGCGGGGTTCTCCCGGTGGGGGGTTGGAGAATCCCGGCTGAGATGCCTGCTGAACGTAATAATGACTCCACTGAGAATGGAAATAGCTCGTGGATAAAAGCAAATTACTGCAGATGCTGGAATCTGAAACCAAAGAGAAAATGCTGGAAAATCTCAGCAGGTCGAGCAGCATCTGTAGGGAGAGAAAAGAGCTAACGTTTCGAGCCCAGGTGACCCTTTGTCAAAGCTAACAGACAGAGAAAGTGGGAAATATTTATACTGTGGAGTGAGAATGAAAGATGAGTCATAGCCACAGAAACCCAGGAAACGGGGTGCTAATGGCCACAGAAACCAAGGGGAAAGAGTGCTAATGGCAGTCCCCAGAGAGAACAAAAGATGCGAAAGGTCAAACAGCAGGGAAACTAACATCAGAGGATGAACTGTAGATGTGGGGGGAGGGGAAGGGGAGCAAACAGGAGAAAGGTTAAGGAAAGGTGGATAAGATTGCGGGGGGGGGGGGGGGGGGGGGGAATTAAATATATATTAAGAAAGAAAGAAATGGTAAAAGACAGTTAAAATGAAATGGGATGAAAACAAAGGGTCAAGGTGGGTTAGAGTTAATCATCTGAAGTTGTTGAATTTGATGTTCAGGCCGGAAGGCTGTAGCGTGCCTACCCGGAAGATGAGATGTTGTATACCTCATGGAGGTACTTGAACAGTTTGGGTTCGGGTCAGGGTTCACCGCATGGGTGAAGCTCCGATACAGCGTTCCTTCAGCGAGCTTGCGGACGAACACCACCAGCTCCAAATACTTTCGGCTGTACAGAGGAACGAGGCAGGGGTGCTCAGTATCACCGCTCCTGTTCGCAATGGGAATTGAACCACTGGCTATCACCCTTAAATCGGCAAAAGATGGGCATTTGGAGAGGGGGTAGAGAGCCTCGAGTCACCCTTTATGTGGATGACCTGCTCCTCTATGTGTCGAACCCCCTAGCCAGTATGGGAAAGATAACAGGACTGCTTAGGGAGTTTGGTGCCTTCTCAGGTTACAAACTCAACCTGGGAACGACCAAAATCTTCCCGGTAAACCTTCGAGAGGGAGGAGCGGGGCTGGAGGAACTACCGTTTAAAGTAACTGTGATGAATGTATTCACCTAATGCATGAGCTGTCTGTATGATACTGTAACCTATGACCTGCAAGTGGTGATACGAGCTACTTCCAGGTCCTGTACTGTAACCCCGGTGGGCTCCGCCTCTGGCTCCGCCCTCATCGGGCCATATTTCGACCGGCCACCTGTGGGTGGCACTCATCTGTACAACCGACTCTGGCTAGGGAAGTTCATGATTAATAAAGCCTAATGTTCACTCGCTCTCTCAGTTTCTCGGTGAATTGACGGTACATCAGTAACCCAAACCAAGTTCAGATTCCAGGGGATCCAAGTGGCCCACAACTGGAAGAGGCTCCACAAAATTGGGTGGCATGGTAGCACAGTGGTTAGCACTGTTGCTTCACAGCTCCAGGGTCCCAGGTTTGATTTCCGCATTGGGTCACTGACTGTGCGGAGTCTGCACATCCTCCCCGTGTGTGCGTGGGTTTCCTCCGGGTGCTCCAGTTTCCTCCCACAGTCCAAAGGTGTGCAGGTTAGGTGAATTGGCCATGCTAAATTGCCCTTAGTGTCCAAAAGGATTATATGAGGTTACTGGGTTACAGGGATAGGGTGGAGGCGTGGGCTTAAGTAGGATGCTCTTTCCAAGGGCTGGTGTAGATTCAATGGGCCGAATGGCCTCCTTCTGCACTGTAAATTCTGTGATCCTATGAAATGGAACCTCTCCAGCCTGGTGGGGGAGGTGAAGAGGAACCTGCAAAAATGGAACTCACTCCCTCTTTCGCTTGTGGGAAGGTACAGGCGGTCAAAATGAATGTGCTGCCTAGGTTCCTCTTCGTATTTAGATCACTCCCGATCTTCATCCCAAATCCATCTTCACCAGGGTCGACAGGTTAATAATGGCCTTGGTCTGGGGTGGCGGGGGGGGGGGGGGGGAAGAGTCCTTAAGGTACGTAAGACCATCTCGCAGCAGGGGTGACACGTGGGAGGCCTGGCCCTCCCGAACCTCCAGCAAACACAGAGAGGGTGAGGAAGTGGCTAAGGGAACCAAGGCAGACTGGGCCTGAATGGAGGTGGCTTCCTGCACGGAGATATCGCTCCGAGCGTTGGCCACCACACTACTCCCGCACCCCCACACATACACTCCAGGAGCCCGGTAGTAGTGGCCACACGAAGCATTTGGAATCAGTTCAGACGTCATTTCAAGCTTGGCGAGATGTCTATAGAGGCCCCATCTGCAACAACCATAGGTTCACACCGGGGAGAATAGACGCCATGTTGGGACACTGAGAGTAGGGGACATGTCCGTGGACGATGGACTGGCGACCCGGGGGGATCTCTCAGAGACTTTCCAAGCTCCAAAAGGGAATGAGCTCGGGTACCTCCAGCTGCATGACTTTATTCGTGAGGAGACGTTCCCCCAGAGACCCGGACACGCATTTCTGGACATGAAATGAAAATCGAATGAAAATCGCTTATTGTCACGAGTAGGCTTCAATGAAGTTACTGTGAAAAGCCCCGAGTTACCATATTCCGGCGCCTGTTCGGGAGGCTGGTATGGGAATTGAACCGTGCTGCTCGCCTGCCTTGGTCTGCTTTAAAAGCCAGCGATTTAGCCCAGTGAGCTAAACCAGCCATAGCGGTAGGGCGGGACTGGTCAGGAAATGACAATGTGGCGGCATCTATGGCCGACTCCTAGAAAAGGTCAAGACCCCACTGGTCAAGACCAGATGGAAATGGAGGGAGGACTCTGGATCAAGGTGCTGTGCAGGATAAACTCCACCTCCTCCTGCATCGGGTTAAGCCTGATCCAGCTCAAGGTGCAGCACAGAACACACCTTTTTTTTTACTTATTAAGGGGCAATTTAGCGTGGCCAATCCACCTACCCTGCACATCTTTGGGTTGTGGGGGCGAAACCCACGCAAACATGGGGAGAATGTGCAAACTCCACACAGACAGTGACCCAGGGCCTGGATCGAACCTGGGACCTCGTCGCCATGAGGCAGCAGTGCTAACCACTGCACCACTGTGCCTCCCGCTCAGAACACGCCTCACTAAGACACCCTTGAGCGGGTTCTTCCCTGAGGTGGAGGACAAGTGCGAGCGGTGTCAGGGGGGCCTGGCCAACCACACCCAAATGTTCTGGTCCTGCTCCAGGCTCAGGGAGTTCTGGACGGTCTTTACCGACGGCTATGTTCAAGGTGGTGGGGGCTGAAATGGAGCCATGCCCATCTGTGGCGGTGTCTGGGGTGTCAGAGCATCCAGAGCTCTGGACAGGAAAGGCGTGGACGCCCTGGCCTTCGCCTCACTGATCGCCAGGTGGAGACTTCTGCTAGGTTGGAAGCCGGCTGCACCACCCAGGGCCTCGAAACGCCTCAATCATCTGGGCAACTTCTTAAGACTGGAGAAAATAAGATTCACAATAAGAGGGTCCGTGGAGACATTCCACGACACATGGAAAAAGTTCATAGATTCGTAGAATTTACAGTGCAAAAGGAGGCTATTTAGCCCATCGAGTCTGCACCAGCCCTTGGTAAGAGCACCCTACTTAAGTTCATGCCTCCACCCTACCCCGTAACCGAGTAACCCCACCTAACATTTTTGGACACTAAGGAACAATTTATCATGGCCAATCCATCTAACCCGCACATCTTTGGACTGTGGGAGGAAACAGGAGCACCCGGAGGAAACCCACGCAGACACGGGGAGAACGTGCAGACTCCATCCAAGGCCAGAATTGAACCCGGGACCCTGGAGCTGTGAGACAGCAGTGCTGTGCCACCATGCTACCCCAAAGTCACAGGCCTGTTCACAACCAGCATCTAACTCAACGGGGGGGGGGGGGGGGGGGGAGGGGGAAACAGCAAGGGAAGGGGGATGATAGGAAAGAGGGGTGGAAAAGGGGATATGGAACACCGCCTGGGTGAAAGGGAGCCTGCAAACGGCAGAGAAGGAATGGGGAGGAGGGCCACTCAAAGGAGGGGTCACAAGTCCTTCCCAAATGCGCCAAACTGGGAAGACGGACCTGGCCTGACCCCCCTCGAGAACTCAAGGGGGGAACAGGACTTTCCCGCCCCCCACCAGTAAAACAAAGATTATCTGTAAACGGGGTGAAGGCCCTGGCAATGAATGTAGATATGTGGGTAAAGCTAGGTGGAACACTTGCTACTCAGCGATAAGTTTCCCAGTAAGAACCCGTCAAAAAATTGTATAATAAACACGAACACTAACAAACACTAATGTAAATAATGTAGGAAAAAACTGGGGCCCCTGTCACAGACACGGTGACAGCCTGTGGCCCATGTGTTGTCGTTACTACTGTGTTGATTATTGCTATTCATGTTCCTGTATTTTTTTTTCTTTTCGCTCTGTGAAGTTCTGTTCCTAAATGCAAAATGCCAATAAGAATATTTATTAAATAAAACAATGTTGAAAGGGTGAGGCCAAAGGGACACAATGGTTCCAGATCCTGCACCTAACACAATCTTCACCAAACAATTCCATCCTCCGTCCAACCCTAACTTCCCATTCTCTGGAATTTCATCAACATGAAATAGACAGACAGAAGTCAGCCTGATTGGAACAATTATCCTGAGTTTTATTGCTTATTATTCCACTATTCTTTACATCATAAACACTCAGGTCACCCACAAAAAGACATCATCGATCCACTCCTACAAGGTGCTGACAGCCACACCTACAAGGTGCTGACAGCCACTCCTACAAGGAGCTGACAGACACTCCTACAAGGAGCTTGTCATGATATTCAAACACATACATCATGATGGACACACTAACAGGCAAATCAGAGTACACAACACCACAACCAATCACAGACAAGAACACCAACCACATAAAAAGCACGAGCACGACACCTGGTGGTCAGTTGGTCTGGGGAGAAGGGAACAACAAAGAGCTGTTGAAACACCACAAGCAGGGAGCCCCCCACGTGCAGAGTGCAAAGACCAAACTGTAAATAGTGAGTTTAAATAAAGAAGCGTTGTACCATATACAACTGTGTTGGCTCATCTGTGTGTCAGAACACCCAACACCACATGGTACAGGAGTGGATCGATACCTGCCTACCAACCTGCCATTCTGGACATGGACCACACCGGCAAACCGCAGCCGATGCAAGTCACGGGGAACCTAGGCACCAACTGGAAGCTCTACAGGCAGCGATTTGACCTGTACATCCGTGCCACCGAAAAACAGAATGTCTCGGATGACTCGAAGATTGCAATGCTCCTCTTCTACGCAGGCCCGCACGCAACCGATGTTTTTAACTCACTGGTGTTCGAAGAAGGCGAAAACCAGGCCAAATATGACACGGTCATCCTCAAACTGGACCAGCACTTTCAAGTTGAAGTTAATGAAAGTTTTGAAAGATACATCTTTCAGCAACGCCTGCAAGGTAAGGAGGAGCTTTTTCAACCCTTTTTGACGCACCTCCGGATTCTAGCGCAGTCCTGCGGTTACGGCACCACTACAGAGTCCATGATCAGGGACCAGATTGTTTTTGGCGTTGCCTCTAGTGGCCTACGCCAGCAGCTTCTTAAAATGAAAAGCCTCACCTTAGCGTCTGCTGTGGAAGCCTGTGTCCTCCACGAAAATGCTACCTGCCGTTTTGCTCGATTTCAGGCGTCCGAGCTGGCACGGAGGGGGTCCCCAGCCGTCGAATCGGCAAGCCAGGCCGCCCACGACGTCGAACGCATCCAGGCCGTCGATTACCTCCCGACCCACGGCCCGGACGACAGCGGCCGCTTCCCGCGCTTTTCGCGGTCTCCCGCGCAGGTGCGCGCCAAAAATAACGGCCACAACGAGGGACGCACTGCGCAGGCGCGCCCACCGCAAGATCGCACTGCGCATGCGCAGTGGCGCAACGAACGCCGTGACGTCATGACGTGCAGCAATTGTGGAGGTCTACACTTAAAAGGGCAATGTCCTGCAAAAAACCGACAGTGCCACAGATGTGCCATGATGGGCCACTACGCAGCCCGCTGTCGTGCGCCTCAACCCATGGATCCGGCGCATCCTCGACAACCTCGCACATGAGTCAGGACCGTCCAGCCCACGCATCAAGACTTCCAGTTAAGTGATGCAGATGACCAGGATGCATTCCGAGTCTCCGTCATTGATGTCAACAAGGTCAATGCCATCAATCCAGCCGATGAGTGGTGTGCCACCCTGACGGTCAACCGATCGCGCGTCGCCTTCCGTCTGGACACCGGCGCATCCGCCAACCTCATTGCTTACTCTGCAGTCCTGGCCATGAAGGTCAAACCACCCATCACACCATCCCGGCTTAAGATGGTTGACTATAACGGGAACGTTATCCCGTCCATAGGATCTTGCCAGCTACAGGTGACTCACAAGAGGTACACGGCCACACTCCCCTTCGAAGTTGTTGGCTCATCAAAGGACTCGTTACTGGGCGCACAAGCGTGTAAGGTCCTTCACCTGGTACAGCGTATTATGTCTCTCTCTCCAGATGAGATATCCGACTTCCCGGATGCTGAGTTCCACGCAAATCTCCATTCCCTCCTCGCTCACTACCAGGAGGTTTTTGAAGGCATGGGGACATTGCCACACACGTACAAAATTCGACTCAGACCGGACGCCATCCCTGTCGTTCACGCACCTCGCAGGGTTCCTGCGCCTCTCAAAGACCGCCTCAAGGCACAACTGCAGATTCTTCAGGACCAAGGGGTCCTATCCAAGGTCACGGAGCCCACGCCATGGGTCAGCTCCATGGTCTGTGTAAAGAAGCCCTCTGGCGAGCTCCGTATATGTATAGATCCAAAAGATCTGAACAACAACATCATGCGGGAACACTATCCCATCCCGAAACGAGAAGACCTCACCAGCGAGATGGCGCGAGCCAAGATATTCACTAAATTGGATGCGTCCAAAGGATTCTGGCAGATCCAACTGGACCCGGCCAGCCGGAGACTATGCACATTCAACACCCCTTTTGGCAGATTCTGCTACAACCGGATGCCATTCGGCATCATTTCGGCATCTGAAGTATTCCACCGCATTATGGAGCAGATGATGGAAGGCATCGAAGGGGTACGTGTATATGTGGACGATATCATCATTTGGTCCACCACTCCGCAGGAACACATGCATCGTCTACGACGTGTCTTTACCCGCATACGACAAAATAGCCTGCGTCTCAACCGTGCGAAGTGTGCTTTCGGCCAGACGGAGCTGAAATTCCTCGGGGACCACATCTCAAGGTCCGGGGTCCGTCCCGATGCAGACAAGGTTAGCGCCATCACAGCCATGCCACGACCGGCTGACAAGAAGGCTGTCTTAAGATTCCTGGGCATGGTCAACTTCCTTGGGAAGTTCATTCCCAACCTGGCTTCTCATACAACAAATATGCGCCATCTTGTAAAAAAATCGACGGAATTCAACTGGCACCAATCGCATCAGCGGGAATGGGAGGAGCTCAAGCACAAACTGGTCACGGCACCAGTGCTGGCCTTCTTTGACACGACTCGCCCTACAAAGATATCAACAGACGCCAGCCAATCTGGTATTGGAGCGGTAATCCTGCAAAAAGACAGCACGTCATCATGGGCCCCGGTTGCGTATGCCTCACGAGCCATGACCCCTACCGAACAGCGCTACGCGCAAATCGAAAAAGAATGCCTGGGCTTGTTAACTGGACTGGACAAGTTCCACGGCTATGTGTATGGCCTGCCACGATTCACGGTCGAAACTGACCACCGCCCCCTGGTCAACATCATTAACAAAGACCTGAACGACATGACTCCTCGCCTCCAGCGCATCTTACTTAAACTCAGGAGGTACGATTTTGAACTGATCTACACTCCGGGGAACGAACTCATTGTGGCGGACACTCTTTCCCGAGCAGTGAACACACCACCAGATGCAGAGTGGTTCGTGCGCCAAATTGAGGCACACGTGACTCTGACAGCAGCAAATCTGCCAGCTGATGATCCTAGTCTGGCCCACATACGCGCAGAGACGGCGACTGACCCCCTTCTGCAGCGAGTGATGCGCCACATGACGGAAGGGTGGCTAAAAGGGCAGTGCCCCCAGTTTTATAATGTGCGGGATGATCTCACCAATATAGACGGGGTCCTTATGAAATCGCACAGAATCGTCATTCCACACAGCGTGCGCCAGATGATTCTTCATCAACTACACGAAGGCCACTTGGGCGTCGAAAAATGCAGACGAAGGGCCCGGGAGGCGGTATATTGGCCGGGTATTAATGAAGACATAGCCAATATGGTGCTCAACTGCACAACCTGTCAGAGGTTTCAGCCGGCGCAACCTCCGGAAACACTTCTACCACACGAGATGGTGACGTCCCCCTGGGCGAAGGTGGGTGTTGACCTATTTCACGCGCTCGGCAGAGATTACATTGTTATTATAGACTACTTCTCAAACTACCCGGAAGTCATGCCTCTCCATGATCTGACGTCGTCCGCAGTCATTGGGGCCTGCAAGGAAACGTTTGCTCGCCATGGCATTCCAAGGACTGTCATGTCAGACAATGGACCTTGTTTTGCCAGCCGTGAATGGTCGTCCTTTGCCGCAGCATATGGTTTCACTCATGTGACACCCAGCCCTCTGCATCCACAATCGAACGGGAAGGCTGAAAAGGGTGTCCACATCGCAAAGCGGCTCCTGTGCAAGGCGGCTGATGCCGGATCGGACTTTAACCTTGCCTTGTTGGCCTATCGATCGGCCCCGTTATCCACGGGCCTCTCGCCAGCGCAGCTACTAATGGGTCGCTCCCTCAGGACGACGGTACCTTCCGTCCTGGCACCGACAACAGACCATGAGGCGGTTCTTCGGAACATGCAACTGCAGCGTGATCGCCAGAAAGGTCGGTACGACACACGAGCGACGGACCTGCCCCCCCTGTCCTCCGGAGACAAAGTACGCGTCCATCAACCGTATGGTGGCTGGTCAGCACCAGCCGAAGTCCTCCGACAAGTGGCTCCCCGCTCGTTCCTGGTTCGCATGCCGGATGGTTCCGTGCGTCGCCGCAATCGGCGCGCCCTTCGCCGACTTCCACGCTCACAGCCACACAGCACGCCAGATCCTCAACAGGCTTCCGAGGATGACTTTGTGGAGCTGCCGCACATCACGCCCTTTCCATCGCCACCCATGGCCATGCCTGCACAGGAGCCGGTGGTTCGTGATCCACCCTTGAGGCGGTCAACCCGAATTTGTCGCAAACCCATTAGACTGGACTTATAATACCGTTCATATGTTTAACAAGTTCCACGATTTTACATGATAACCTGTTGTTGTTTATCGTTCCAGATGTCGTCTGACTGGACAACTGTTCAAGTTTTTTTTTTCTTCTTCTTCTCTCGTTCGCATTTCTGTTATGTTATGGTACAACTTGATTCATGTGACGCACCCGACATCGCCCCATGTACATAGTTCCGTCATAGGCACATGCTGCACACGACACACACACACTCTTAGATGCACTCACGTCACGATCATATTTATTACCACGTAGGCACATATCTTTGTAAAAAGGGGGGATGTCATGATATTCAAACACATACATCATGATGGACACACTAACAGGCAAATCAGAGTACACAACACCACAACCAATCACAGACAAGAACACCAACCACATAAAAAGCACGAGCACGACACCTGGTGGTCAGTTGGTCTGGGGAGAAGGGAACAACAAAGAGCTGTTGAAACACCACAAGCAGGGAGCTCCCCACGTGCAGAGTGCAAAGACCAAACTGTAAATAGTGAGTTTAAATAAAGAAGCGTTGTACCATATACAACTGTGTTGGCTCATCTGTGTGTCAGAACACCCAACACCACAGAGCTGACAGACACTCCTACAAGGTGCTGACAGACACTCCTACAAGGTGCTGACAGCCACACCTACAAGGTGCTGACAGCCACTCCTACAAGGAGCTGACAGACACTCCTACAAGGAGCTTGTCATGATATTCAAACACATACATCATGATGGACACACTAACAGGCAAATCAGAGTACACAACACCACAACCAATCACAGACAAGAACACCAACCACATAAAAAGCACGAGCACGACACCTGGTGGTCAGTTGGTCTGGGGAGAAGGGAACAACAAAGAGCTGTTGAAACACCACAAGCAGGGAGCCCCCCACGTGCAGAGTGCAAAGACCAAACTGTAAATAGTGAGTTTAAATAAAGAAGCGTTGTACCATATACAACTGTGTTGGCTCATCTGTGTGTCAGAACACCCAACACCACATGGTACAGGAGTGGATCGATACCTGCCTACCAACCTGCCATTCTGGACATGGACCACACCGGCAAACCGCAGCCGATGCAAGTCACGGGGAACCTAGGCACCAACTGGAAGCTCTACAGGCAGCGATTTGACCTGTACATCCGTGCCACCGAAAAACAGAATGTCTCGGATGACTCGAAGATTGCAATGCTCCTCTTCTACGCAGGCCCGCACGCAACCGATGTTTTTAACTCACTGGTGTTCGAAGAAGGCGAAAACCAGGCCAAATATGACACGGTCATCCTCAAACTGGACCAGCACTTTCAAGTTGAAGTTAATGAAAGTTTTGAAAGATACATCTTTCAGCAACGCCTGCAAGGTAAGGAGGAGCTTTTTCAACCCTTTTTGACGCACCTCCGGATTCTAGCGCAGTCCTGCGGTTACGGCACCACTACAGAGTCCATGATCAGGGACCAGATTGTTTTTGGCGTTGCCTCTAGTGGCCTACGCCAGCAGCTTCTTAAAATGAAAAGCCTCACCTTAGCGTCTGCTGTGGAAGCCTGTGTCCTCCACGAAAATGCTACCTGCCGTTTTGCTCGATTTCAGGCGTCCGAGCTGGCACGGAGGGGGTCCCCAGCCGTCGAATCGGCAAGCCAGGCCGCCCACGACGTCGAACGCATCCAGGCCGTCGATTACCTCCCGACCCACGGCCCGGACGACAGCGGCCGCTTCCCGCGCTTTTCGCGGTCTCCCGCGCAGGTGCGCGCCAAAAATAACGGCCACAACGAGGGACGCACTGCGCAGGCGCGCCCACCGCAAGATCGCACTGCGCATGCGCAGTGGCGCAACGAACGCCGTGACGTCATGACGTGCAGCAATTGTGGAGGTCTACACTTAAAAGGGCAATGTCCTGCAAAAAACCGACAGTGCCACAGATGTGCCATGATGGGCCACTACGCAGCCCGCTGTCGTGCGCCTCAACCCATGGATCCGGCGCATCCTCGACAACCTCGCACATGAGTCAGGACCGTCCAGCCCACGCATCAAGACTTCCAGTTAAGTGATGCAGATGACCAGGATGCATTCCGAGTCTCCGTCATTGATGTCAACAAGGTCAATGCCATCAATCCAGCCGATGAGTGGTGTGCCACCCTGACGGTCAACCGATCGCGCGTCGCCTTCCGTCTGGACACCGGCGCATCCGCCAACCTCATTGCTTACTCTGCAGTCCTGGCCATGAAGGTCAAACCACCCATCACACCATCCCGGCTTAAGATGGTTGACTATAACGGGAACGTTATCCCGTCCATAGGATCTTGCCAGCTACAGGTGACTCACAAGAGGTACACGGCCACACTCCCCTTCGAAGTTGTTGGCTCATCAAAGGACTCGTTACTGGGCGCACAAGCGTGTAAGGTCCTTCACCTGGTACAGCGTATTATGTCTCTCTCTCCAGATGAGATATCCGACTTCCCGGATGCTGAGTTCCACGCAAATCTCCATTCCCTCCTCGCTCACTACCAGGAGGTTTTTGAAGGCATGGGGACATTGCCACACACGTACAAAATTCGACTCAGACCGGACGCCATCCCTGTCGTTCACGCACCTCGCAGGGTTCCTGCGCCTCTCAAAGACCGCCTCAAGGCACAACTGCAGATTCTTCAGGACCAAGGGGTCCTATCCAAGGTCACGGAGCCCACGCCATGGGTCAGCTCCATGGTCTGTGTAAAGAAGCCCTCTGGCGAGCTCCGTATATGTATAGATCCAAAAGATCTGAACAACAACATCATGCGGGAACACTATCCCATCCCGAAACGAGAAGACCTCACCAGCGAGATGGCGCGAGCCAAGATATTCACTAAATTGGATGCGTCCAAAGGATTCTGGCAGATCCAACTGGACCCGGCCAGCCGGAGACTATGCACATTCAACACCCCTTTTGGCAGATTCTGCTACAACCGGATGCCATTCGGCATCATTTCGGCATCTGAAGTATTCCACCGCATTATGGAGCAGATGATGGAAGGCATCGAAGGGGTACGTGTATATGTGGACGATATCATCATTTGGTCCACCACTCCGCAGGAACACATGCATCGTCTACGACGTGTCTTTACCCGCATACGACAAAATAGCCTGCGTCTCAACCGTGCGAAGTGTGCTTTCGGCCAGACGGAGCTGAAATTCCTCGGGGACCACATCTCAAGGTCCGGGGTCCGTCCCGATGCAGACAAGGTTAGCGCCATCACAGCCATGCCACGACCGGCTGACAAGAAGGCTGTCTTAAGATTCCTGGGCATGGTCAACTTCCTTGGGAAGTTCATTCCCAACCTGGCTTCTCATACAACAAATATGCGCCATCTTGTAAAAAAATCGACGGAATTCAACTGGCACCAATCGCATCAGCGGGAATGGGAGGAGCTCAAGCACAAACTGGTCACGGCACCAGTGCTGGCCTTCTTTGACACGACTCGCCCTACAAAGATATCAACAGACGCCAGCCAATCTGGTATTGGAGCGGTAATCCTGCAAAAAGACAGCACGTCATCATGGGCCCCGGTTGCGTATGCCTCACGAGCCATGACCCCTACCGAACAGCGCTACGCGCAAATCGAAAAAGAATGCCTGGGCTTGTTAACTGGACTGGACAAGTTCCACGGCTATGTGTATGGCCTGCCACGATTCACGGTCGAAACTGACCACCGCCCCCTGGTCAACATCATTAACAAAGACCTGAACGACATGACTCCTCGCCTCCAGCGCATCTTACTTAAACTCAGGAGGTACGATTTTGAACTGATCTACACTCCGGGGAACGAACTCATTGTGGCGGACACTCTTTCCCGAGCAGTGAACACACCACCAGATGCAGAGTGGTTCGTGCGCCAAATTGAGGCACACGTGACTCTGACAGCAGCAAATCTGCCAGCTGATGATCCTAGTCTGGCCCACATACGCGCAGAGACGGCGACTGACCCCCTTCTGCAGCGAGTGATGCGCCACATGACGGAAGGGTGGCTAAAAGGGCAGTGCCCCCAGTTTTATAATGTGCGGGATGATCTCACCAATATAGACGGGGTCCTTATGAAATCGCACAGAATCGTCATTCCACACAGCGTGCGCCAGATGATTCTTCATCAACTACACGAAGGCCACTTGGGCGTCGAAAAATGCAGACGAAGGGCCCGGGAGGCGGTATATTGGCCGGGTATTAATGAAGACATAGCCAATATGGTGCTCAACTGCACAACCTGTCAGAGGTTTCAGCCGGCGCAACCTCCGGAAACACTTCTACCACACGAGATGGTGACGTCCCCCTGGGCGAAGGTGGGTGTTGACCTATTTCACGCGCTCGGCAGAGATTACATTGTTATTATAGACTACTTCTCAAACTACCCGGAAGTCATGCCTCTCCATGATCTGACGTCGTCCGCAGTCATTGGGGCCTGCAAGGAAACGTTTGCTCGCCATGGCATTCCAAGGACTGTCATGTCAGACAATGGACCTTGTTTTGCCAGCCGTGAATGGTCGTCCTTTGCCGCAGCATATGGTTTCACTCATGTGACACCCAGCCCTCTGCATCCACAATCGAACGGGAAGGCTGAAAAGGGTGTCCACATCGCAAAGCGGCTCCTGTGCAAGGCGGCTGATGCCGGATCGGACTTTAACCTTGCCTTGTTGGCCTATCGATCGGCCCCGTTATCCACGGGCCTCTCGCCAGCGCAGCTACTAATGGGTCGCTCCCTCAGGACGACGGTACCTTCCGTCCTGGCACCGACAACAGACCATGAGGCGGTTCTTCGGAACATGCAACTGCAGCGTGATCGCCAGAAAGGTCGGTACGACACACGAGCGACGGACCTGCCCCCCCTGTCCTCCGGAGACAAAGTACGCGTCCATCAACCGTATGGTGGCTGGTCAGCACCAGCCGAAGTCCTCCGACAAGTGGCTCCCCGCTCGTTCCTGGTTCGCATGCCGGATGGTTCCGTGCGTCGCCGCAATCGGCGCGCCCTTCGCCGACTTCCACGCTCACAGCCACACAGCACGCCAGATCCTCAACAGGCTTCCGAGGATGACTTTGTGGAGCTGCCGCACATCACGCCCTTTCCATCGCCACCCATGGCCATGCCTGCACAGCAGCCGGTGGTTCGTGATCCACCCTTGAGGCGGTCAACCCGAATTTGTCGCAAACCCATTAGACTGGACTTATAATACCGTTCATATGTTTAACAAGTTCCACGATTTTACATGATAACCTGTTGTTGTTTATCGTTCCAGATGTCGTCTGACTGGACAACTGTTCAAGTTTTTTTTTTCTTCTTCTTCTCTCGTTCGCATTTCTGTTATGTTATGGTACAACTTGATTCATGTGACGCACCCGACATCGCCCCATGTACATAGTTCCGTCATAGGCACATGCTGCACACGACACACACACACTCTTAGATGCACTCACGTCACGATCATATTTATTACCACGTAGGCACATATCTTTGTAAAAAGGGGGGATGTCATGATATTCAAACACATACATCATGATGGACACACTAACAGGCAAATCAGAGTACACAACACCACAACCAATCACAGACAAGAACACCAACCACATAAAAAGCACGAGCACGACACCTGGTGGTCAGTTGGTCTGGGGAGAAGGGAACAACAAAGAGCTGTTGAAACACCACAAGCAGGGAGCTCCCCACGTGCAGAGTGCAAAGACCAAACTGTAAATAGTGAGTTTAAATAAAGAAGCGTTGTACCATATACAACTGTGTTGGCTCATCTGTGTGTCAGAACACCCAACACCACAGAGCTGACAGACACTCCTACAAGGTGCTGACAGACACTCCTACAAGGTGCTGACAGCCACACCTACAAGGTGCTGACAGCCACTCCTACAAGGTGCTGACAGCCACTCCTACAAGGAGCTGACAGACACTCCTACAAGGAGCTGACAGACACTCCTACAAGGAGCTGACAGCCACACCTACAAGGAGCTGACAGACACTCCTACAAGGAGCTGACAGCCACACCTACAAGGTGCTGCCAGACACTCCTACAAGGAGCTGACAGACACTCCTACAAGGAGCTGACAGACACTCCTACAAGGAGCTGACAGCCACACCTACAAGGTGCTGCCAGACACTCCTACAAGGTGCTGACAGACACTCCTACAAGGTGCTGACAGACACTCCCACAAGGAGCTGACAGACACTCCTACAAGGTGCTGACAGACACTCCTACAAGGTGCTGCCAGACACTCCTACAAGGTGCTGACAGCCACTCCGACAAAGAGCTGACAGCCACACCTACAAGAGGCTGACAGACACTCCCACAAGGTGCTGACAGCCACACATACAAGGTGCTGACAGACACACCTACAAGGAGCTGACAGTCACTCCTACAAGGTGCTGACAGCCACTCCCACAAGGAGCTGACATCCACTCCTACAAGGTGCTGACAGACACTCCTACAAGGTGCTGACAGCCGCTCCCACAAGGAGCTGACATCCACTCCTACAAGGAGCTGACATACACTCCTACAAGGTGCTGACAGACACTCCTACAAGGAGCTGACAGCCACTCCTACAAGGTGCTGACAGCCACTCCTACAAGGAGCTGACAGCCACTCCTACAAGGAGCTGACAGCCACTCCCACAAGGAGCTGACATCCACTCCTACAAGGTGCTGACAGCCACATCTACAAGGTGCTGACAGCCACACCTACAAGGTGCTGACAGACATACCTACAAGGTGCTGACAGACACACCTATAAGGTGCTGACAGACATACCTACAAGGTGCTGACAGCCACTCCTACAAGGTGCTGACAGACATACCTACAAGGTGCTGACAGACACACCTATAAGGTGCTGACAGACATACCTACAAGGTGCTGACAGCCACTCCTACAAGGTGCTGACAGCCACACCTACAAGGTGCTGACAGCCACTCCCACAAGGAGCTGACAGCCACTCCCACAAGGAGCTGACAGCCACTCCTACAAGGTGCTGACAGCCACTCCTACAAGGTGCTGACAGCCACACCTACAAGGTGCTGACAGCCACTCCGACAAGGTGCTGACAGCCACTCCTACAAGGAGCTGACAGCCACTCCTACAAGGTGCTGACAGCCACACCTACAAGGTGCTGACAGCCACTCCGACAAGGAGCTGACAGTCACTCCTACAAGGTGCTGACAGCCACTCCTACAAGGAGCTGACAGCCACTCCGACAAGGAGCTGACAGCCACTCCTACAAGGTGCTGACAGCCACACCTACAAGGTGCTGACAGCCACTCCGACAAGGTGCTGACAGCCACTCCTACAAGGAGCTGACAGCCACTCCTACAAGGTGCTGACAGCCACACCTACAAGGTGCTGACAGCCACTCCGACAAGGAGCTGACAGTCACTCCTACAAGGTGCTGACAGCCACTCCTACAAGGAGCTGACAGCCACTCCCACAAGGAGCTGACAGCCACTCCTACAAGGTGCTGACAGACATACCTACAAGGTGCTGACAGCCACACCTACAAGGTGCTGACAGCCACTCCGACAAGGTGCTGACAGCCACTCCGACAAGGAGCTGACAGCCACTCCGACAAGGAGCTGACAGCCACTCCCACAAGGAGCTGACAGCCACACCTACAAGGTGCTGACAGCCACTCCTACAAGGTGCTGACAGCCACTCCTACAAGGTGCTGACAGCCACTCCTACAAGGAGCTGACAGCCACTCCTACAAGGTGCTGACAGCCACTCCTACAAGGTGCTGACAGACACTCCTACAAGGAGCTGACAGCCACACCTACAAGGTGCTGCCAGACACTCCTACAAGGAGCTGACAGCCACACCTACAAGGTGCTGCCAGACACTCCTACAAGGAGCTGACAGCCACACCTACAAGAGGCTGACAGCCACTCCCACAAGGTGCTGACAGACACTCCCACAAGGTGCTGACAGCCACACCTACAAGAGGCTGACAGCCACTCCCACAAGGTGCTGACAGCCACACCTACAAGGTGCTGACAGCCACTCCTACAAGGTGCTGACAGCCACTCCCACAAGGAGCTGACAGCCACACCTACAAGAGGCTGACAGCCACTCCTACAAGGTGCTGACAGCCACTCCTACAAGGTGCTGACAGCCACTCCCACAAGGTGCTGACAGCCACTCCGACAAAGAGCTGACAGCCACTCCTACAAGGTGCTGACAGCCACTCCGACAAAGAGCTGACAGCCACACCTACAAGAGGCTGACAGCCACTCCTACAAGGTGCTGACAGCCACTCCTACAAGGTGCTGACAGCCACTCCCACAAGGTGCTGACAGCCACTCCGACAAAGAGCTGACAGCCACACCTACAAGAGGCTGACAGCCACTCCCACAAGGTGCTGACAGACACTCCCACAAGGTGCTGACAGCCACACCTACAAGGTGCTGACAGACACACCTACAAGGAGCTGACAGTCACTCCTACAAGGTGCTGACAGCCACTCCGACAAAGAGCTGACAGCCACTCTTACAAGGTGCTGACAGCCACTCCTACAAGGTGCTGACAGCCACTCCTACAAGGTGCTGACAGCCACTCCGACAAAGAGCTGACAGCCACACCTACAAGAGGCTGACAGCCACTCCCACAAGGTGCTGACAGCCACACCTACAAGGTGCTGACAGACACACCTACAAGGAGCTGACAGTCACTCCTACAAGGTGCTGACAGCCACTCCCACAAGGAGCTGACATCCACTCCTACAAGGTGCTGACAGACACTCCTACAAGGAGCTGACATCCACTCCTACAAGGTGCTGACAGACACTCCTACAAGGTGCTGACAGACACTCCTACAAGGTGCTGACAGACACTCCTACAAGGAGCTGACAGCCACTCCTACAAGGTGCTGACAGCCACTCCTACAAGGTGCTGACAGCGACACCTACAAGGTGCTGACAGACACTCCTACAAGGTGCTGACAGCCACTCCTACAAGGTGCTGACAGACACACCTACAAGGTGCTGACTGCCACTCCTACAAGGAGCTGACAGCCACTCCTACAAGGTGCTGACAGCCACTCCGACAAAGAGCTGACAGCCACTCCTACAAGGTGCTGACAGCCACTCCTACAAGGTGCTGACTGCCACTCCTACAAGGAGCTGACAGCCACTCCTACAAGGTGCTGACAGCCACTCCGACAAAGAGCTGACAGCCACTCCTACAAGGTGCTGACAGCCACTCCTACAAGGTGCTGACTGCCACTCCTACAAGGAGCTGACAGCCACTCCTACAAGGTGCTGACAGCCACTCCGACAAAGAGCTGACAGCCACTCCTACAAGGAGCTGACAGCCACTCCCACAAGGTGCTGACAGCCACACCTACAAGGAGCTGACAGTCACTCCTACAAGGTGCTGTCAGCCACTCCGACAAGGTGCTGACAGCCACTCCGACAAGGAGCTGACAGCCACTCCGACAAGGAGCTGACAGCCACTCCCACAAGGAGCTGACAGCCACTCCTACAAGGTGCTGACAGCCACTCCGACAAGGAGCTGACAGCCACTCCGACAAGGAGCTGACAGCCACACCTACAAGGTGCTGCCAGACACTCCGACAAGGTGCTGACAGCCACTCCGACAAGGAGCTGACAGCCACTCCGACAAGGAGCTGACAGCCACACCTACAAGGTGCTGACAGCCACTCCTACAAGGTGCTGACAGCCACTCCTACAAGGTGCTGACAGCCACTCCTACAAGGAGCTGACAGACACTCCTACAAGGAGCTGACAGCCACACCTACAAGGTGCTGCCAGACACTCCTACAAGGAGCTGACAGCCACACCTACAAGGAGCTGACAGCCACACCTACAAGGTGCTGCCAGACACTCCTACAAGGAGCTGACAGCCACACCTACAAGGTGCTGCCAGACACTCCTACAAGGTGCTGACAGACACTCCTACAAGGTGCTGCCAGACACTCCTACAAGGTGCTGACAGCCACTCCTACAAGGTGCTGACAGCCACTCCTACAAGGTGCTGACAGACACTCCTACAAGGAGCTGACAGACACTCCTACAAGGTGCTGACAGCCACTCCTACAAGGTGCTGACAGCCACTCCTACAAGGTGCTGACAGCCACTCCGACAAAGAGCTGACAGCCACACCTACAAGAGGCTGACAGACACTCCCACAAGGTGCTGACAGACACTCCAACAAGGTGCTGACAGCCACACCTACAAGGTGCTGACAGACACACCTACAAGGAGCTGACAGTCACTCCTACAAGGTGCTGACAGCCACTCCCACAAGGAGCTGACATCCACTCCTACAAGGTGCTGACAGACACTCCTACAAGGAGCTGACATCCACTCCTACAAGGTGCTGACAGACACTCCTACAAGGTGCTGACAGACACTCCTACAAGGTGCTGACTGCCACTCCTACAAGGTGCTGACAGCCACTCCTACAAGGTGCTGACAGCGACACCTACAAGGTGCTGACAGCCACTCCTACAAGGTGCTGACTGCCACTCCTACAAGGAGCTGACAGCCACTCCTACAAGGTGCTGACAGCCACTCCGACAAAGAGCTGACAGCCACTCCTACAAGGTGCTGACAGCCACTCCTACAAGGAGCTGACAGCCACTCCCACAAGGTGCTGACAGCCACACCTACAAGGAGCTGACAGTCACTCCTACAAGGTGCTGACAGACACTCCTACAAGGAGCTGACAGACACTCCTACAAGGAGCTGACAGCCACTCCGACAAGGTGCTGACAGCCACTCCTACAAGGAGCTGACAGCCACACCTATAAGGTGCTGACAGCCACTCCCACAAGGAGCTGACAGACACTCCTACAAGGTGCTGACATCCACTCCTACAAGGTGCTGACAGCCACTCCTACAAGGTGCTGACAGCCACTCCCACAAGGTGCTTGTGGTGTTGGGTGTTCTGACACACAGATGAGCCAACACGGTTGTATATGGTACAACGCTATTTTATTCAAACTTACTATGTACAGTTTTGTCTTTGCACTCTGCACGTGGGGGTTCCCTGCTTGTGATGTTGTAACAGCTCTTCTCTGTTTCTTTATCCCCAGACCTACTGACCACCAGGTGTCGTGCTCGTGCTTTTTATGTGGTTGGTGTTCTTGTCTGTGATTGGTTGTGGTGTTGTGTGCTCTGATTTGCCTGTTGGTGTGTCCATCATGATGTGTGTGTTTGAATATCATGACATCCCCCCTTTTTACAAAGATATGTGCCTACGTGGTAATAAATATGATCGTGTCGTGAGTGCATCTAAGAGTGTGTGTGTGTCGTGTGCAGCATGTGCATATGACGGAACTATGTACATGGGGCGATGTCGGGTGCGTCACATGAACCAAGTTGTACCATAACATAACATAAATGCGAACGAGAGAAGAAGAAAAAAAAACTTGAACAGTTGTCCAGTCAGACGACATCTGGAACGATAAACAACAACAGGTTATCATGTAAAATTGTGCAACTTGTTAAACATATGAACGGTATTATAAGTCCAGTCTAATGGGCTTGCGACGAGTTCGGGTTGACCGCCTCAAGGGTGGATCAAGAACCACCGGCTGCTGTGCAGGCATGGCCATGGGTGGCGATGGAAAGGGCGTGATGTGCGGCAGCTCCACAAAGTCATCCTCGGAAGCCTGTTGAGGATCTGGCGTGTGCGTACTGTGTGGCTGTGAGCGTGGAAGTCGGCGAAGGGCGCGCCGATTGCGGCGACGCACTGAACCATCCGGCATGCGAACCAGGAACGAGCGGGGAGCCACTTGTCGGAGGACTTCGGCCGGTGCTGACCAGCCACCATACGGTTGATGGACGCGTACTTTGTCTCCGGAGGACAGGGGGGGCAGGTCCGTCGCTCGTGTGTCGTACCGACTTTTCTGGCGATCACGCTGCATTTGCATGTTCCGAAGAACCGTCTCATGGTCTGTTGTTGGTGCCAGGATGGAAGGTACCATCGTCCTGAGGGAGCGACCCATTAGTAGCTGCGCTGGCGAGAGACCCGTGGATAGCGGGGCCGATCGATAGGCCAGCAAGGCAAGGTTAAAGTCCGATCCGGCAGCAGCCGCCTTGCACAGGAGCCGCTTGGCGATGTGGACACCCTTTTCAGCCTTCCCGTTCGATTGTGGATGTAGAGGGCTGGATGTCACATGAGTGAAACCATACTCTGCGGCAAAGGACGACCATTCACGGCTGGCGAAGCAGGGTCCATTGTCTGACATGACAGTCCTTGGAATGCCATAGCGAGCAAATGTTTCCTTGCAGGCCCCAATGACTGCGGACGACGTCAGATCATGGAGAGGCATGACTTCCGGGTAGTTTGAGAAGTAGTCTATAATAACGATGTAATCTCTGCCGAGCGCGTGAAATAGGTCAACACCCACCTTCGCCCAGGGGGACGTCACCATCTCGTGTGGTAGAAGTGTTTCCGGAGGTTGCGCCGGCTGAAACCTCTGACAGGTTGTGCAGTTGAGCACCATGTTGGCTATGTCTTCATTAAGACCCGGCCAATATACCGCCTCCCGGGCCCTTCGTCTGCATTTTTCGACGCCCAAGTGGCCTTCGTGTAGTTGATGAAGAATCATCTGGCGCACGCTGTGCGGAATAACGATCCTGTCTGATTTCATAAGGACCCCGTCTATGTTGGTAAGATCATCTCGCACATTATAAAACTGGGGGCACTGCCCTTTGAGCCACCCTTCCGTCATGTGGCGCATCACTCGCTGCAGAAGGGGGTCAGTCGCCGTCTCTGCGCGTATGTGGGCCAGACTAGGATCATCAGCTGGCAGATTTGCTGCTGTCAGAGTTACGTGTGCCTCAATTTGACGCACGAACCCCTCCGCATCTGGTGGTGTGCTCACTGCTCGGGAAAGAGTGTCCGCCACGATGAGATCCTTCCCCGGAGTGTAGATCAGTTCGAAATCGTACCTCCTGAGTTTAAGTAAGATGCGCTGGAGGCGAGGAGTCATGTCGTTCAGGTCTTTGTTAATGATGTTGACCAGGGGGCGGTGGTCAGTTTCGACCGTAAATCGTGGCAGGCCATACACATAGTCGTGGAACTTGTCCAGTCCAGTTAACAAGCCCAGGCATTCTTTTTCGATTTGCGCGTAGCGCTGTTCGGTAGGGGTCATGGCTCGTGAGGCATATGCAACCGGGGCCCATGACGACGTGCTGTCTTTTTGCAGGAGTACCGCTCCAATACCAGATTGGCTGGCGTCTGTTGAGATCTTTGTAGGGCGAGTCGTGTCAAAGAAGGCCAGCACTGGTGCCGTGACCAGTTTGTGCTTGAGCTCCTCCCATTCCCGCTGATGCGATTGGTGCCAGTTGAATTCTGTCGATTTTTTTACGAGATGGCGCATATTTGTTGTATGAGAAGCCAGGTTGGGAATGAACTTCCCAAGGATGTTGACCATGCCCAGGAATCTTAGGACAGCCTTCTTGTCAGCCGGTCGTGGCATGGCTGTGATGGCGCTAACCTTGTCTGCATCGGGACGGACCCCTGACCTTGAGATGTGGTCCCCGAGGAATTTCAGCTCCGTCTGGCCGAAGGCACACTTCGCACGGTTGAGACGCAGGCCATTTTGTCGTATGCGGGTGAAGACACGTCGTAGACGATGCATGTGTTCCTGCGGAGTGGTGGACCAAATGATGATATCGTCCACATATACACGTACCCCTTCGATGCCTTCCATCATCTGCTCCATAATGCGGTGGAAAACTTCAGATGCTGAAATGATGCCGAATGGCATCCGGTTGTAGCAGAATCTGCCAAAAGGGGTGTTGAATGTGCATAGTCTTCGGCTGGCCGGGTCCAGTTGGATCTGCCAAAATCCTTTGGACGCATCCAATTTGGTGAATATTTTGGCTTGCGCCATCTCGCTGGTGAGGTCCTCTCGTTTCGGGATGGGATAGTGTTCCCGCATGATGTTGTTATTCAGATCTTTAGGATCTATACATATACGGAGCTCGCCAGAGGGCTTCTTTACACAGACCATGGAGCTGACCCATGGCGTGGGCTCCGTGACCCTGGATAGGACCCCTTGGTCCTGAAGAATCTGCAGTTGTACCTTGAGGCGGTCTTTGAGTGGTGCAGGAACCCTGCGAGGTGCGTGAACGACAGGGATGGCGTCCGGTCTGAGTCGAATCTTGTACGTGTATGGCAATGTCCCCATGCCTTCAAAAACCTCCTGGTTGTGAGCAAGGAGGGAATGGAGATTTGCGTGGAACTCAGCATCCGGGAAGTCGGATATCTCATCTGGAGAGAGAGACATAATGCGCTGTACCAGGTGAAGGACCTTACACGCCTGTGCGCCCAGTAACGAGTCCTTTGATGAGCCGACAACTTCGAAGGGGAGTGTGGCCGTGTGCATCTTGTGAGTTACCTGTAGCTGGCAAGATCCTATGGACGGGATGACGTTCCCGTTATAGTCAACC